>NW_022111373.1:32636712-32641411 GCF_000313985.2 Echinops telfairi | reverse complement strand
GCATTGAGGGAGTACTTGAGTGGAGGCCCAATGTCTGAGAAGTCAATTAAAGGCAGAGTTGTTTAAGTGGTACATGGGCCATGCAGGTTGATTCTAGAACACATACGCATGACATCAAATTCAGGTCTTGGCAGTCAGTGAAAACATCCCATGGGATTAGTATCTGAACCTGAAGCAAACGGAGAAAAAAAACATAACAAGGATAGGTAAGTGATGATTCAACACCTCAGAGGAGTAAGAGATAAAGAGTAACTCTGGTCAATGGGAAACCTAATTTGAGTTGAGGAGTTGTTGTAGGATGTGATTGATATGTAAGGCAAGGGAGCAAGGAGAGAAGAGTCTTGAAAGGCAGTCAAGGTCCTAATAAGGTGAATTTATGTTTAAAAATTACTGGGTGGCATAAGTGATTATTATCCTAGGCTTTTAACAGAAATGTTGGAGATTTAGGTCCACTCAGAGGAGCCTTGGAACAAAGGCCTAGAGATCTCCTCAAAACTCAGCCATGGAAAACCCTGTGAAACACGATTCTACTCTCACTCCCCTGGGATTATATTTAGAGGCTTGCAGTCTATCTTGAGGATACAGGGGAACCATTGGAGTATTTTAAACACAGGAATGACACTTGAGAAATGTACTTCGAATGATCATGTGAACAATAAAATTGGAAGAGATCTGGCTGGACTGGGAGGAAGCAAGAAGAACATTAGCTACTTGTTAAATCCAAGAGTCATTTCTGAATATTTACCACTTTTTTTCACCTGTGGTGAGTACCAATAATTATTCTTCTCTCCTTATGCAGTAAGAAGTCAGAATTTAGTTGAGTTCATGGCTCCCCAGTTTAAGATTTTTATTCCCCAAACTCCCTTATATTCAGTTCTTACCCTGAGATTAAATTCTGGCTATAAATTGAAGAGATGTGTGTGACTTTGAAGGCAGACCCTGCCCCTTTCTTCCTCCCTGTAGGCATGATGGCATACGGGATGAATTTAGACTCTGAAGTGGAAGTTCAGTATTAAGCAGGCAGAACAAGAATATTGAGGATGAAGGAAAAAAAGAAAGAATGTTGAAGATGCCTGGGACTCTAATGATTGTGCAAAAACCTCAATTCCCTTGATTCATTTAACATTGCCATTGTGGATTTCTCAGCTACACACAATATCTTAATACACTGTCAGGAATGTCATTTGACAGGCTTAGAAGCTAGTCATTTCCCCCATACATTCTCCTTTCTTCATGACAACTTTTCACTCTTTCTCTTTTACTTCCCTGATTACTCCTGTGTGGCTTGTTTTTCTGGATTCAGTTTTATTATTCCAGCTTCTGTTTTCAGGTACAATTCAGGGATCTAGTCTACTCATCCTCCCTTTGTAGACTAACCAACTTTACTCAGTGCAGCAGGCTTCCAGTTTTATATCTTACCCTGATTATTGTCTTGACCCATATTTCTGAAGGCCTGCAACATATTACCATATATGTCTCCCGCTATCATTTCCAAATCAACATGCCTCCATGAGAACTTGTCATCTTATTTCCCTCATCCACATAATTCCCTTTCCCAGCACTGTCTTCTCTTTCCAAATTACTACTTTCCCCCCCTATTCCATCAGTTCTGAAATGTTATGGAGAACTTTCAGTTAACTCCCCTTCCTTTATCCATTATGTCTAACCTATCCCCAAGCCTTGTTGCTTTTGTCTCTAATAACTTTGATATTTACTTTTCCCATTATTGTTGCCACGATGTAGTTGGCCTTTTCAGCATCCATTCTTGCTGATTACTCTCCTCTACTGAATACAAAACTCTCTGACCTATGACCAGCCCTTCCACTTAGATCTTTCCCGCCTCAAGAAATGACCCTCAACAGGGTCCTATGCTGTATCACCTTGTTCTCAAACCCATTGCTTAAGGAAGAGTGTGACATAGTGGAAAGAATAGAAACTTCTGCATCTGGCAGAATAGGATGTGAATTATGCATTTATTGATCACTAGATGTGTGACCTTTTATAACCACTTTACCACTGAAAGTTTAAATAGTCACATGTATGAAATAAGCACGGTGAGAATTCATATCTGGCAGGTTGTGTGAGTAATACATTAGCTCACTGAGCCTTACTGTGGTAACCACAATGTGAAAGATGCAGTTAAAGGTCGTTCCTTTTTCAGCCACGTCTAAATTGTACTTTTTTCTGTGTTCAGTCTTACCTCTGTGATTCTATCCCTAATGATATGCAATTTTCTTCCTGTTGAAATTCAACAAGTTTATTGAAAGAGCTTGCTGTGTGCCACACATTTGTTCCAACCACTTACCTAAACTCAGTTCCTCTTTTTTAATGTGGTGAAGCACCATTAAAACGACTAAAACGACTCTAGTATGCCCAACAGAATTACCTCCTTTCTAAACTGCTATCGCTCTAAGCCTGGAGCAATGGTTGTTCTCTAGCTGTTTGCTGACACTTTCTCATCTAGTCTAGAACCTAGTTAAAAGCTGGAGAACTTGTTCATTTCACCTCTTCTCATTTTCATCTTCATATTCCTTCCCTGATTCTAGTTACTTAACAAATATTATTGCTTAATAAATTAAGTTCAACTCTGAAATCAATTGCTTATAAGGAAAGCCTCTTCTAGTACTCCATTGCTGGCTTAGGAAAAGTTCAATTTTCAAGAAATGAAAGTAATCAAACTAATGGGTTCTACACCAAGCTATCAATATATACATATATAAATATTGTCAGAAAATTTAGAACCATCTTTATAGTTTTAAATGTGCATTAGTTTTATTGAGTTAAAATTAACACATCATATAATTAGATTATCATATTAAGAAGGGTCAATCATCACCACGATTAAGTTAGAAACGTTTTCTTCCTTCTAGTACCCATTGCTGTGGACGCCCCAGTTCTCCACACCTCCCCTTCTGTGCATTAAGTCATGATTAATCCAGTTGCTGTCTTCATAGGTCCACTCATTCTGACTTTGCTAGATAGAGAAACACACAAAACAAAGACCAAAAAAAAAAAGGATCCAGCAACAATGACCAAAGAAAACCGAAAAATATCAATTGGAAAAAAGTGGAAAATAATTTTAAAAAAACCTAGAATAAATTCAAAATGGGGAAAAAGAAGATCTAATGACAAGGTGTTTCATTCCTAACTGCAGCTGTTAAAATCCGCTTTTTGATGTTCTTTGTATAATATTAGGCTATTTGCATTCCCAGACTGTGATTAATGGGGCTTCATCAGACACTCAATCCATGTAGGAAGCCTGCAAATGCATTTTGGGCTTTCACTATCATGCATGGCATTCTGCAAACTGCGTGTTTAGAATTTAGACTCTGATACCATTACATCCTTTGAGCTTGGATTGTATTATTTACAATGTGATCATATAGGCTGGTGTATTTCTTCTGTGTGAACTTAGCTGCTGATTCTGCACTTAGATGGCTGCTTATTTTGAGACAAGCCTTTAAGACCATAGATGTGATTTTTTTCCTAATAGCTGAGCACCATTTGATTTCTTTACCACACTTTTCTATAGCACCCATATCTTCCATGATCTCCCCATGAGGGTGAGTACCAAGCAGCGTCATAGCACAATAACTAATTGTTCTTATATCAGGGCTACCATCAAGTGAGAGCTGAAAATCTATTCATTTATTTATGGTTTATATATGTCCATGGTTCAATCTAGAGTAAGGTGACCAGACGTCCCACTTTTGGTGGGACAGTCCTGATTTTTGGCATTTTTTAAAAGTCCCAATTTTTAGAATGCATGACAAGCTAGGGAACTTATAGACCAAATTTTTAATCAAGACACCTCCCCCCAGTCAATGGTGTCCCACTTTAATTCTGGTCACCTTAATCTAGAGACATTATTAAAATTTTATCGGAATACACGATAAATCATCCCCATGGGGTATAAGGTTTCCCTTGAGACTTTGACTATAGTTCATTTTCTTTTTCTTTTCTTTAATTAAGTACTTTTCTTGGGGACTCTTGCATTTCTTATCACAATCCATACATTTATCCATTGTGTCAAGCACATTTGTACATGTTGCCATCATCATTTTCAAAGCATTTTCTTTCTACTTGAGAACTTGGTATCAGTTCCTAATTTTTCCCTTCCCTCATGAACCCTTGATAAGTTATTTTAGATTGTTATTTTCATATCTTACATGGTCTTCTGTCGCTCTCCACCCACTTTTATGTTGTTTGTCCCCCTGGAAGGGGGTTATATGATGATCCTTGTTATCAATCCTCCCTTTCTCCCCCTACCTTCCCCTAATCCTCCTGGTATCTCTATTCTCACTATTGGCCCTGAGGGGTTTATCTATCCTGGATTCCCTGTGTTGCAGGCTCTTATCTGTAGCAGTGTGCATGTTCTTGTCTAATCCAATTTGTAAGGTAGAATTGAGGTCATGATTGGTGCTTTACTGCATACTGACTGGGTCATCTCTTCCTTGTGACTCTTCTGTGAGGGGATGTTCAATTATCTACAGATGCGCTTTGGGGGTCCACTCCTCATCCCCCACCCCTCCTCATTGGTATGATTTTGTTCTGGGTCTTAGATGCTTGATACCTTATCCCATTGACACTTCATAATCACACAGGCTGGTGTGCTTCTTCCATGAGGACTTTGTTGCTTCTCAGCTAGATGGCTGCTTGTTTATCTTCAAGCCTTTAAGACCCCAGATGCTATATCTTT
>NW_022111373.1:32632054-32632995 GCF_000313985.2 Echinops telfairi | reverse complement strand
TTAAAACTAGGAGTCCTGAACTCTGGTTCCCTTCCACCATTCATTTGGGCTTTATTCTGTTAGTAAATTAAAAGGTTTTTCCTAAGAGTATTATGTTCTGTGAATCAATAGGATACCATTGTTTTTAAAGCCTACAAGCCAGGGAAAACATCAATTAGAACACGTTCTCTGGACTAAGTCCACCAAGGTTTCAATCCTGGCTCTATCCACTGCCCATTTTGTGACTTTGAGCAAATCACAAAACCTATGAATGTCTAGATCCTTGTAACATGGACATATGAAGAGTGCCTTTCTCAGCGACTTATTTTAAGGATTAAAGTTCATATAAAGAGGTAAGTACAAAAGAGCATAGGAGAATTTCTTGGGTGATTTATGCGCTCTATCTTAATTGTGGTAGTGGTTGGATTATTCCATATATAATTATTAAAATTCACAAAACGAATAGGGAACTTCAGAAAGTTCATGGAAAAGCAGAATTAAAAGATAATTGATGTGTCCATCTGGGTTATCTGGAGAGAAAAAAAACAGGTACACTGATATATATGTAGAAGAAAGACCTATATATGAAGAAGTAATTTTATATCAATAAGGCATCCCAGCCTAGTCCCACTCAAGTCTATGGCTCTGACACTAGCCAGAGCCCTCTTCAGACTCACATAACTGCTTGTTGATGATGCAGAAGCAGAAAATGGAGATCACAGGCCAGTGGGTGCAGAGTTGAGTGGCTTTGAGGTCAGTGGGAATACGACAGGGAACCTATATTTCCAAGGGTCCTGGCCCCTGTGGGGCTGTCTCTAGTAGCAGACACCGAATCCCAGGAAGCAATGAGAATGAAGGGCAAGAAAGAGAGTGAGCTTTCTTGTGCCTCTCATAGAAAGGACACACCCCCAAGGAGGCCGTACCTGGCTACCACCTGGACTCTGCCTCTCCCTCCACACAGG
>NW_022111373.1:32628825-32630139 GCF_000313985.2 Echinops telfairi | reverse complement strand
TACAGAGTAGAACTTGTCCATAGTTCACCCTCATACAGACCTCAAGAAAATAGACAGTATTGCTTTAATTTTCACATATATATAAATGTATATATATGAATGTATATTTTTGTTTCATTCTGCAGTAAATTTTCACTTAATAATAATTAAAGATCTCTCCAGATAAGAAAATACACTTTGTATTTTTATTAGTATGTACAAGAGTAAGTAAAAAATTACTGCTATTGGGGTTGCAGTCCATAATGGTTATTGTTAGGTGCCATCTATTTGGCACCAACCCCTAAGGAGCCTATGTACAAAACAACTGAGTGAAATATTGCCTGGTTCTATGCCAACCTTACAATTGTTTCTACACTTGAGCCCATTGTTGCTGACACTGTGTCAGTATAGCTCATTGAGGACCTTCCTCTTTTTGTTACTACCCTTCTACTTTACCAAGCATGATGTCCTTCTCTAGGGACTAGCCTCACATAACAACATTGCCAAAGAATGGAAGATGATATATTGCCATCCCTGCCTCTAGGGAGCATTTTAGTGGTCCTTCTTCCAAGAGAGACCTCATTGTCCTTTTGGCAGTCCATGGTACTTTCAATAATCTTTGCTAGCACCACAATCAAATGCATCAATTCTTCTTCAGCCTTCCTTCTTCAATGTCCAACTTTCACATGCATATGAGGCACTGGGAAATGCCATTGTTTAAGTCAGGTGAACAGTAACCCTCAAACTAACATCAAAGTAATGGGTTCTCGCTTTCCAACACGCTAAAGACTTCTGCAGAAGATTTACCCAATACAATGTGTCCTTTGATTTCTTGACTGCTTCCATGAGCATTGATTGTGGATCCAAGCAAGACAAAAACCTTTACAATGATAATCTTTTCTCCATTGATTATCATTGTGATAACCAGTTGTGAGGATTTAGGTCTTCTTTACATTGAGTTGTAATCCATGCTGAAGGCTGCAATCATTGATCTTCCTCAGCAAGTCCTCCTCACTTTTAGCAAGCAAAGTTGTATCATCTGCACATCTCAGGTTGTTAATAAGATTTTCCTCCAATCCTGATTTGACACTCTTCTTCATATAATCCAGCATCTCTGATTATTTGCCCAGTATATCTGCACAGGCTTATTTGAATGAAATGTACTTAAACATCTCTTTGTGGTCAGTGGGTGATGACAGACAAGTTCCTTCAATGATACACTTGTCTTAGTCTCACTGGATGCCTTCAGAAAAAGGCCAAATCATCTCCAACAGTTATGGTACTGTTTTATTTGGTGGTGGTGGGGGGGGGGAGAAAGCATTTAGGAACTAGAGG
>NW_022111373.1:32622411-32626590 GCF_000313985.2 Echinops telfairi | reverse complement strand
AAAAAAAAAAAAGAAACTTTACCTTATCCCCTGATACACCCCTGGTCTTGCCCCTTCAGACTTATTTTTGTTCTAAAAAATCAAACAACATTGAAAAGAAATACCATTTAATTCCTTTGAGGATGTCAAAACTTCCATTTTGATGTGTGTAAATCAAAGAGCAAATAATTCTTCTAGGGCGGACCAGAGAGCCGGACATACCACCTTCAGAAATGCATGGACCTAGATGGAGGCTATGTCAAGAAATAATACCTTCACGTTTTATTTTTTGCTTGTTAAAAGTTTGTATGATTTCTTCAACCATATTTTGCCCCTATTATCCCACAATATAAACTGCCATTCATGATATGCCTACATTTTTCATGTACACAAACAATGCTACAGCCCATGCCTCTTGGTGAATGGGTCTCTGAAGTAGAAATAAATAAGTGTAATTCCTTCCTTTTTATTTTAACAGGCATTCAATTATTTCAGAACTCTGTGTCAATTTACACAACTCTAGGAGATCAATTTTCAGGGGCCATAGGAAGTAGCAGCAAAAGTCACAGGAGCTGGACACACACTGCATGCATGCACTCAAACCTGTGCCATTGCTTATTGGTCCTGGGCCCATGGTCAAGGCATTTTTTGATTGCCTCACTTTCCTCATATGCAAAATAGAAATAAAAATATATCTGCTTGATACATTGTTTTTTGGAATTACTAACACAGTTCCTGTCTGGCACGTAGTAACAATTCAATCTTATTTTTTTACTAGCCTTGGTCTGAGCATCTGTCAGCCAAGCTGTATTTAACAATATGAGTCTGTAGTTCCATCTTGGAATTATTCTTTGAGTCAGGATTTTTCCAGACCCAGAGGTTAAATGCCTGCTGGGTTCATTTAACTCACACGTATGTGTCTTTCTCTGAAGTGCAGCCAGCAGGGTCCTGACTGACAGGTTGCCAGCGCCTGTTTGTATAACAATCTTTGCTTATGTAAATAGCTGCATTCGTGCTGAAACATCTAAGAACCTTCAGGGGATTTGAGGACATTTTTGGAGGAGGCTGACTTCATAAATATGTAAGATGCAAACTACCTGACACAGATCACCCTGATCCCACATGCAAGGCCATCCTAGGGATTGTAGAGTTGAGACAAATCATCCATGGCCCGTCCTTCCCATAATGCTTTTAGGAGGTAAGTTCAGGTTAAAACTAACAGCAAGGATGGCTTGGGGGAGATGGAAAGAGAAAAGAAAGCCATGTGCAGCTGCAAAGATGTTGAACACGGCTCTGTTTATCCACTTGACTGTGGTGCCACTGGAGAGACATGAGTGCAAACGCACTATGGGTGTGCCAGCCTTGGCTGATTTGCTGTGCACCAGCCAGAGAAGCCTCTCTCATGTTACCACTCCCTCCCTTGCCAGTGGTTAGACCCCTCACAGAGAGGAGGAAGCAAGGTAGAGGATCCAAATATTTGCCTACAGCGTGGACCTTCCCCAAAGTACTGGATTTCTATCAGCCCTGCTCTCAAGAGATTGGTAACCAAAACCAAACCAAAAGAAGCATTTTCTTTCTGATCTCAAGAGAATAATAAAAATATAAACATAGATACATTTAAAAGAAAATCTTTACAGAAAAGAAGACTTGAGAAAGCCCCACAGATAGTCACAGAGTTCTAGCAAGACCTGAGTGTCTTGGTGTCCTGCTCAGTGCCCTTTCCACACATGACACCTGACACACATAAGCCACCTGCACAAATGGACTCCCTTATATAGAAATGCCTCGCCAATTAATTCCCAGACAGCTGCCTTGGCACCGTGGCCTTCCTGTATTAAGGGCTCTGCTTGAAGCAGCTTGTTAAGGTGGAAGATTCACCAACCTTCACACTGCCTTTATTGACAGAGCAGAGTCTACTCTTAGCTCACCTGCCTGAACAAATGGCACTTCAAGTAACCACCATATTGGTTATATCAGAGTAACTAAGTTTATCCGTTTTATGATAACAAAAATTGATAAAGATCAAGAGATCCTGTACGGCACAAATAGTTAAGTGTTCAACCACTAGCTGAAAGATTGGCAGTTTTACCCCACCCAGAGGCACCTCATAAAACAGCCCTGCTGGTCTCCTTCCAAAAGTTCAGTCTTAAAAGCCCCACAGTTCTACAGTGAGATACATAAAGGGGCATCATGACAGCAACTAAATGCACTTATAGAGCAAGGAAAAGTGGATAGAGATGTTAGCAGAAGGCAGCTCAAAGCTTTCCAGCCTCTCTGCTCCTTGGTCTATCCTGGTCACGTGAAAGATTTCAGGCAAGGGACAAAATTCAGGCCAGTCAGAGAAAAGGGTTGAACAGAAGGGGTGAACTATTTGAAGGGGATACTTTGAGAAAGAAGTCCAAAAGTCCCTTAACTAGTCTAAAGAGGTCCTGGTAAAATAGAAAGCCAGACGTTTTATTCTGCTAAGAGCAGACCTCCCACCACTGGCTGGCTCACTGTGGTGTACCCCCTCTTTCCAGGTTGGTGCATCCCTGCACCTCAGCACCCCAGGCTTCAGCTGCACTCTTTTCCATTCAGCTTTAGACCCAAACCCCAAGAATCTATTCAGTCATTGTGGGGGGAGGGATGTAGGGGGACGGGGGCGGGGTAGTGTGAATATCCTGTCTTTCTCCACGCAGCCTTTTGACTATCTCCTGTCTCTTCCATGGATGAGGAAATTAGTTTTACCTACCCTTCACCTTCCTTTGGACTGGAGAGGTATGTGGGGAAACGGGTTTCCCCTTTTCTTTGTGGTAAGATTCATGCTGTATTCCTGACATCTTTGCCTCTCCTCCTTTTGCCAGCCTTATCTAGCTAACAGAAATCAAACTGGTTTGATAAGTCTCCCCACCAACACCCTCACCACCCAGTCATTGAAAAAACATATAATCCTGTCTTTGTAGTCTTTCATTTTCCTCTGATAGAGAGATGCTACAGTGCATAGATTAATTTTTCATAATTTCTACATATACTTATCTACTTTGCACTAGGATATTTTTGTAATTTTGATACCGATTTCAATATTCTTTAATCTTAAATTGTTTTTGTTTTTTGGAAGGTTTTGTCTTATTGTCTTTGTTAAAATTCTCTTTGTAATTTTACCTCAAATTTTTCTGTTTGGTAGTTAACATTATAGTTAAATATTAACACAGCATGATAAAACACTGCTATACAATGTTTCCTTAGAAGTCAAAATGTGTGTGTTCCATTTACAAGTGGAGCCTGGCTAACATAGTTCTCTGGAAAACAAGTTGGACCTGCTGAGAGTATGGGTAGGTGTCCTTAGATGGAAATGACCTAGTGCTGGCCACCTCCACATTGTGGCACACAGAGGTCACTGCATTCAGAATGTATGAGTGGGAGCCCCGTGACATAGTGCAGAGTGTGGAGCTGTGAGGTACCATGTGGGATCTCCTTATTGTTAGCACAATTGGTGCCCATTACAGACAAGTGAGCAAATCCACAGGTCTACATTGGTGAGTCTTGCTTCTGTACTATTATACTTAAAATTGATGCCACACAACTTAATAATTAATGAAAAAATGGAACAGTCCCAATAAATATTGCTTTAACTGAACTCTAATAAATTCACAAATTTAGGTTTTGTCAACTCAAAACTTCTTCTTGAGTGTATGGATTATATGCTTTTTTTTTTATCATCAGCTGTGTATTAGGATACTGAGTATAGAGAAGATAAATGATACAAATATGACTCATCACTGAACCATCCTCCTTGGGTCAAAGGGATTCCTTGAATTGAACTTCCTTCACCACACCAAGGATTTTGTCTTGCTTGGATCCACAATCTATGATCATGGAACCAGTAGTCAAGAGACCGAACGGCACATTGCCTTGGGTACATCTGTTTCATGATGCCTCTTTAAAGTAGTGAATAGCAAGGTCATTACTTTGAGGACTCGGTTGGCTTCACCCCCGCCATGATACTTTCAATCACCTCACATGCATGTGAAAGTTGGGCCTTGCCTAAGGAAGACTGAAGAGGAAGCGATGCATCTGAGTCATGGTGCTAGCAGAGAATATTAAAAGCACCAGGGACTACCCAAAACACAAACAAACAAATGTGTCTTGGAAGAAGTGCCCCCAGAATACTCCTTAGAAGAAAAGATGAGGAGACTTCATCTCTCGTATGTTGGGTTGTTA
>NW_022111373.1:32606893-32622163 GCF_000313985.2 Echinops telfairi | reverse complement strand
ATGGACTTGACGGCCCCTAACAACACCATCATCAGACTACCCAATATGGACTTGACGGCCCCTAACAACACCTTCATCAGACTACTCAATATAAGCTTTGTGAGTAGAGGGATCGAATTTGTTTTGGTCACTGTATATCCCCACCTTCTAGAACAGTGAGTGAAACATAAGACGAACTCAATAAATATGTGTTAAATGCTCAATACATATAAATAAATGTTTATGTATGAACTGTGTTCTCTGGAGAAAAAGGCAACCTTTCTATAGCACGTGAAAGCAATGTGAGGTGACATTAAATAAAGTTACAGTCCTTTCCAAAGCCAACCCTTGAAACAAAATTATCTTTTGATTTTCTACTACTGAATTTATTTTAGAAATAAAATGCTCACCTTTAGGCTACAATATCTCAACCTATAAAAATAACTTAGACCAATAGTTCTCAAAGGAAGGTCTCTAAACCAGCAGGATTGGTATCATAGGGCACTTGTTGGAAATTCAAGGTTTCACGCATTGTACCAGACCTGAGAAGGGGGCTAGCAATCTGTTTTAACAAACTTACCAGGTGATGCTGAAGCACACTGAAGTGTGAGAACCACTGATATAGATAGAATTCTAGGCCTCACACCCTCCCTCTTTTTTGTTGCAAAAGTTCCCTTTAAATTTATTCCTTTTCTATTTGTATGCATATGTGACCTGGTTTTTCCATCATGCAAATCTCTCCCATTAAATCCAGAGCATCCTAATAACTTTAGTCTAATCACATCTATATGTCCTGGGTGGATCTATGTCCAGATTTTACCTGGAAAGAGTAGACTAATGCTCATGACAAGATGCTAGACCAAAAAAGTTTAGCAAAAGAGTCACAAGAATTGCAAGCGCTAGTAGGTTTCTGTCTATCATAAGATCTGAATCATTCATTTTCCCCATGAGAAAATGCCTTGAACCCGTTAACATATCAGAAACCAAAGATAGTTAAGAAACTGGAACTCATCTATTTATTTCTAAATAAGGTCTCCCCTTAATGATTTCAAAATGTTCCTATACTCAACCTCACACTTTTGATGTGTATTTCCAGAGCACCCACTACTAATAATAAATGGACCATTTATGTGGCATGATGGTTCTTACCAAGAACAAAACCATCCATTCTTATTTCCCTTTCCCATCAAGAAAGCTGAAGCAAAGCTAAAGCTACTTACAAATGACCAAAGGTCATTGAAATGCTCATGAAACATAAATGCTCATGACAAATGAATAAATGAGTCACTAGGTTCTTCTACATCTTAGTGTATCGTTCTAAGGATCCTACCGCCCCACCACTCTCTGCTATCTAGCATAATGAGAGTTCTTGGTCCTTAAACAACCACAATATCAGTCTCATTACATCGAGCCATAGCTTAAATAGTAAACTCCCTTACATCTCAGAAAGCCATTATCTGAGAAGGAGTCATTCTGAGCTAAGATTTTGGGTTTGGGCTGCTAGAAACGGAAAAAGGAAATCCACAATACTAGATGAACACTAGTTCCGAGAAACCCTAATGAACAATTTAAATATTGAAGCAAAATATCCATCCATAATAAGGGATATGACAAAAAGTATAAACAGGAGAAATTGTTTAGAGAATTAAAAAATGCCAAAGAAAAGGCAATATTTGAGTCACAAATGAGAGTGCCAGGACTTCAGTGTGGGGATTAAGATGGAGTGGAGGACATGTCTCAAAAGGACAATGCTGACTCCCAGGTTTGCAAGGAACTCTGAAACCAGGGACATCCTTACCTTATGCTAGTTTATCCCTCTCGCATCCTAAAGTACCTATAGGCATTTATTTACCCAAGGACTGCAAGAGAGGTGAACCCTGGTCACACTGGAAACAGAATGGTTCCAGGAATCTTGCTGAGAAGTCCAAAAATATCTACCACCCGACAAGTAACTTTATCTGCCCAGTCTTTTTAATCGGGTCATCTTGCTAATAATAGTGCCATGGTAGAATCGCTTCTTAAGGCATGAACATACACAACCTGATGCAAGCTCAATACATAAGTCCTGTTGTACATCGCCACTAGCATTCTTATGTGTCATCAATTTGGCTTAAAGATTCACGCAAACTTCTTTCAGATTTTAGGTCTTTGGGCTAATTTACAGGGCAGGCACATACTCTGGTGTCTTACTTATGACTCTCCCATTACATACAAATTGCATAATCATGTTGTAAATAAAAGATGATGCTGTAATGAAATCCCTCTATGACTTCCAGGAATAAACTTTTTTGGATAGAGGCCAAAATTAAATCACCTTGTACTGAATTCAGGGATTATAGTAACTGTTTCAAGGTATCAGTGTGTGTGTGTGTGTGTGTGTGTGTGTGTGCACTTGAGAGATAGGAGACACTGCCTTTGAGTTCTCTTTCTCCAGAAATAGAGTCACCATCTTTCTGCCCCTGAGAACCTTTGCCTCTTCTTTCGTTGTCTCTTCTCATCACAGTTATCTAACATTTCACCAAATCCCTCCGTATGCTTCTGATATACTTAATTTATTTATATCTTCCTATTATTTGTATTTTACACTGGGGATTAATCAACTAATGTCTAGATTACTGCAGAACTTTCCAAACTGGGCTCCTGATTCCACCCTCTTTCTCCTTCAGTCAGTTCTAAACTTAGCTTCCAGGTTATTAAAACATCTTTTCTATCAAAAAGATAAATTGTTTTACTTATTTTCAAGGAAAATATATAATGAAGCTTATGCTTCTTATTTTAAAGTTCTTATTCATCACTCACAGGAGTAAAGCAGAACAAATGTTAGAAAAGAATGGGATCATTCACCTAAAAATGCTTTATGTGTTCAGAAACTCAAGGAGCCCTGGTGGCACAGTGGGTAAGCATTTGGCTGCTAACAAACAACTGAGTTCAAATCCGTCAGTCACTCCATGGAGGAGACAAATGTGCCACTTTGCTTCTGGGGATGTCAGTACTGTCTGTAGGATCACTGTGAGTTAGAATTGACTCACGAGGAATGGGTGGGGCTGGTTTTATTTATTTAGAAGTATTATGCAAATATAAATGAAAGAAAAAGTCTCTCAAGAACAGGTGGAAAGCAAATTTATATTTTGGTCTTCGAAAAATATGTCAACAATAATATTCTGGAGATTGATTCGATGGTAATCTGAAAACACAAGCCTGTGTCCACTTTCGTCCGAAATCCTTAGAAATGACAGTTAACAAGGAAAAATAAACTTGAAACCATACCGAGATCAAAAATGATAAGAAACTCCTAACATTAAACACATAGTGGGTGGAGGGGTGAGGGAGGGGAAGGGAAACCGATGTCCCAGAATGCTTGTGGAAGTGGGCTGTTGTGAACGTGGAAAAGTTTCAAAGGCACTTCCAGCCAGAGGCTTCAGGTCGAGGCCCCAGGAGGTCTTCCTGAAACTACCGCAGTGGTGGTAAGTTCGAACTCTGCCTTTGGAAAAGTCAGGGCTATGTGATCTCCTTCCCTAGCTTTTGCCTGTATCCAGCAGTAATTAGCAGAGGTCTCTCTCTCTTTTTTTCTTTTAAAAATCATTTTATCGGGGGATTGTATAACTCATCACAATCCATACATCCATCCACTGTGTCAAGCACATTTGTACATTTGTTGCCATCATCATTCTCAAGACATTTTCTTTCTACTTGAGCCCTTGATATCAGCTCCTCATTTTTCCCTTCCTTCCTCACCCCCTCCCTCATGAATCCTCGATAATTTATTAATTATTATTATTTTGTCATGTATTACACTATCCAACATCCCCCTTTACCTACTTTTCTGTTGTTCATCCCCCAGAGAGGGGTTATATGTAGATCCTTGTGATCAGTTTTCCCTTTCTCCTCCCACCTTCCCCTCCCCCTCCTGGTATCACTGCTCTCACTATTGGTCCTGAGGGGTTTATCTGTCCTGGATTCCCCGTGTTTCCAGCTCTTATCTGTACCCGTGTACATCCCCTGTTCTAGCCAGATTTGTTAGGTAGAATTGGGGTCATGATAGTGGGGCGGGGTGGGGGGCAAGGAAGCATTGAAGAACTAGAGGAAAGTTGTATGTTTCATCAGTGCCATACTGCACCCTGACTGGCTTATCTCTTCCTTGTGACCCTTCTGTGAGTGGATGTCCAAGTGTCTACAGATGGGCTTTGGGTCTCCACTCTCCCCTCCTCCCCATTCACATCGATATGATGTTTAGCTTTGGGTCTTTGATGCCTGATAACTGATCCCATTGACACCTCATGATCATACACACTGGTGTGCTTCTTCCACAAATAAAACATTTTAATGAGTGAAATGGTACATATATAATGATTTACTCTTTCAGCATAATGACTATATATTTGTAATACACTCCAAACATTTATGGAAGCTTTCTATTTGCAAAATTATACTTAGAGCATCAATTTAGTTACATCATATAACAAAGTACATTTTTATAATGTAAAGCTTTTCATTGAAAATGAGTACACTTGGAAATTGTAAATGTGGTGAAATTGTTTGTGTTTGGACAAGACTTAAAATCCCCTGGGGAAGTCATAATGGACTTTGAGTTCAGTACTCACTCATGCAAAAAAGCATGTTAATTTCTTCAACAGTAAGTAAGTGAGTAGGTTATTGTCTATGTGAATGTAGAAAACAGATTGGCATTGAACTATTTACAAGCAATGACATATCAGGGACTGCAGATAACCATGAGCTCCTCCTTCATTCATCAGGTAATGCAAGCTTCAGCTCTCCCCAAGGCCTGAATGAGAGCGGCAGATCTCTCGGGGGAGCTGCCGTCTACTGAGGCAAGTCTTCAGGATGTGATGTGTTCTCTCCAGGCAACGGCCTTGGGAGGACGGAGAGTGCAAATGCATGACTGTTGCAATTTGGAGAATAGACTTTCAAATAACTGTAAATGTTCTAGAAAAATATGCTACCTAGTTAGTTCACTGTGGCCATCACTTGTCTGTAAGTTTGTCATCCTGTGGTGGCTTGTGTGTTGCTGTGATCCTGGAAGTTGCATCACCAGCATTCCAAATACCAGCAAGGTCACCCAAAGTGAGCAAGTTCCACAGACTTTCCAGGTTATAAATAGACTTCAAAGAAAGACTAGGCTTCCCATTTCTTAGGAATTAACCACTGAAAACCTTATGAATAGGGAACATTGTCAGATAAGGTGTCTGAAGATGAGACCCTCAGGCCAAAGGCACTCAAATGATGACTGAGGAACAGCTGCCTTCTCAAAGTAGAACCAATCTTAATGATACCGCATTAGGCAGAGGTCCCTGGAGAAGCAAAACCAGGACATTTATGATTACATATCCATAAATGCACAACTTTATAAAGTGAAAAGGAATAGTAAATCACATTAGTCCACACAGCAGTAGTAAGAGCTCACACTTGTGGGTCAGTTAGTCTACAGAAAGTCTTTCATGCAGCCACTAACTCAAGGGTAAGGAAGCAGACAGTAGGAGGATCAGGTACTGAGGTGTAGCAGAGGACAGACGCACAGCATGGCCAATTTATGCATCCTGGCGTAGCGATGTGAAGTGGCTGGCTGGAGATGTATCTGGAGTGGCGGCAGGACGAGTGGTGACAGCCCACAGGCAACAGACACGGCAAGGTGGAGCGGTGTCATCCACTTGGTTATGACTGCACTTCGATGCCACTGATCCACTGTTGGTTCTGCATGGTGGCGCCTAGTGCCACACTGCCTACAGGTAGCAAGGTACACGTGATGAGGCAAGGCAGCTGGATTGAGCAGCATATTGGGTGAAACAAAGAAGGAGAGAGACCTCCAGAGAGCCATATATCTTTATCACACCTCCAAGGGAGGTCATCAGGCTGTGACCTGTTCAACAGGCTAAACTATACCCTAATCTTAGAGGTGCCACATTAGCACGAAAGAGCCCTAACCATTACAGATGGGGGACGAGTAAAGCCTCTGGGGCCTTCATTTGTTTATAGAGTGTGACTCAAAATGAATAGAAACAGCTGCAAACATCTATTATTAATTAGAACTTGGTATGTACTAAATGTGAATCTAGGAAATTTAAATTAGTCAAAAAGAAATGGATCACAGAAAGACTAATATCCTAGGCATCAATGAGCTGAAATGGAATGGCATTGGCCATTTTGAATCAGCCAGTTATATGGTTTATTATGTTATAAATGACAAACTCAAGAGGAATGATATTGCATACATCACCAAAAATGACATTTCAAGATCTATGTTGAAGTACAAATCTTTCTGTGATAATATCTATTCATATACAAGGAGATCCAGTGAATACAACTAATATCTTAATTTATGATTCAACCAATAAAGTTAATGAGGAAGGAATTGAAATTTTCTATCAACATTGCAGTCAGAAATGGATCAAATATGCAATCAAGATGCACTGATAATTATTGGTTATTGGAATGAATAATTGGAAACAAATAGGAAAGAACTTAGTTGGAAAATATGAACTTGGTGATAGAAATTGAACAGGAGATTTTATGACAGAATTTTTCAAGATCTATGACCTCTTCATAGTAAATCTTTTTTCCCCAATGACATAAAAAGTGACACATGGGCTTCTCCAGTTGGAACACAGAAATAAAATTGAGTACATCAGTGGGTAGATATGCTGGAGAAGCTCAATATCCTCATCCAAAACAAGGTCAGGGGTCAACTGTAGAACATACCATCAATTGCTCACATGTAAGTTCAGGTTAAAGTGAAGAAAATCAATACAAGTCTATATGAGCAAAGATAGGATTTGGGGGTATCCCACATGAGTTTCAAAAACAATTCAAGAACAGATTGATACATTGAACACTAATGGAAGAAGACCTGATGAACTCTGAAATGACATCAAGAACATCATACATGATAAAAGAAAAAGTTCATTTAAAAGATAGGAAATAAAGAAAAGATCAAAGCGGACATCAGAGACTTTGACACTTTCTCTTAAGTAGAGTAGCTAAGACACATGAAATAAATAATGAAGTCAAAGTGCTTAAGAGAAATTTATATGCAATCCCCTCTAATTACAGGTAACCACATACAAAACAAAGTGGGCTGTACCTTAACCCTGAAGGTCCCTGAGTTCATTGGAGGCATAACCTAATACCTGTGCTGGGGCCAGGTAAGGGGGAGTGACACTCCCCGAGCAAGGAGAGCAATTGCAACATGTCTACTACTATAGATAAAACTGCAGGCCAGATAGCAGTTAGCCATGTACTTGTAAGAGGTAACTTTAAGGTAGTACTATTATGGGAGGACGTTGTAGGGTTTGCTTTTAGTTCTGAGAATGTGATTAGGGCTCTAAGTCAAAAGTGTGAAGGTCTCCCTCCACCCAGAATCCTGACATGGCAGGTTTCTTAAAATATGAGAATAAAGAATGTGTCCACATACACTCTACCCATTCCTCAGTTTCCCACAGCAGCCTTGAAAAGGATGGGAATTCTAGAACATTTCATTGTGCCCGTGCAGAACCTGTATATTGATTAAGAGGTAGTTGTGTGAACAGAGCAAAAGAAATATTGCATAATGTAAAATCAAGAAAGGTATGCATCAGGGTTGTAGCCTGTCACAACAGTGATTTGTATGTTGAGCAAATAAACAGAGAGTCTGGACTATCTAAAGAAGAATTCAACATCAGGATTTGAGAAAGCTTATTAAGCTGCAATATGTGAGTGATACAAATTTGTTTGCTGATAGTGAGGAGGTCTTGAAGTGCTTACTGATGAAAAGTTCATTATGAGTTATGACTTAACGTGAAGAAAACAAAAATCCTTACCACTTATGCAACAGGTACATCATGATAAATAGAGAAAAGATTGATGTTATGGGGAGCTAGTGATAATGAGTACAAAAATGAAGGATATGTTCTATATTTGATTGTGGTGATGATTGCACAACTCTTTTTAATATGTTTAAACATTAAATTGTGTGCTATGTGAATTGCATGTCAACAAAACTGTCAGAAAGAAAATATCGAATCTGTCAAGGATTTCATCTCCCTTACATCAAAATGATGTATTGCATTGGGTAAATCTGATACACAAGACCTCTTTAAAGTGTTGAAAAGCAAGGAGGCTACTCTGAGGATTGTGTTACCTGACCCAACCCATTGTATTTTAGCGTCAAATGTGAAAGTTGGGCACCGAATAAGGAACACTGGAGAAGAACTGATGTATTTGTATTATGGTACAGTCAAAAATATTGAAAGTATCATAGACTGCCAAAAGAACAAACCCGTCTCGGAAGAGGGAAAGCCAGAATGCTCTTTAGAAGGAAGGAGAAACTTTGTCTCATGTCCTTTGGACTTGCTATCAGAAGATGCCCGTCCCTGCTAAAGGACAGCATGCTTCGTCAAGCAGAGGAACAGCATAATAGAAGAGACCTTTGGCAAGATGGACTGATACAGTGGATGCAACTATGGGCTCAAACCTAACAGCAATTGTGAGGATGACATAGGACCAGGCAGTACTTCTTCCTGTTGTACATAGGGTCACTGTGGGATTGAACTGACTCGCCAGCACCTAACGAAAACAGCTCATCCTGGTATCTTTTAACACATTTATAAATTTTTGACATAGGATCATTGGATGGGAAAAGGCAACCTTTGCTCACTCTGTGTGCCAATCTCTGCTGTGACCTGGGAACACCGTTAGTGAACATGACAAATAGGGATCTAGCAGCATAAAGCTTCTAATCTACTAAAGAATGTTCTTTCTTTATCATTGTGATCAACATAACAAGAAAGAGAGAGTCCGGCAGTAGCATGACTTGCCAGAAAAAACAAGAGACAACAATCTGGCTCATCTCAGACAACCAAGAGGAGGGTGACACAAGATGAGGTTTGTTAGGTGACAAAGAAGTCAAATTATACAGATCATTTTACAGCATACATGTCTTGGTATTTATTTTAAATGTAGTGGTCATTGAAAGCTTTTAATGGATGGTATGATATATTTGATTTGACATTATTTATTTATTCATTTTGGTGGAATAGAATGTTTGTTTTTTTTTAAGTCATTTTATTGGGGGATTCATACAACTCATCACAATCCATACATCTATCCACTGTGTCGAGCACATTTGTACATTTGTTACCAACATCATTCTCAAAATATTTTCTTTCTACTTGAGCCCTTGGTATCAGCTTCTCATTTTCCCCCCTCCCTCACCCACCCTCCCATCCTCATGGATCCTTGATAATTTATAAATTATTATTATTTTTTCATGTCTTACACTGACTGATGTCTCCCTTTACCCATTTTTCTGTTGTCCATCCCCCTGGGAGAGGGTTATAGGAACATCATTGTGATTGGTTCCCCCATTCTCTCCCTCCACCCCCCGCCCCCCAGCACCTTCCTTCCTGGTTTGGCTACTCTCAATATTGGTCCTGAGGAGTTTATCTATCCTGGATTACTTGTGTTTCCAGCTCTTATCTGTACCAGTGTACATGCTCTGGTCTAGCCATATTTGTAAGGTAGAATTGGGGTCATGATAGTGGGGTGGGGGTGGGAGAGGAAGCATTAAAGAACTAGAGGCAAGTTGTATGTTTCATTGGTGCTATACTGCACCATGACTGGCTGGTCTCCTCCCCGCAACCCTTCTGTAAGAGGATTTCCAGTTGCCTACAGATGGGCTTTGGGTCTCCACTCCACACTCCCCCTCATTCACAATGATATGATTTTTTGTTGTGCGTCTTTGATGCCTGATATCTGATCCTGTTTTCACCTCATCACACAAGTTGGTGTGCTTCTTTCATGCCGGCTTTGTTGCTTTGATTTGACATTTTATAAGATCACCTTGACCTCTGGGTTAAAACTCATCCAAGAGATGTAAATGGACACTATCAAAGGCCAGTTAGAAGTCTAAGGGAGTGATAGTGATTAATGCAGCATGATCAAAGTAGGGAGACATAAAAGTGAGCCACAAAAGAGAGAAAAGAGTTAAAATCAAGAGAATTTGGTAATGGATTAGCTATTAAAGCAATTTTAAACTAGTACATCTACTTCACCAATTTCATTAAATTGAAGAAATTAAATTCCATTTTAAGTCTACTAAATTCAGTTCTGATTCAACTGCACATACAGCACTTCTTCCCAGCATAAGCACCAGAGCTAGTTCAAATCTCAAGATAAGGGACGGAGCCTTCCAGACTGCCATGTCTCCTCAAGATACCAGCTACAAGCTTGCTTCCAGCGCTCTCTTTACTTGTAAGCTGCTGAGAGTAAATTTGAGGTTTCCTACTGCCTCTCAAAGGTCCCAAAGTAGCTCCCTATACTCTAACCTGTTGACTTGCTCTATTCCTTTGGGTCCTATAATTCATTGAAATGACTCACAGCACTCAGGAAAATATATATTGATAACTATAATTTTATTGTTGAAAAAGGGATACAAATGAAATGATGCATAAGGACAGATCTATGAGGAAAATTCAATTTGAATTTTCCATGTCCCCAAAGAGAGATTCATTAGGCTTTTTGTATTGATAATATTATCAATGTTTATAATCAATCAGGAAGTCCCTAGAACTTCTGTGTTAAAGTTTAGAGGGGTTCATTACATAAACACGAATGATTTTGTGATGCCTTCTGCCCTTTAGGCCACCTGATATCAGAAGGTGGGCCTTTCTGGCCTGATTAGCATCCATATGAGACATCTCATTTTCATAAGCGGTAAGGTGTATATGGTCTGGAGTCCTTATAAAGAAGAAATTCCAAGGTCTTAGATATTATCTCTCTATTATCAAGGACAGAGACTAAAGTATTCTAGCAAACTTAATTGTAAATTAGACAAGTATGAAGAGTGAATGACAGGGGATGATCTACATGTTTCTCACTAGATGATGGTCTCCCTCAATGAGGTGTTTACATTGGAAGGAAAGATGTTTGAGTTCAACCTTTGTAGGTGTTGATAATGAGAAGTCTATAAAACATCAAAGTGGAGAGACTGAGATGAGTGGTTAGGTTTAAAAGGTTACCAAAAAAAAAAAAAGAGTTCTGTGCTGGAAATAAATATTTTGGAATCATATATTGTTGATACTTGACTATTTGGACACAAATCAGTTTCCTTAGATAGAATACAAGTGGAGGAAAAGTTCGAAGACCCAGTCTTAAGGTTTTCTAGCATTTAAAGTTTGAGGAAAGAAAGAAAAGACAAGAAAAAAAAAAAAGAAAAGACAAAAGGAATCTGAGAAGCAGTGGCCAAAGAAATCATAGAAAAATTATGAAATTTAGAAGCAAAGTAATCAATGCCAAATTATGATGAATAATTGAATAAGAAAAGACTAATTATCTGTTATTTCTTTCCAAGATATTACATATTTCCAGAAACTTACATATTTCCAGAAACTAGTGCTGTATTTTTGCTGATATGTCACCTGAGAGCCTTAACTCTCTCCACATAGACTACCACTCCATGAAGGTTTCTTGAGATTTGTCCAACTATTACAATTAGTTCTAACAGAATGCATTCCATTATACAGGTCTCAAGATATGAACTAGAAACTGGAAGCAATGTCTACCATATTCTACTGATCAAGCAGTCAAAGAGTTTACTCAGGTGATAGGATATAGATCACACTTCTTAAAAAGGGAGGGAGAAAGAATGTATGGTAATATCAAACAGATATAAGCCTGATTTAAAAGCTCAAAATCAGTGAAGCATGGTTTAAAAGCTCAAAAGATTGGAAATAATCTAAATGATCATAGTTGGGGTTCTTAGTAAGTAAATTAATGTATATTTAAAAGATTAAATACCTGTACCAATTTTAAAAGAATGAGGAATTTTAAAATGTCATGTTAAAAAAAAAGGTCATGCAATATTGTTATGACAAAAAATGAGAGAAAATAACCAAAGAGCAGAATAGCATTTTCAATAAATGTTGTTAAGACAACAGGGCCTCAACATAAAAAGATGTTAAACCCATGTATAAAAATTAACTCAAAATGGATGAAGGATATGAATATGTGTATGAAGACTATCAAACTCATAGAAAAATGCAGGGATAATAGTTAAGGATATAGATTTTGGCAATGGGTTTTTAGGCATGTCACCAAAACCACGAGCAAAATATATATATATATGAATGTATGTATGTATGTATGAATAGGTATGTATATATATTAATATACATAATGAAAATAAAAATTAACTGTTGTACATCAAAAAACTCTCCAAAGAGAAGAGGTAGCCTACAGAATGGGAGAAAATATTTGGAAATCTTATATATGATAAGGATCCAATATCCAGAATATATAAGGAACTCCTATGATTCAATAGAAAGGTGAAATACCTCAAGTTAAAAGTTGACAAATGGCTAAAATATACATTTCTCCTGATAATACATATGAATGTCTGACAGGAACATAAAAAGATGCTCAATGCTAGTTGTCATTAGGAAAATGAAGATAAAAACCACAATGAAAGGCCACTTCACTGCTACTAAAATGCATGTTATCAGAAGAGTGAAGAATAGAAGCATTGGGGAATATGTGAAGCAACTGATTCCCTCTTCCATTGTTGGTGGAAATGTAAACAGGGAACGTTGTGGAAACCAGTTAGGTGGCTCCTCAAATAGAGTTACAAGAAATTCCACTTGTAGGTATTTACTGAGCAGACTTGAAAGTGCAAACAAAAGATGATATGTGGACAATATTATTCACTGAAGCATAATTCACAATACCCAAAATGTTGGGCTGAATTAAGAAAATGTGATATATGCATACAATAGAATCTTATTAAGCTATTAACAAATAAATGAAATTTTGACACATACTACAACATAGATGAACCTTGAAAACAGTATACTGGGTTAAATAAATCCATTGTGAAAGGGCAAATATTATATAGTCTCATTTATAGTACATATTAAAACTGGAAATGCATAAGGAGAAAGTTTGTCAGTGAATAAGATGGCATGGAGGGTGGGGAAATGAAGAGTTATCACTTAAAGTGTACTTGTTTTCTGTTTTCAATGATAAAACAATTTTGGAATTATATGATAGTAATGGTTGCACAACATGGTGAATGTGATTAATATGACTGAACTACATGCTTAAGAGTAGTTGAAGCAGCAATTTTTTGTGATATATACTTTACCACATTCAAACAAAAATCAGGCAAAATAGTATGTATAATATGCCATCATTTGAGTAAAAATAGGAAAATAAAATTGTCATGCTTATATTTGTATATGCATACAGCACTTTCTCAACATGGATTCTCAATGGGACAATATGATACCAAAGGAAATACACATGTTTTCCCTGGGAGGAAATTTTCAATCTTTATGTACATGACAGATATGGAACATAAACAGATATGTAGTACATATGTGGTAGAAACGTTTCATGAGGGGAATAATTAGGAAAAATATTTCTTAAAAGACCTCTTAGGGGAGTGATAGTGAAATAAAGGTTCAAAAAGACTGTTCTAGAAAAATACAAAGTAAAGAGAGTCCAAATGGTTCCACAAGAGAGTGAAAATAGACAACTGAGGGAAGAAAAAGGTGAGTATGAAGCTGTGCTGAGTCCTCATTCAGATTTTCTGATCTGAGAACCATAGAAAGCTATATATCAAAATTTAAATATAAGAGGTCCTCTTTTATGCAATGATATACATATGAGTAGTATTCTTGTAACATGTGTCACTGTTTATATATACATTGGTTCAGCCATTTCAGGCGGCAGCATATGACTAAGAACTGATGGTACTGAAGAAGTCCAAGCTTCACTGAAGGCACTGGCAGAGAACCAGACTACAGGAATTGTCAGAGTACCAATTGAGATGCGTCAGCAAAGGAACGTAATGTTGGAAGCACTCACTCATCTATCCCAAGAAATCTGGAAGATTCTGATAATTGACTGGAAGAGATCTATATCTGTGCCCATTTCAGATAGCAATGACCCAACAGAATACAGACATTATTGAATAATATCATCAATATTACATGAGTGAAATTTTGCTGAAGGTAATTCAGAGTTGCAGTACTATACAGACAAGACACTGCCCAAAGTATAAGTCTGTTCAGAAGAGGCCGTAGAACAAAAATATTGGCTATGAGATGGATCTTGGCTGAAAGCAGAGAATACCAGAAAGATGCACATGTCAACTGTGTAAATAACAACAACTAATAGATAACATTGAGAAAAGAGGATATTACATAGTTCAAAATCAGGAAAAGTATGGGTCAGGGTTATATCTTTTCACTATACTTATTCAGTTTATAAACTGAACAAGTAATCAAAAAAGTTAGATTATGTGTGGCAATTACATAATCTCCTGTCAACTTGCGAAGGAGTAGAGTCTAGCCTGTCAATCAGGTTGCAGTTTGATGACCTCATTTGAGAGATACTAAAGAAATAAATAGTGCACTGGAGGTGAGATACACTTTCTGCTTGACATTCCTGTTGAAAAGCCACATGGAGCTACACTGATGGAACCAGAGCCCTGGAGCTGGAGGAGCCATGTATGAGAACAACGCCAGTGCTGAGATGCTTACACTGCCACTGGATACACAAGACTTTCCACCCACTTGCCTGTGATCTTCCTGAATTCAGTGTCATTGCATGTGTTGCATGAGACTGAAGAGGAATTTATAGATCGATATCAGACATATGGGCTAATATCAGACTTATGGACTTGATCTTGACTGGGCTGGGATGTTTTCTTAATATACAATTATATTTATATAATTGTACAATTATATAAGTATACAATGTATATACTCTTTTATATAAAGTTCTTTCATATATACATATGAGTCTCCCTGAATTTGTTTCTCCAGTCAACCTGATTAACACATTATGTGAAGAAGAATACCTTATTCACATTCCAGGAAGTCTCATTCCAGTGCAGCAGATTATTTAATGTAGCTCTTCTAGCCACTGTCTCCAATTTCCACCAATCTATGCCTGATAAATCTAGGTACAAAAGATAGGGGAAGAGATTGATAGGATTCAATTGTGATTATTTATTAATAGGATTTATGATGATTGCCATCCTGCTGGGTATAAAATGAGCCATCTCAGAAACAGGAGCAGGATTAACAACCCATAATGGAAGAGTCAGGAGGGAGAAAAACACATCCTTTAGGCCAGCGGTTCTCAACCTGTAGGTCATGACCCCTTTGGGGGTCGAATGACCCTTTCACAGGGGCCACCTAAGACTATTGGAAAACGCATATTTCCGATGGTCTTAGGGGCCAAGAGAGGCTCCTCTATCTGTCTCCAGGTGGGTTGACCCACATGCAGATACACCTA
>NW_022111373.1:32602849-32604889 GCF_000313985.2 Echinops telfairi | reverse complement strand
ATGTACAAATACGCTTTACACAATTGATGTGTGTATGGATTGGGATAACAGTTGTATGAGCCCCTAATAAAATGTTTAAAAAAAATAAAAACAGAAAAACAGAAAGAAAGAAAAAAGAAATAAAACCCAAATTAAACCACTACCAAGAAAATAAAGCATATCATGTTGATCTGGAATAAAAAAAAAAAAAAGGAAAATAATTTTATGGTTGGGGGTCACCACAACATGAGGAACTGTATTCAAGGGTCGCAGCATTTGGAAGGTTGAGAACCACTGCTTTAGACCCTGACATGCCCGTCCCTTGAGCCTCTTTGAACCAGGAGAAAGCTGTGGCATCAGAGAAGTGGCAGAGGAGCAGTCGGAGCAGAAGAACAGGATCCAGAGTATGGGACCGAGCAGTGGACTTCCTGTCCACACAGCAAGGCAAGCTGAGTGTACTGGGGCAGGAGGCTCCTTGTGCATTGAGAGATCTCTGGGCACGTCATTGGGGAAGCTGACCCATCGGTGCTTGCTGACCCATGGAGGTGGAGTTGGGCGCCTTTGGGCTGAAGTTTATAAAAGAATGGCATGCCTTTTGGTCATTCATGGGTAGCGCTAACATGATAACATCGCCAGAGCAGGGCAGAGGCCAGATCAAGAGTCTGAATGCCAGAAAAAATTCTGCCTGTGGGCATGGCAGAAAAGAAACTGTACTGCCTGAACAACTGTATCTTGAATATATCTTACCTGAGTCGTAACTTCCCTAATAACACAATCGTGAGCATGGTCTGTGAGTTCTGCATAGCCACTGAAACAAATTGTCAAACTCAGCAGGAAAGTAGAGCACACTGTCGAAGTGGTTGATGTCAGACAGGGATAAGGAGAATGGAGAGTGGAGGCGTGTCTAACCCCTGCATTGTGGCAATCATCCTGAGGAACCAGAGAAGGTCAGATCTGGGCCTCATACCATTTCCTCATTCCTCAACAACCTTCAATGTCTACATACCACAACCTTGTTTGCTAAGAGCTAAGGACTTGGCACACTTACTGCTGAAGATAAAAAGCACTACAACCTTCAGTGGAGATTACATATATATAAAGCTGAAAAGTTATCACAACTGGATCAATAAGCAACATCATGATAAACAGAGAAAATGTCGACATTGTCAAAGGTTCTAGTTTTCATGGACTCACAATCAACAACTATAGAAGAAGCAGCCAAAAAAACTAACACCGAGCTACATTGGACTATTCTTCTGCACAAGACCTCTGTAAAGGGCCAAAAGCAAATATGTCGCTCTGAGGACTCAGTTGCACCTGACCTAAAGCCATCGGAATTTCAGTTGTCATTCCAATTTCGGTATATGTGCTGCCGAAGCGAGCACTCAGTTGTCTTATATGCATGTGAAAACCGGTTATAGAATGATTAAGGAAAACCAAAGAATAATTGGTGCATTTGAATGATACCATTGATAAAGAATATCAAACACACTATGGACTTCTAGATAAATTAACAAGTATGTGTTGAAGAAATACAACTAGAATGCTCCTTAGAAGTGACAGTAATGAGATTTCAACTCATAGGTTTTGGATATAGTATCGGGAAGGACCAGTCTGTGGAGAAGAACATCTATACTTGGGAAATTACAGGGTCAGCAAAAAAGAGGAAGACACTCAATGATATGGATTGACACAGTGGCTTCAACAGTTGACTCACTCATAGCAACCGTTGTGAGGATTGTGCAGAACTGGGCAGTGCTTCCCTCTGTTGAACACAGGGTCATTATGAGTCAGAACGAACTTGATGGTGCCCAATAACAACAACCTATAAATCATACACTGTCTCATTTGGGCAAGGGATTGTTTCACTGTTACCTTTACTGTTCAAAATGCTGATAAAATGACACTTTCTCACTCATTAAGAGAGGAAACTCACTTATTATAAATCCAAGGAAAGCCAATTTAAAATAGGCTGCTGGATCCGAGAGTAGACAGATGATGCTCTTATTCCCAGGGTATAAGAAACCCTGGAGTTCTCTTCATGCTTCAGTGTCTCCTGGG
>NW_022111373.1:32585923-32602224 GCF_000313985.2 Echinops telfairi | reverse complement strand
CACAGGGCGTCTCTGAGTCAGCACTGGCTCGATGGCACTGAGTAGACTACCAAAGGCCCTATCTTCTTCCCATGATCCCAATTGACATTGATGAAACGGAGTGTTAATTGAATATCGGTTCCACAGAGAACGTTGTGAAGCAACACATAGACAGGAAGCACTAAAAATAGGTTGTAAAAGTCCACTTAGACCATCCATCCCTTCCCAGACTTACTCTGGATCAACGCTGCATTTTCAAAAAGAGAATAATGTGAATATGTAAGGTGTAGTACCTAACCATACATTCTGTTCAACAATGCATGAAAGCTAATGCTAAAAGCTCCATGGGGACATATAGTCCCTCCCTGCCAACTGTGGATGCACACTATTGCTTTGAAATACACAGCTCTTTTGTGGGTTTTTGTGGGACACTCAGCTAGGAGTTGCTAAAAAAGAGAATGGTGGTTAATTCTCATTAACTTGTAAAGATATAAGGATTATTTAATTATCAGCAAGAAATTTTATATTAAACGTTAAGGAGATTAAGAATCAGATAAAATAATCTTTAGAAATAGAGCCAGCTATTTTAAAAAAACAATAAAATTCTTAACTAAGCCTACATGGGCTGTCAAATGGTAAATATGCATCTTGGTCATATGTCATTGGTCTTTTAAAGTTCAAAAGAGAAAAACAAACTCTGAATGTGCTCTTTTAACTTCCCACTAGGAAAACAAACAAATGAAAACTAACACACAAAGAAAAACCTCGATGCTATTTTAAAAGCTACTGGAATACTAACTCTGACAGGGGTCACGCGGGGAATTGAATCCTACTCTCATTTTGTTGTGTGAAGGACAAGTTCACGGAACATGGAATCAGAGGTGCTCCAGAGGTGCTCAGTTTCCGATCTAACTCCAAAGATGTCTACCTACTAGTTAGAAGGAGATATAGAGAGCGTGTTCTCATACACACCTCTCAGGATTCTTTGCCAGCACCATCATTCAAGTGTAGTCATTCTTCTTCAGTCTTTCTTATTCAACGTCCACTTTCCTATCTATAAGCAGTTATTGAAAATCCTATGATGGGGTCAGATGTGCCTCAGTCCTCAGTGTGACATCTGCCTCTTCGATACTTTAAAAAGGTCTGGTGTAGCGGATTTGCCCGTTGCAATGCTTCATTTAAGTTCTTGACTGCTGTCCAATGAACATTAATTGTAGATCAAAGCAAGATGAAATCTTTGACAACTTCAGTCTTTTCTCTGTTTGCTGTGATGTTACATATTGATCTGGGTGTGAGAAGTTTTGTTTTCTTTACACTGGGCTGTGGTCCATATTGAAGGCTGCACTCCTTGATCTTCATCAGCAAGTGCTTCAAGTGCTCCTCACTTTCAGCAAGCAACGCTATGCCATCTGCGTGTCACAGTTTGTAAATAAGCTGTCTTTCAATTCTAATGCTACATTCTTCTTCATATAGCCACGCTTCTCAAATTATTTGCTCAACACAGAGCTTGAACAAGTATGATTAAAGGATACAACCCTGATATATTTCATTTCTAACTTTAAACCATGCGGTCTTCTCTTTTTCTATTCTCACAACTGCCTCTTGGTCCATGTACAAGTTCCACATGAACACAGTGAAGTGTTCTGGAATACCAATTCTTTTCAAGGTTATTCATAGTTTGCTTTACATAGTCAATAAAACACAAATAAGCATCTTTCTGATATTCTGTGCTATAAGCCAAGATCCACCTAATGTGGACAATGGTATCCCTGGTTCCAGGGCAGCTTCTGAACTCAGCTTGAATTTCTGGCAGCTCTCTGTCGATGTACTGCTTCAACTACTGTGAAATGACCTTCTGTAAAATTAATGATATTGCTCTGTAATGTCCTCATTTTGTTAAGTCACTTTTCTTTGGAATCAGTCAGATGACCAGGTAACTGTTTTCCAAATATTTGGTATAGGAGAATGAGTGCTTCCAGTGTTGGATCAGCTTGTTGAAATGTTTCCAGTGGTATTCTGTCAATTCCTGGAGGCTTGCTTTTCACTACTGCCTACAGTGCAGCTTAGATATTTCTTGCAGTGCCACTGGGTCTTGATCATGAGCTACCTGTGAAATGGTTGAATGTTGACCAGGACTTTTTGGTCCAGTGACTCTTCCATCTTCTTTTGATGTTTCCTGCATCAACCATTCCGTATTTTGCCCGTAGAAATTTTTCATATTGCAACGTAAGGGGTTTTTTTGTCTTGTTTTGTTTTAACCAGGTTTTAGTATACCTAACTTGACAGGAAAAAGAAAATATGTCAAATCATTTTGCACTACAGGTTTATTTCTAATAACAATGATAGTGTGGAAAAAGAATGATAACAAACTTGTTAGTCAATGAAAAATATTTACTTGAACCTTACAAAACTCACTTAATTTCAAAAGCTAAAACCCCTACTCAATACGAAATAGTCTCTTATTTCCTATTACTCCTAAAAGGTCAAAAATCATTCATGGGAAAGAGTATGAGGATGAAATTTGTAAAATTCTGTATTGATTGATGCTCTTTCCAAAAGAAATTCTGAAGTTAGTTATGAACTATTCCAGCAACTTATTACAAGGCTAATGGCAGCCCAAAGTTTAAAATTCAATTAGGTAAAATAAGTTATATTTTAATATGGCATAGTTGTTACTTTATGTAATATAGTTTTATGAAGGAATCATGCATGTAGAGTTATTGCTTTGCTGCTCTTTGGAAGGGCACTTAGGGGAAGATATACATCATAAAGTCAATGGATTTTTCACAAATGAAAGCTTACAGTGAAAGCTTGTCTTGGAGTCTATACAGATGGTGCTGCAGCAATGATTGGAGAGGATAGAGTTAGACGTTGTGTTTGGAAAGAGTCTCAAAATCATTAACTTCCTTAAAAGCATGCCCTTCCCATTTTGCTTTCAAGCTTTTGCAAAGACACCTAATACAAGTGTATTACTACACACAGAGGTAAGGTGGTTCCCAAGAGGGTGAAGTTTAAATAGATCATTGAAATTGAAAGATTAAGTCATTCTATTTTTGACTGAGCAGAAATTATGCTATATGTTGGATATTATTGAAAAACTGAATGATGTACTAAGCATGTTGCTTCAAGAGGGGAAAAACATACCATATATATGGTTAAAAGCTAGAATTGAAAATTTTACTAAAAAGTTATGAAAAAAATAGGGTGGAAATTGTTCTTTAGGATTGTTTATAGCTATAGATGATAGATAATTGAAAATTAACCTACCAAAGATTCCATTGTAAGAGTTACATGTGGGGGAAAAAAGCATTACATTTGATCATCTAAAATGCCTAGAGACACTTCCCTTCTAATTTTGCTTCTAAATATTATGCTGGGTTCATGAACCATACTCAATTGAAATGAAAAACAACATCAGTCATCTGCTATTAAAAGTTCAAGAAGAATTTGCCTACTTATCAAGTAACACAGGTTGAAAACTTTAGTTTCCTTAAAAAAAATTAAAAATTAAATTAATTTGGGCTTGGGTTTTAGGGCAAAATATCCAACAGTATTTAAAATGGGCCTAAACACATTTCTACCATTCTATAATACATATTTATGCAAAGCAATGTTCTCAGCATTTATGATTATGAAATCAAAACATAGATCAACTCTTTGTTTAATCATAAACAATCACATCTATCTCATTAGTATGCAAGTTTGCTCTCATCTTTAGTAGATGGTAAAATTATATATAGACCAAAAATGAATTTATTTGTGATTTAGTATTAGTAAATGTTTGATTTGTTTATTTATTTTACATATTTGTACACCCTAGGTTATGAAAAATCTTTTTCCTCTTGGAAAAAGCAGTGGTGAATGGGAAAACGTGAAGAAACCCTATGATATGACTGAGAACTCAATTTGGAAGAAATGCAGAAGAATCCTCTCCCAACTCCAAAATGAAAAAGTATAAAACTTTTCGATTATTTAGCTGTATGGTTTTGATTCCTATATGACTTTTCGCCATCTAATGATTTGATCTTAAGAGCAGGGTTTTCCCACTCGACTTCTTTGAAATGTTCAGAGCTGTCCAGAGTGACGCCGGTCCTGTCTTTGGGGAAATGCTTGTGGCCTGACGTGCTTTTCTAAACTGACTTGGTTTGGCTACAGATCAGAAATGCAGGTGACATAACCTTTGAGAGAAGCCATTTGAAAATGACACGGAGATGCGGGTAGAAAAGGGAGAGACTCCTTTCTCTCCAGAGCACCAATTCTATCCATGATGTGTGCTGTATGGTTGTCTGGTATCCCTATGACCCATATGTGGACATGGCTTCATATGATCTTGATTCTAGCCAGTCCTTAATTATCCACCAATCAAGGTAAACCCAGATTTACTTGTGCTTACTTAATCTGTAGTGAAAACTCACCTCTTTTCATCACATCAAGGATTTTGCTTCTGGGTATGACTGACATCCGCCTCTCTCCAACCTCTGCAACACCACCTACAGAATCAAAGACTTTTCAAATGTGCAATTCTTAGCAGGGATGGAGTAGCTAGTAAGCAAGGTAGGCATGGGCTTACTTGTGCTTACTTACTAATATGTAGTGAAAAACGTGAAGATATTCACAACAAATTAGTAAGCAAACACAAGACAGAGTTTAACTAGTTTATTGAGTAATCTACCTTGGAGTCTGGTCACTTACCGCAGAGCTGCCCCCCAAATTATTCTGTTCTACACTCTCCACTAGCAAAGCAATTTAAACAGGATGATGTAAATGGTTTTTCCCCACCAAATGTAAAACACTTTCCTTCTATTAGCAGCTTGACTAAAATGTCTGGTGTTGATTAGTAGAGTTGTATTTTGAACTCCGAACTGCTAAAAATGCAAATACCACAGGAAAAGATAAGCAATTATGTTTCACCAGTCATTCAACCCTTGAACCAGAAAATGAGTTTATCAAAGCTTTTTCAGTGATGATTTTTTTTTAATTGGAAGACTCATGGAAAATGAGTAAAAGTAGAAGTAGGCAGTGCTTTTCAGAAAAGTGAAATTGGGAGTGCCAAAAACAACCTCACCTCCTTGAAAACTTTGCTACAGAATAATTTTTGCTCATTTTATGATTTTCTTTACTACTGAAAAACCTCTCTGTGAACTTCCATTTAACTACTCTATGCTGAAATAATACTTTTGCTCAAAACACCTTTCAATAATAGGTCTTACATGACAAATGGAAAAAAAAAGAAAATATTTTCCACCAGATCTGGAACTATTATTTTAAAAATTCCCCTTGTTACAACTTTGCTGAGAATTACTTCACAAAAACGCACCAGGAAAAACAATAACTCCTGGATAACATGGACTTGCTTGTAGTAGTTTCCGTCACTCAAAATATCACACAACAATTTACATAATGGTCCTCGAACACGGAGCTCTGCCAGCAAAATTCCTCAGCCTAGAATGTTACCTCCACTCTCTTTCCCAATCCTTAATTAGAGACAGCACGATATTGAAATTCAGAAGCAACAATCAGAAACAATCAAGTAATCTTTCCAATCACTCCTGGAACATTGAGCTGAACTCTCCTTCTCCCTCTTGCTGTCATTGTTAGGTGCTGTACAGTCAAGCTAGACTCTCAGTGCCTCCGTGTGACAGAGCAGAACTGCCCCATAGAGTCTCCTAGGCTGCAATCTTTATGGGAACAGATCTCCCAATGTTTCCACTGTGGAGCTTTTGGGTGTGTTAAAAGCACCAGCATTTCAGCTGACAGACAAATGTTGGTTCTTTGGGCAGTCTATGGCACTTTCAATATTCTTCACCAATATCATAGTTCGAATGCATTGATTTTTCTTTCATATTCCTTGTTCAATGTCCCATTTTCACATGTTTGTGAGGCTATTTCATATATATATATATACATATCATGGTATGATATCATGGCTTGGGGCAGGCACGTCTTAGCCCTCAAAGTCACCCCTTTGCTTTTCAACACTTTAACGAGTTCCTGCACAGCAGATTTACCTAAGGCAATGTGTTGTTCGATCTCTTGGCTGCTGCTTCCATGAGCATTGATTATAGAGCCAAGCAAGACAAACATTCTTGGCAACTTCAATCTTTTCTTCATTTATCATGATGTTTGTTAGTTATTGGTCCAGTTGTGAGGATTTTGGTCTTCTTTATATTAAACAGTAATCCATATATAAGTCTGAAGTCCTTGATCTTCATGAAAAAGTCCTTCAAGTCCTCCTCACTTTCAGCAAGCAAGGTTGTGGCATCTGTATATCACAGATTGTTAATAAGCCTCCTCCAATCCTGATGCTACATTATTCCTCATATGATACAGCTTCTCACATTAAACGATGCATGCGGGTTGATTAAGTATGGTGAGAGGTTACAACCCTGACACACACTTTTCCTGATCTTACACCATGCAGTATTCTCTTGTTTTGTTTGAACAACTTCCTCTTGATCCCTATACAAATTCCCCATGAGCACAATGAAGTGTTCTGCAGTGCCCATTCTTCTGAAGGCTATCCACAGTTTGTTATGATCCACACAGGGCAAATTCCCTTGCACAGTCAACAAAACAAGTTAACATCTTTCTAGTACTTTCTGGTTTGAACTAACATCCATTTGACATCAGCAATGATAGTCTTTGATTCATGATATTTTCTGAATTCTGCTAAAATCTCTGGTATCTCCCTGCCAGCATACTGCTGCAACAGTTGTTTGATGATCTTCAGCAAAATTTTACTAGCAGGTGATATTAATGATATGGCTCAGATGGGAGGGCCATGCCTTAAAATTGATGAGGGGTTTGCTTATATATGGAACAAACCCCACAGAGAAGGCAGACAAAATAGGGAAAGAAGTAGAGAGGAGAAGTGAGAAACAGTAGAGAAGAGGTAAGAAACTTCATAAAACAGTTGTAACACAAGCCAAGGGCTGTAACACTGAAGGCAGCAATAGTTCTGGAAGAGGTTCTAGGGGAATCCAACAATGACAGGCCAGGAATGGGGCCCTCAGAAGAGAGGGTCAACAGCAGAAACTTGCTGCTAGGTTGCAGCTAAGAAAGCTAAACAAGACTATTATACTGGCTGTGAGCAGGGTCAATTAGTAGTGGGGAGGCTGAAGGCCTCTCCTGGGGGCAAGATGAGCCCTGTAGTGAGGGAACTGAGAAGACAGTTTCAGAGGGACTAAAGGGAGGCCTGTATGACTGATACGAGGCATCTACAGCAGAGAAGGTTGTCTGCTTCCTTGCATAGCCAAGAGGAGCTGAGAAAACTGTCCAGCACTGAACAGAGGAAGATTATACTCTCCTGTTTGGGGGACTCTTCCAGACTTTACCATATGCTCCTTGATCCTGATCCTGAGTTGTAGCCTGCTGACCTTGATCCCCAGTTGTACCTTTCTCCTTAATGAAGCCCTCAACTGTGAATACGGTCAAGGAGTTCTATGTGACAATTACAAGAAATTATCAAGCACAGCAGAGAGGTAGAGGGTGCTATAGAGAGAGTGGCTGGTGTCAGAACGAGTAAAAAAGATTGGCGAATGGGAATAAGTCTGACTCTATGTCATGGGGATCAGCTTTCTCCTGGTCTTGATTCACATTATCTCCCAGGTGTTAGACATTACTAACATCATTTCTGATATTACAACATCATTTTACACAGGAACTGAGGTGAAAAACAAAGTATAATAGCAACTCTCTTGTTTGACTATTCATATTTACACTATTGAATATATTTTGCCTTATCTATTCCTTCTTCATATAGAATTTCAACATTATCCAGGCACTGTTCTAAATATTTTATAAATAGTAACTCAGTTAATTCTCATAAAGACCCTGGGAAAAGTGAATTAATATTAAATGCGTTTACAGATGAATAAATGAGGGCACAGAAAAGTCAGAACTGGTAAGCATTAATTACTGAACTGTTTCCTCCCCTCTAATAATAATAATAATAGTAATAATAAAACATTTGGATAATTCAACATTATAGTACTTGTGGCAGTTACATAATCTCCGATTGACTTGCACGGAGGTAGAATCTAGCCCGTCAATCAGGTCATAGCCAATGAGGCCTCTCTGTGGGAATGGCCTTCTCCTGAGGATTATGGGAATCCCTGTCTTCCTCCATGGAGGTGAGAAACACACTTTCTACTTTGTATTCCTGATGACAAGACACATGGAGCTAATCTAGGGCCCTGGAGCTTAAGAAGCCATGTGGAGACCCATGCCAGTGCTTAGATGCTTCCACCACCACTGGATCCACAGACTTTCCATCCACTTGCCTGTGATCTTCCTGCATTCAGGATCATTGTATGTGTTGTGTGAGTCTGAAGAAGAATTTATAGAAGGGTAACGGATATATGGGTTAATATTGGATTTATGAACTTAACCTGGACTGGGCTGGAATGTTGTCTTAATGTACAATTACTCTCTGATATAAGGTTCTCTCTTGCACACATATCAGTGTCTCTGGATTTGTTTATCTAGTCTACCTGGACTAACACAGTACTGAAGGCACCATGTTTTTTCAAAACCACTTTCACAAATGTAGCCCTACTTCTGGAGACTAGTCAAACCAAGTTTATGTATAAATATTCAGAATACCACCTGGTCACATACCGTTTCTGATTTAAACCAGACTGCATCCCCTTGTTCTGTCTGTACCAATGTTAGCCTCCTATTCTACATACAAGTTTGGCATAAGCACAATGAAGTGTTCTGGAATTCCTATTCAATGCTATCCATAGTTTTTCATGATCCACACAATCAAACACCTTTGCATAGTCAAAAAAAATACAAGAAAATATCTTCCAAGCATTCACTACTTTCATTTAAGTTCCAACTGACATCAGCAATGATAACCCTCATGTGACATCTTCTAAATATGACCTGAGTTTCTGACAGCCCTTTGTTTATTGGTGTCTTTCTGTCACCATTGGTGAATTTTCTTGAGCATAATTTTACTTGTATATGATATTATTCAATAATGATATTATTCAATAATTTTCACATCATGTTGTGTCACCTCCTTTGGAATGGCACAAATATGAACCTTTCCAAGTTGGTTAACCAGGAAGCTGTCTTCCACATTTCTTAGCACAACAAGAAAAACTGGCATCGGGTTAGGAGGAACATAAGCAGCAATATGCACATGACATGATCTTCTTACTGAAAGGGAGGAAGACTTGGAGCTATTGAAGAGTATGAAAAACTGCTGCCTCTGTATGGATTAAACTCCGTGTAAAGAAAGCCTACATCCTCACAACAAGGCCAACACATAACATCAGGATAAATAGAATTGTCAAATACTTCATTTTACTTAGACCCACAAAGCTCTTGGAAGCAGCAGTAAAAAAATCTAAGAAAATATAAATTAGGCAAATCTGCTGCACAAGTTCTTCCTGAAAGTGTTGAAGAGCAAAGCCATCATGTCAAAGACTACAGTGCACCTGACTTTCAAGCTTTTCAAAACACCATGATGTTCTCAATCACCCCGTATGTGCGCGGAAGTTGGACAATGAATAAGGAAAAACAAAGAAGAATGTATGCATTTAAGTACGGTGCTGGAGAAGACTATTGACAGTACCATGGACTGTCAGAAGAACAAGCCAGTCTGTCTTTGAAGAAGTGCGACCAGAATGTTCCTTAGAAGCGAGAGAGCTGAGACTTCTTGTCACACACATTAGACACGTTCTCAGGAGAGACCAGTCCCAGGAAAAGGACATCATTCTTGGTAGAGTAGAAACTCGTCAAAAAATAGGAAGACCATCAAGGAGATAGACAAAAGTGGCTGCAACAACGAGCTCAAATATAGCAATGATTGCTAGGATAACAGAGGACCAGGCAGGATTTTGTTGTGTTGTGCATGAAGCTGCTATTTTTTTGGAACAGACTCAATGATACCTAACAAAATATATAGATTATATATGTGTGTGTATGTACATTTATATATGAATAAAAATGTATATATTTTTATGTACTGTCAGATGCATTTTAACTAAGTAACTACCAAACTAATTAACTGTGTGTGTGTGTGTGTGTGTGTGTGTGCTGAGCAAATAATCAGAGAAGCTGCCTTATATGATGAAAAGTGGCATCAAGATTGGAGGAAGGATTTAACAACCTGAAATATGAGGACCTTGCTTGTTGAAAGTGAGGAGGACTTGAAGCCCTTACTGATGACGATCAGGATGGTAGCCTTCAGTATGGATTATATAAAGATGACAAAACTCCTCATGAGAAGTGGAGAAAAAGTTGAAGTTGTCAAAGATTTTGTCTTGTTTGCATCCATAATCAATGCTCATGAGCATCAATCAAGAGATCAAAAACACGTTACATTAAACAAATCTTCTACACAAGATCTCTTTAGAGAATTGAGAAAGCAAGGGCGTTGCTTTGAGGACTCAGGTGTGCCTGACCCAAGCCATGGCATTTTCCATGACCTCATATGCATTTGAAAGTTGGACATTAAATAAAGAGAACCAAAGAATTGATGCATATAAGTTATGGTGCCGGAGAAAAGTTTTTTAAAGTACCATGGACTGCTAAAAGGCCAAACAAGTCTGCTTTGGAAGAAGTGTGGCCAGAGTGCTCCTTAGAGGCAAAGATGGCAAGACTTTGAGTTATATCCTTTGGACATATTGTCAAGAGCACCCAGCACCTTGAGAAGGATGTCATGTTTGGTGAAGTGGATGGGTAGCAAAAAATAGGAAGGCCTTCAATTGGATGCCTTGACACCCTGGCTGCAACAATGAGCTCAGATGCAGGAATAATTGTAAGGAAGGCGCAGGGCCATGCAGTGCTTCATTCTGTTGTGCTTGTGGTTTGGGACAGACTGGATGGCACTATACCTAATGTAATTTTCATTTGTTGCTATGTCTGCTAAAGTGAAATAATATTGTGTTAAATATGGAGCTTGTTTTACAGAGTGGTTTTCGTTTTTAACTGCTTTCTTTCATCTTTCTAAAGCCCAAAGTAAATAAACCCTTCAGAAGAGATTAACAGGGGAAATCGAACTCTCGAGTCAGGTAGGCTTGGCTCACATCTGAGTTCTATGATGTTGTGGGAGATTCTTGTCTCAGATTTCTCATGTTTTTCTCTACCATCATGCCTTCTTCATTTATTTCACAGTACTTAACTTAAATAGTAATTATTCATTCTATAGCTATTCCTTGAGCCCCTACTATGAATCATTTTTAAGAATTTAGGATGTTATAATAAAGAAGATAAAGACATCTGCCCTAGTAGAGATTGTACTCTAGGGGAGGGACTAGTTAACAATATCAAGAAGCAAATCTAAAAACCGGTTGCTGTTAACTCCAACTCATAGCAACCGTATATGTATCTCAGCATAACTGTTCCATAGGGTTGTCATTGGCTAATTTCCAGAAGTATATCACTAGGCCTTTCTTCTGAGCCACCTTTATGTAGTTTAGGTTATGGATAGATCTGTCAGTCTTCGAATTAGCACTCATACAATATGTGATCAGATTATTAAAAAAAATTCCAAGCATGAGGCGGATTGCATTATTTGAACATACCTATCAATGTATTTACCCTCTATCCTTCTTCTTAGCCTAGGAATGCCTTAAAGGAAGATGCAATGTCTGTTTGTTCTAGCCATAGACCAAGTACCAAGTTCAGCAAGGTAGGTGTTAAATGAATATTTGATAGAGATGTGAGAGAAAAAGAGAATAGCATGAATGTGACTAATTCCAATGTATTAGGGAGTTCTCAAAATCAATATAGCTAGTCCCTGATTTAGGGGCCTTGTGGAATTGTGGGTTACAAGTTGGGCTACTAATTGCAAGGTCATCAGCCACTCCAAACCAACCAACCATTCCACATGATAAAGACGAGGCTTTCTCCTCCCATAACGATTTACAGCCTCGAAAACCTACAGGGGTAGTTACACTCTGTCCTAGAGGATCGCGATGAGTTAGAATCGACTTGATGGCAATGGGTTGAGTTTGGGTTTCCACCTTCCAATGAACTGTTCCAAAGAAAGATTTTTCACAATTCCTGTCTGCAGACAGTGTTTCTCTTTCAGATTTGAATAGTTTGCAGTGAGTTGTTTTGTTTTGTTTTTAATTTATTATTGGCTTGCTATTTATCAGTCTGACATAATCAAATATCTCAAACACGTCATTGATGTTTAGTTTTCACTAATATACCTTTCATTTTCAGTGTCTGTAAATCTGAGTTTTACTTGGCTTAGGGAGTTGGCCTGAGAATAATACCCCCTGCCATCAAGTGAATTCTAACTCATAGTGACCATTGCATAGGGTTGCCAAAATTATAGATGTTTATGAGAATAGAGAGCCTCATTTTTCTCTAGAGGAGTGGCTGATGATTTTGAATCCCTGACCTTGGACACGTTACCTGCACCACCATGGTAGCAGAAAAGGATGCATTTTTCACATTGTACATAAATATTACTATTGCTAAATTGCAACAAGATTTCATTTCACTTGAATTGTCAAAAAAAAAAAAAAAAAGCCCATGGATGCAGCGGTCAAGAAATCAAACAGCAAGTGGGTGAAGGGAGATGTCAGACAGTGTAAGAGACGAAAAAATAAAAACAATTTATGAATTATGAAGGGCTCATGAGGGAGGGGGGGTGGGGAGGGAGCCGATATTAAGGGCTCAAGTAGAAGGCAAATGTTTTGAGAATGATGATGGCAACAAATGTACAAATGTGCTTGACACAATGGACATATGTATGGATTGTGATAAGAATTGCACGAACCCAATAAAATGATTTTTAAAAAAAAGAAATCAAACAGCATGTATTATTGAGGAATATCTGCTACACAAGTCCTCTTTAAAGTGTTGAAGCAAAGATGTTACTTTGAGGACAAAAGTGCATCTGACACGAATTTGGTGTTTTCAATCACCATATATGCATGTGAAAGTTGGACAATGAATAAGGAAAACCATAGAACAACTGATGTACTTGAAATATGGTGTTGGCAAAGAATATTGAAAGTACCATGGGTTGCCAGAAAAACAAACAAACCAGTCCTGGAAAAAGTGCAACCAGAATGCTCCTTAGAGGCAAGTATGGCAAGATGTCATCTCTTGTACTTTGGACATATTACCAGCCTCTGGAGAAATAGATCATGCTTGAGAAAGTACAAGATTGGCAAAACAGAGGAAAGCCAGGAATAAGATGGATGCAGTGAAGGTTTCGAACGTAACACCCTTGTGAAGGTGCTGGAGGATGGGGCAGTGCTTCACTCTGTTGGCCACGGAGTAGCTATGAGTCAGTATAGCCTCACCGACACCTGACAACAAGAGGTACTGAAAACCAAACACTGCTGTTTGTAAAAGTGATTCCTTGTCATTCAAATACATTGCAAGTCAGGAAGTCTCTGTATTCAATCTCTCAAGTAGATTCTGAGAAAAATGGATCCAAAATGCTCATCATAGAATATGGAGCAAAGCTGTTGTGGTTTCAACCCAATTTCCACCATTTAATAGATGTGTACCCTTATACAGGCTTCTAGACATCTCTCTTCTTCTCTTTTCTTATCTCTACAATGGTCACCTAGCTCATTGGATTATGTGTTATAATTGTATTTAGCATAAAACTCCAGAGAAGCGTTTTGCAAAATCAAATATTCTACTTAACCCCTCAGATGCATTCTTTACTTTGACCTTCCTGTACGGTTTCTAATGTGTCGAGGAGGGTTGTATTACCATTATCCCACATACACATATAAGAAGGCTGAAGACAGCATGAGGCAGAATACGCACCCTAATAAAGTACTCCACCTTCTAACCGCAATTTGCAGAAAAAATGTCCCTTCCACTCATTTGGAAAGATGCGACTGTGAACCACTCAGGTCCGATTTAAACAAGGCAGAGTGGAAGTACCATGGGACGGCCACCCTGCTCAATGTAGACTAGTAACCTGCACTTTAGATAACAACAGAAATAAAGACGGGAAAGGGGCTGGTTCAAGGATTCAAAATACAGCTGACTCCATTTGGGGTTTGCTAGGCTATTATTTTTGCACAGAAATTATTCAAATTCACCTGAAGATATCCTTGACAGATTTCACCCAGAAAATTCTAATTTTAAAAAGTGCTGACATGACCATGGACATCGCACTTGACATGTAGGCAGATCTGAGAGCACCACAGGCCCCGTGTTTATACAATCTCGTGCCAGCTTTCCCCAAGTGCAAATTGGATTTATCCCTCTCACTCTTTGAGTGGCCCCGAAAACACAATTCTGATTACTTCACAAAGGCATTCCTAGAGGTATCTTGTCAGAGCAATCACCAGTCATCTGAAATGGAAGGGAAAGTTCTGTCCAGCGCAGAGCTCAAACACTTGTGCCTTGCAAAACTTCATGGCATGGTGTAGTATAGGACTGACAAAAAAGGATAACCTTTCGATGACTCCCATGGCTATAGGCCTGGGGCAAGGATATTAGCCAAGGCAACAGGGCTTTGTGTCCAGAAATGCTGTCATGCTTTAGGGATGAAAGTCAGTCTGTCGCCTTCTAAAATTGAAACAATGATTACCAACACCTCTAAATAAGAAGCAATCTTTCATTGTATTCTAGTCACCACTTCTTAAATCATAGGTTTCAATGAGACATTACAACCAACTGCACAATGTTTCTTCCTGAAATAATGTCCTTCCCACTATCTCCTTCTCTCTCTAGTGATTGGCCCTGTGCTGGATCCCCAGCTAATTATAATTCATGGAAAAGGAGATGACTTGAGCTCCAATTCAGATGTTGGATGCATTTGCTTTCAATGTTCTCAACACCCCATTGAAATAAAAGTAGAAGGATACAAGGGACAAACATAACAGGGAAGAGAACAAGAGTAGGATGATTGGTTGTCAGCAGTTAATGGATTTCACAAAATATAGGAAATACAAAAACAAAAGGATGTGCATGGTCTATAATATAGCAATCACATTCTTGGGATATATGTTACAGAAATTCCTATGTAGTTCCTTAAGGGACAAGTATGCACGGATGATCACTGCACTGGAATTTATGATCATGAGCAGCAAGAAGAAATTAGGACAATGGTCACTTAATAAGGAGTGAACACATTTGGAGGGCCTGAGTGGTCCAAAAGGTTTATGCTTGAGCTGCTAATAAGGAAAAATAGTCCTATCAGAGGCACCTCAAAAGAAATATCTGGTGATCTACTTATGATAAGCCAATCTCTGAAAATCCTTTGCACTATAACTCTGCTCTGACACATATAAGGTCATGATGAGTTGAATCAACTTGATAGCAACTGGTTTTTCTCCTTATTGGCTTTTGCTTTTTTGGAATGCATTTTCTGAAACACTAGGCAACAATGAATTGAAAAATGAGAAACAAAAGGAATGAATTGAAAAATGAGAAACAAAAGGAGTAAGAATCCAGGCACAATAGTAAAAACAGAACAAAGGACAATACTGCTAATATAAAATAAAGGTTCCAATTTTTCACACCATAAGAGTACCATCTAGTAAATTCTAACTCATATGGACACTATGATAGTTAAGCCACATTCCCTTCCTTGTCCCAGTCTGTACCTATGAGATTCCTTCTTCTCAGTTGGCTGAGGAAGAGAAAACTCATGCTTGGTTTACAGATGATGCTGCACAATATGCAGGCTCTCTTAAAGGTGGATAGCAACTGCACTACAGCCCCTTTCTGTGATTTTCCTGAAGAATAGCCCTGAAGGGAAATCTTTCCAATAGGTAGAATTTCAAGCAGTGAACCCGGTCATTGATTTTGCTCGCAAGCAGAAATGGCCAGATGTGTAACTATTTTGTGGGCTATGGCCAATGGTTTAGCTGGATGGTCGGGAACTAGGAAGGCACAGGGTTGGAAAAGTGGTGACAAAGAGGTGTGGGGAAGAAGTATGTGGATAGACTTTTATGAATGGGCCAAACAGGGAAGATATGTGTTGCAAGTGACCAATGAATGACTCACCAATGAATGACCTCAACCAAAGAGAATTTTAACAATCAAGTGGCTAGAAGGTCATGTTCTATGGAAACCAAACATCCCCTTCCGAAACCAAACAGTCACTTCAGTTATCACCCTATTGGCTCATGAAAAAAGTTACCATTGTGCCAGAGATCATGGTTGAGCATGAGTTGAGAAACATGGACTTCCACTCACCATGGCTGACTTAACTACTGCCACTGCTGAGTGCCCAATCTGCCAGTAACAGAGACAACACTGAATCTGCAATATGAAACCATTCCTTGGAGTATTAACCCATAACCTTGAAATGGGTTGATTTCACTGAACCACCTCCATTGTGAAAAGGGCAGCATTTTGTTCTTACTGGCACA
>NW_022111373.1:32583815-32585290 GCF_000313985.2 Echinops telfairi | reverse complement strand
GGCATAATGTTACACATTCTTTTCAAAACCTCTAAATAGGAAGCTTGATTAATAGTCTGACCTGGAGGAACAAATTCCAAAGGCAATATCCCCCTCACATTCAAAACACAAATAAGCATCACCTTGAACTTTGGTTTCATTTGACAAGCTTTTTGGGGGTGAGGTGATGATGGTGTCTTCCACTAGCTTGAATGATGTTTGCTTTCAAGTGGTAAGAAGAGCATCATGTCACATCACCAGTAATGACCTTGGGAAAAGTCTAGATAGCTTTGGAGCTGTTCCTTCAAAGCATGGCATGTTTCCCGTCATCCCTCTTTTTGCTGGTCAGTCAAAACACAAACCACAGATTTTGCAGCAATCATTCTCATTTCCAAATCTTCCATTAAAATTCTCTGAACCAAGCTCCAGGATAGTCCAGATAACTTCCCCATTTCTCCAATGGTACATCGTCGGTCTTTGAGCACAAGTGAATGAATTTTGTTGACATTCTTGGCTGTTTAGGATGTTGACGGACGTCCAGAACAAGGATTGACGTTACTCAACATTTCACCTGTTTTTAAGTGAGAAAACCACTCAAGCACTTGAATTTTTCCATAGCACTATCCTTGTAAGCTGTGTTCAACATCACAACAGTTTCTGCAGCATTTTTCCCAAGCAAGAAACAACATTTCACAGCCACATGGTGTTCTCTTAAATCAGCCATGACAAAAACAAGATTCCAGTGAAACTGCTTTTATGAAAAAATTCACTGTGACCAGAGAGAACATTCCTAGGGAAAGCCACTGGGTGCACTCAAAGCAAGTTGCTCCATGCTTGTCTGGTGGGAAAAAATACATATGACGAAAGCTTCAACTAGTAGAAATTTTTTCTGGTTTGGGGTGGTGGTGGTGGGGGGTTTCACCCTCATACAAGCATATATAAAGAAATTTATGTCAAGACAATGGCTCCTACATTTGTAAAAGTGAGTAAGTTCAAGTCCAGGCAGGTTCCAAGACCATGGGTCAAATAGTAGACTGGAGGCTTCTCCTGAGTCATGTTAATTACATGCAGGACTGACTAACCCAAGATTGGCAGGAAAATGCCAGGCTGGTGGTTGCAGAGGAGAATGAATCAAAGTTGGCAGGTCAGATGGCAAGTTTCTGATGGAGCAGCCAAAAATATGGCAAGTTGTAGCTCAAGTCCAAAGAGCGAGAGGTGATGAACTAGATGCAAGGTCCAGACAGCAAAAAGAAAGTCATTTTTGCCTATGTCCATTTATATTGGAAGCAAGTCACACCCCCAAGGACTCTTCCTTTTAATTGAGTGCAATAGGATTGTGATCTGAGTAAAGTTGTTACATTCCATTCTAATCTTCTTACCACGCATTGACTGTTACTACATTGTGTTAGGTGAAGTCATGAGAGATTGCTAAATTTTAAAAGTCAAACCACTGATCTAAATACAGGCATGTATATTTATTCTTTATTTTTATTTTT
>NW_022111373.1:32539243-32582900 GCF_000313985.2 Echinops telfairi | reverse complement strand
AAGGCTTGAATATAAACAACTGGCCATCTAGCTGAGAAGTAACAAAGCCCACATGGAGGAAGCACACCAGCTAGTGTGATCATGAGATGTGGATGGGATCAGGTATCAGGCATCAAAGACCCAGAACAAAAAAATCACGTCAATGTGAATGGTGTGGTGGAGGAAGGGGGAGGGGAGGGGAGTATAGAGTGGATGCCCAAAGGCCATAAGTAGGCAATTGAACATCCCCCTTACAGATGGTTCACAGGGAGAAAATGGGCCAGTCAGTGTGCAGTATAGCACCAATGAAACATACAGCTTTCCTCTGGTTCTTTAATGCTTCCTTCCCCCCACTATCATGACTCTAATTCTACCTTACAAATATGGCTAGACCAGAGCATGTACGTGGGTACAGATAAGAGCTGGAAACACAGGGAATCCAGGACAGATAAACCCTGAAGGACCAATATTGAGAGTAGTCATACTAGGAAGGCAAGGAGAAGGTGGGGGGAGAAAGGGGGAACCGATCACAATTACCTATCTATAACCCCCTCCCAGGGGGATGGACAACAGATAAGGGGGTAAAAGGAGACATCGGACAGTGCAAGACATGAAAAAATAATAATAATTTATAAATTATCAAGGGTTCATGAGTGATGGAGGGAAAGGGAGTGGGGGACGGGAAATGATGAGCTGATACCAAGGGCTCAAATAGCAAGAAAATGTTTTGAAAATGATGATGGCAACAAATGTACAAATGTGCTTGACACAATGGATGGATGTATGGATTGTGATAAGAGTTGTACAAATCCTCAATAAAATGATTTATAAAAAGAATAAGATAAATATAATAAAAATAAAAGTCAAACCACTGATATTCCTAACCTAGTCAAGTTGACACAAAACCTAATCTTCAGAGTATCCCACACAGCATTGGGGAAGATTCACAGGAGTCAAGGGGTAGAAATGGGAGTAGCATCACTCACTATTTCTCCTAAGGACCACTTGCAATATATTTCGTTTCCTGCCTCTGTACTCCTGCTCTTCAGGTCTGGAGGTCTTGGATCCAAAGAAAAATAAGGAAATGTCATGGGGGCCATGCCTGACCTTTTTCAGCTTTAGTAGGGAGAAGGAGAACCCAGCCCCACACCAGGCCAAAGCAAATTACCATAAGGCAGAGACAAATATGCCTCCCCAATTCACCTATCTTTATCTTATCTGATACTCACTGCCCCAATCCATGGCACTTTATTTGTCTGTTCATTTACCTCTGGTTCTTTGAACTTGGGAAAACTGATCCTGGGAGTTGTCAGTGTCCTGCCACCTAAGCTGCCAACCTTGGATTCATTTGCTAGTGTAGTCAAAACTCTGTTGTCTTCCTGTACATCTTGGGTTCATTAGTCCTGAATAGCTATGTCAGCCTCTGGTCTAACACTTGATCCACCGATTTGGAATGTGCCATTTTGGGACCATAATGTGTTAGTCTGGGTAAGCTAGGGAACAAATCCACAGAAATTCATATGTATATAAGAGAGTTTTATATAAAAGGTAAGTGTATATTCAGAAAGCATCCCAACCCCATCCAGTCCAAGCCCATAAGTCTGACTTAGCCCATATGTCCAACACTAATCTACAAAATCCTCGTCGAACTCATAAAACACACACAATGATGCTAAATACAGGAGGATCACAGGCCAGTGGGTAGAAAGTCTTTGAATCCAGTGGCAGTACTGGAGATCCCCTTGCAGAGGGGTCTTGGGGAGGAGATGAGCCAGTCAGGGTGCGATGTAACAATGATGAAAAATACAACTTTCCTCTAGTTCCTAAATGTTTCTTCCCTGCTCCCACTACCATGACTCGAATTCGACCTTACAAGTCTGGCTAGACCAGAGGTTGTACACTGGTACAAATAGGAACTGAAAATCCAGGGAATCCAGGGTGGATGAGCCCTACAGGACCAGTGGTGTGAGTGGTGAAACAGGGAGGGTAGAGGGAGAGTGGGTAGGAAAGAGGGAACTGATTACAAGGAACTATATGTGACCTCCTCCCTGGGGGATGGACAACAGAAAAGTGGGTGAAGGGAGACGTCGGACAGGGCAAGATATGACAAAATAACAATTTATAAACTATCAAGGGCTCATGAGGGAAGGGGGAGTGGGGAGGGAGGGGAAAAATGAGGACCTAATGCCAGGGGTTTAAGTGGAGAGAAAATGTTTTGAGAATGATGAGGGCAATGAATGTACAAATGCGCTTTACACAATTGATGTGTGTATGGCTTGTGATAAGAGTTGTATGAGCCCCTAATAAAATGATTTTAAAAAAAAGAAAGAATCCAGTGGTGGTATAGGTTTCTCAGCACTGGCTGGGGTGTCCACCCAGCTTCTCCAACACCCGGACTGGATCAGGGTAAGTCCATAACTGTGTGTGCCGTTTTTGTGATATGAGCTTGCTCTAGATATGCATATATAAATTTCACTGGTTTTCCTTGTATAGAAAACCCAGTCTAAGATAGGCTCTATAGGAAGAAGTAGAACCTCAAAGGTTTCTGAGGATATAAATCATTACAGGAGCAGAAAGCATCATCTTTCTCCTGTGGAGAAATGGACGGGTTTGAACAGCTTGCCTTATGGTTGGCAACCCAATGCTTAACCCACCGTGCTGTTAAGGCTCATATTTCAAGGACATAGCAAGTACTTTACTATGGGTGTCTATGGGGACTAAAAGGGCAAAGGGAAAGAAGAGTGAGGATTAGGAAAGAAGCAAAACAAAAATAACAAAATAGCATTCTTCGATAAATTGCTCAGAATGATGTGTTCTACACACGGTACCTCAGTTCACACAGAAAAGGAAAACAAAGTCATCAAATGGAACGGGTTTGTTAGATGAAGTGGAGACGAGGAAGCCACGTAACAGAATGCATTAGGAAGGAGACAATCTGGACCGATGATCTCTCACAACATATACACATATAGTAATAGGAAATAATGAGGAGAGGCATTCCAATTTTTCATTGTAACTAAGTCAAATAGTTTTGTTTTTTCACCATGTGTATACGTCACTTAGATTAAAACATAAAAATTAAAAAGGGGAATTGTGATTCATTGAAAAAAATTCAACTTATGCTTTTTTTGTTGAAAAAGAGGGGGGGGCGGGATGTTAAATTATCCAAAAGGAATGTGGATGAAGATGTTAGGAGACAGAGTGCAAGAAATCTTATTTAATTAGAAAACCAACTCTCTCTTCTACGTGTTTTAAGAAAACACCCAGAAAATGCTCTGCAGACCAACTGTCGCAGAGCATCTATTCAAGATGATGGTTTGTGTTTCCATAAACCTCATGAAAATTGGGTTTTTTTAGAATCTGGTGGTTAGTGGCTCTTTTATTAACAGAAGCCAAGCCCACCAGCAATATAAACGTTCCACTATTTGAAAAGAAACTACTGATTTGCTGAACTGAGCATTTCCTGGGATAAAATACAGACTCCAGTGGATAAACAACCTTATTGATTCACCATGTTTGCCATTGCCATATCAATGTCAGGGCGTCCGTTCACGCGGAAGGACTTGCTTCCCTGTGGTCAGTTGCAGCCAGGGCTTCCTGTCTAACATGGAGAATACCATCCAAACCCCAGAAAACCAAACAAAGGGTAACATTTCAGCAGCTGCACATCACTTCTGTCCAGTCATTAAGACGGTATTTTGCTTTAATTACAATTACTATACAAAAGTTCAGGACTAAATAGTGAAATAACCACAAAAAAAAAAAGTTGGATAATACACAACTGGTAAATTCTGTGTATGTTGTCAATTGCATAATGAGAATAATCCAGGTCCTTAAAGAGCAGAAACAGCGTAGCAGCTGCTCATCAGAGACAAACTGGGTAAATCCTTCCAACTTCTCTGTGTCCTCTAGCTTGTCACTGGGCATTTCCTCGGCAGGGGACCCATCTGGTCAAATGTGATTTCATATTTCTAAGGCAGAGATTATTTACAGTAAAAGAACTACATAGTCGTTTAAGAACATGAAAGAGAAAATTAAGCAAAGTACAGCGTATGCCACGGTCTCTGTCATCCAGAATGCTATGGTTCACCAGCTGTGTTTGGGGTACCTGGGCACTCACCATTCACTTTAAAATCTTGTAAGTCTTGTGAAACATGAAGAGAAAGGAGCAAAAAGTTCACAAACACAAAAATCCAAACCTTTTGGCGGTGAGACAATCCTGAATCATAGTGACCCCATAGGTCAGAGTAGAACTTCCCAAGGGTTTCTGAGGCTGAAATCTTTACAGAAGAAGAGGGTTACACCCATTTCCTACAGAGCAGCTGGTGGGTTCAAACCATGGACCTTCCAGTTAACAGTCAAGGGCTTAGCCACCATGCTACCAGAACTCTTAGCCTTTTTACAAAGAGGTCTAAAACTGAGCACGACTTTAACCTATGAGTTGCTTTGGTTTCTATAAATAATAATGATATGATACATTTTCCCAAATGAATCTCTTGTTTTAGCTTAGCTCAATTACAGGATATTGAAGAGGATTGGTTAAAGCAGTTACATTTGTGATGGTAGACAATTTCATTAGTTCAAGAGAAAACAATGCCTCTTTTAATGACCATTTCTGTGGCGAAGGTTCACAGTAATCTGTTCTAAGCAGGTTTCCTGTCAGAAAAACCATAGAGGATTGTTTTTCAAGGTTGAGCTTCTACTGGAGCATAATTGAATAGGGTGGGATGTGGGGTTCACTTGTGATTTTCCCTGAAATTAGATCTTTTAGAGTCAAACCAAATGGAAAAAACAGCAGCTTTAGAAGAGCCCAAGCCCTTCTATACTGAAACACGATTCTCCAGTTTCAAAGGCTTCACCAAAGGTTCAAAGCCACTCAAACACTGGCCCAAATCTTTACTTTGATTTTCTAGGCTGCTGGACTTTTCTTTCTTGGTAATGAAAGCGCAGATGTTGAGACACCTTGTGTGCCCCAAACTTGGGGGGGGGGGGCGGGCAAAGCATGACCAGAGGGTAGGCCACGCGATTGTAAGCCTCTACCTGAAAGCACTCAGCTCTGGCTTATGGGTCAGCAAACCTAGCTCCCCTAATTAAATACCCAGCCCCAGCACGCCTGCCTCCTGCCCCAAAGAACTTCCGTTTACTTATTCTCACCCTAGGAAGTCCACAACTAGATCTCGTGCTCTGGTTCCTGGTTCTGAAGCTGCTGCTCCTCTGTCACTTCCTCGATATGAAAGATATCTTCCCAGATTCACTAGGGATCTTGTACCAGGATCTTGGTGTCCAGAGGACAATCTCCACTCCTGGCTCTTGCTGGTAGTGAAACCCCTCATTCCTGCTTATGAAAAGGCTTACTTGATACCCCCCAGGATGGCAATCCCTCAGAGCTGAATAAAACAATCAGTGTCTTCCCCCACCTTCCTACACAGACCCATTAGGGAACAGTCATGTGGTTAGTTCTAGAAACTAGCTGGAAGAAACACATAATTCACTACCCTGCAGCTGGGTCCAAGGGACATGAAGTGTATTATGGACTTCCAGAGAATGAAACAATTTGCTGTGGAAAAAGTATAGCCAAAATGTTCCTTTAAAGATAGGACAATCTAGCCATCTCAACAACGTGCAAACACTGGCACAGTGGAGAGAATGGCACAGAGGCGGGCAGTATTTTGTTCTGTTGTACACAGGATCACTAGGAGGTGAAATCAGTTGCATGGCGCTTAACAAGAACTACAGCTAGTAAACATTAGGAAAAGAACTGAAACATGTGTTTGGACCACTGACTCAGTTCTCATTGGATTCTGGCAATGGATCCTAAAGTGTCACACATGATATATGACAGCAAACATGAGCCACTTGTTTGACTTTTTCCTGAAAATTATCCAAGCTTATTCTCAACGCAGGAATGTTTTCCTGTTCTTCTTCTCTAAAGCCTAATTCGTGTGGCTGTCTTCTGTGCTAACCATGGTGCCGTCGCTTCTGCCTACTGAGCGTCTTTGTCTTAACTCGAAATGAATCCCACTGCCATCAAGTCAATTGTGACGCTTAGTGACCTGTGGGATAAAGTAGAATTTCCCCATAGGGTTCTAAGGTCGTAGATCTATACCGAAGCATCTTTTTCCTATGGAGAAAATGGCGAGTTTGACTTGCTAAGCAATGTTTATCATTACCATGTTGAGCCACGGGACAACCAGTGCTCTTTGTTCTTGTCAAAACTGACAACAATATTCTGAAACTTTTTAGCTGGCAACATACCTTCCCCCCAATTGCTGCAATTCTATAATAGCTAAAACAGTAACATAAAACTTAAATTTTATTTTTTTCCTCTTTTTTCATATTTATTGTTTTTTTCTAACATATTGTTCATTCTTCTTTTTGAAAAAAAGTTTATTTACTTTAATGATTTAAAAATTAATAATATGGGCTTCTTAGGGAAAATGTGAAAAAAGATATAACATAACAAAGAAGAAGATATTAAATTAACCATATTTCCACTATTCAACAACGAGTTAGCATTTCATTGTTTGAATAATTTTGTGTTTTTGAAATGAGTCTAATTAACCATTTTAAATTATCTGGCTAATAGTACAAGCATTCATGTTCGTTGACTTTGTTCCTCAAAGTCCAACTTCAATCACATCCCATGTGCTTGGGGGAGAGTGGTATAGCATGAATTCAGAGAGATAACACAGCCAGAGCATACAGGGCCTTGAAGGCCAATCAAAAAAGCTTTCTTTTACTCTGAGCAAAAGAGCAAGCCTCTAGAGCAGGGGTTCTCAACCTGTGGGTCGCGACTCCCTTAGGGGTTGAATGACCCTTTCACCGGGGTGACCTGATTCATAACAGTAGCAAAGTTACAGTTATGAAGTAGCAATGAAAATAATGTTATGGTTGGGGGGTCACCACAACATGAGGAACTGCATTAAAGGGTCACGGCATTAAGAAGGTTGAGAACCACGCTCTAGAGCTCTAGCGTTTTCAGCAGAATCATAGCATGGGACTTGAAAGATCATGTGGCCACTAGGTGGAGAAACAATCTAAGGAAGCGGGGAAATATGGAAGGAGTTTATCACAGTAATTTAGGCTACAAGTTCAAGCATATGGGAAACAGCAGTGGTGGTAGAATTTTGATAATATTGCTGAGGAGTTTAAGAGATAGAGAGAAATTCTCTAAACCTCTGGCCTGAGTAATTCCCATCAAATGAATATAGAAAAGAGGAGAGGACTGAAGAAATATGGGAGAAGAGAATGACAAAGAGAGATAAAAATGTGGAACAAAACTCAAAATCATAAAAGATACCTGGTTTACTGGTCACATAGAGAGAGATGGGACCCCTTAGACTATTGCCCTTAGTCATCCTTCAAGTCTAGAGCTGAATTTACTCCTGTGGTAAAAAATCAAGCATTTACTATCGAAAGGGCAGCATCTACCCAATGACAAAGTTCAGAGTGTTAGGAGCGAAGGATGGACGGAAACCAGAAGCACAGAGAAAACAGACAGCGATGGCACAATAAGAGGGCTGCAGTGCGTGAGTGGAATGAAGTGTGTGGGAATTTTGAAATGGAAGACTGATCATCTGCTCTGTAAACCTTTACTAAATTCACAATGAAAAATGGAAAAAGGGGGCAAAAAGAATGACCAACAGAGGAGAAAAATCATAAAGATATCATAGCCTTGAACAACATGCAGAGAGTGTATGGGACTAGAATGAATGATCAATTCTATCAGGTGTGACAATTTTGTCAAAGATTAGTACATTATTAGAAGAATGTATTTGAAGAATTTAAAATCCAACAGTCACTCACAATAATATGAGAAATTATAAAATTTAATCTAAGTGGGTTCAAGTTAGAACTATTCTTGTTAATGTCAGAACTACATCATTTATTTTTCTACCTAAATGGTTTTTCATACTTTCAACTAGGTAATATGACCTGCTTTGTGAATATTAAATAAGCATCTGTCAGCATCCCTTGTCGAAGTGACTGGATTCTAAGCTATCGTAATGATTTCAGAATCCCAGTGTGTCTATTGAGTTTTATTTTTTTTCATGTTTTGGATGTGAAATAACAAAAGACAACTTGTATAAGCATGCCTGTCTCCTGTTAAATCATCAGGAAAAAGACTCTTGATGGATGAGGAGGTTTTTCCTTTAGCTTGTCCAGTCAAAGTATGATTTAGGAAGTAAAGTGTTTCTAGCTGTAAGACCTAACTATTCTAGCCTCCAGACCCATGATTTTTGGTTTGTTTTGCCACAGACTAAAATAACTAAAACCAAACTCACTGCCATGGAGTTGGTGTGACTCTTCGCAGCGCTGCTATGGGTTTCTGAAATGTTAGCTATTTAAGGGAGTAGAAAGTCTAGTCTTTCTCCTATAGAACTGCTGGTGGTTTAGAACTGCCAACCATGCGGGACTAAAAGCTAACACTTTATGATAATTCTATGTCTTTAGAGCTAAGTAGGATCAATCACACCAATTTAGCCTATTAATTCATAAACTTAATTTTTCTATGATGATTATTTTTACATAGCATACGCATTTTTTTCTAAAATAACTTCTCAATAATTTTAAATGTCCTCAATGAAAAAATAGCATAAATGATCACTATTAATATTTTACCTGAATTTCTTGTTGTTCTTAGGTCTGGTCAAGTCAATTTAATCTTCTTTTTCTGTTGTTTTTATTGCTTTTATAATATTTTATTTAACCATTAATTATAACAATTTTTCTTTTATTAAAAAAATTAGCATTTCAACTCAAGAAGTGTCAGTTTCCTCCAGCAGTTCCACTGGCAGAAATACTTACTGAAGAGGAGGATTTTGAAAAGGTATTATTTTCTTCATTACAATACCATTAAATCAACCTCTTTTACCCTCACTTTCAATTGCAGTAGTTTCTTAGACCTATAAATGAGTAATTTGTCCAATAAACAAACCCTCAAAGCACTGCTAGAAGCTTACCTATGTAAGAAACACTACTGACCTTTTGGTTAGTAGCCATACATTTAAATACCACGTGCTAGAGGAATTAGAAAACTTATTCAGAATGATAAAATAAAAATTCAAATAGTTTCTTCAGCTCCATGATATTTAATATTTGAATTTTTATTTTATAAATATGAATTTTAAAAATAATTTATAGTGTTTAGTAGTTACTACTTATCTTTTGTAAGGAGTCCTGGTGTCATGATGGTTAAATGCATGGCTGCCAATCAAAAGGTCAGCAGTTCAAAAGCATCAGGTGTTCTGAAGGACAAGATATGGTCATCTGTCTCCATAAAGATTTATAGCCTCAGAAGCCCTATGGGCCAGCTCTATTCTTTGTTTGTTTGTTCTTTTCTCTATTTTTTCTTAAATACTTTTACTGGGATCTTTTACACCACTTATCACAATCCATATCATAATCTATTGTGTCAAGCACATTTGTACATATGCTGCCATTATCCTTTTGAAAGCATTTTCTTTCTACTTGAGCCCTTGGTATCAGCTCCTCATTTTCTCCCCTCCCTCCCCTGCCTTTCCTCCCTCATGAACCCTTGATAAGTTATAGATTATTATTTTCGTATCCAATTTAATCTTCTTAACACATACCAATTCTTTTGTAAAATTCGGTTCACCTCAACTAATACCAAAACCTCTCACTCCATTCATCGTTTTTTACCTTAAAAACTCTTACTTGAAAAGACTCACCTCTTATAAAAAAACTTCCAAGACAGCCTCAGATAGATGATATTTCTCCAAAGGGCTTCCATAGTATTTTTTTTGCTTACTGTCTTGTAGGAAATTTCAGTCACCTATTTGAACTAAGGCATCATCCTCATTTAACATTAGTATCATTAATTCATTTATTTAATACTGTCCCATTATCATGTAAACAGTATACATTTGTGGTTCTATGCTAAATGGCTAACAAAAACAGAACAAAACAACATAAGTAAGATAAGAGTCTTAAACGCATCACAAACAGCTAAATAATAAAGTAGAGTCAGTTTTCAAATGTGGATAGAAAAATACAAAGGCAAATTCAGATGCAATGTAGACTTCCCTGCGTGCATTTACTGGGCTTTGTGATCCGTTGGTGGTGGTGGTGGTGCCATTGAGCCCTATCTGACCCATTGTGAACCTATGCACACCACTAACCAACAAACAAACAAAACCACTGCACGATCCTGCACCAGCCTTACACTTTTCCCTCTGTCTGCACCCACCGATGCAGCCACTGTGTCACCTTGTCTTGTTGAGGGTCCTCCTCTTTTGGATGCCCTTCTACTACATCAAACGGGTCCCTGTCCGTGTGTCATTGCAACCGCTGTTGGACGATCTTAAGGAAAATGTTTGCCTTGCCTTTCCGCATTAATGTGGACCAAAATTCAAGGAAAATGACATCTCTAGCCCCTCCTCTCCTATACACAGACATACCCACACAGAGAAATAAAAATTCCTATGAAAAGGTATTACAAGAAGATAGACAAAATGTTTAGTACCACCTTTTAATCAATGATCTAAGACCTGCAATATAGCCTGAAACATGCAGATGACACACCTTGCCCGTTTAAAAAAAGGGGAAGTGACCTGAAGTACTTACTGATGAAGATCAAAGGGTTCAGAGTATGCTACATCTCGGCACAAATATCATCAGCTTTTCTCTTTTTCAATGTATTTAGAGCCATCAGTAGTACACGCACTAGAATGGTAAATTATCTTTCCCCTGGGAAGCAAGCCTACCCGTAGCCCAAGTGACTTTTAGCTATTAAAGATGTAAAATCACCATAGAGACTACACACGTATGAACTAAGGTTACAGCAGGAAGGTATTTTTGTGTGAATCCCACCTACACTTTTTTAAGGATTGTTTAGCAAATTTATCCAGTCTACATGTCTAAGTTGCTTTTTCCTGCCACAAGTTTCACCCAGAGCTTGAATGCCAAGCTGTGTTCTCTCAGCCCTTTCCATCAGTGCCAGAAAGCAGATCTCACAATAACAGTTCCTCTGGCAGATTTGCGACACGAACGTGTAAGGCATAATTGGATACAGATTGCTCTGCCATCGCTGCCATTATCGTCTCTGCAATTCCAACCATAAAATCCTCCTTTTGTGGATTAAGTAGGCAGTTATGATTAAATGCCTGGGCCACAGCTTTTTGGGGGTGATTTTTTTCCTTTCTTTTCACATATAAGACTGACTTGATTAGTGAGTCTCCAGCAAACACAATATAATTTACTTTTATCATATAATGCATACTTACAAGAGAATACAACTGACTGAATAAGTTGTAGATTAGTGTAATGCTATATTTTCCATTTCCTTAAATTCAATTACTCTCAGATCGCCAAAGACATCCTGATTATGCTCTAGCTAAAACATTTGCATAAAGCCCTGGTGACAAAATGATTAAGTACTAAACTGCTAATTGAAAGAGCAGTGGTTCAAATCCACAAGGGGCCTTTGTTGGAGACAAGGCCTGACAATCTACTTGCATAAAGATTACAGCCTCAGGACCCCTGTGGGGCATTTCTACTCTGCCCTGCGGAATCACTATGAATCCAAATCTACTCAATGGCATGCAGCAGCATCACCAACAGACCATTTGCATTTCTAATTGCCCATAGGCCTGAATTTTCACTCTGGATCCAAAGAAGTATAAACACTGCATGGCAATACTTAAGGATTTTATAAATGTAGATTGATGAAATAACTTGATACTTTTCCATAAAGGTGAAGTTTATATGTGCAGTCATGTGTCGCGCAACATCCACAATATGTTTTTGCTAGGTGCTACCGACTTGATTCCAACTCGGTGTGCATCAGAATAAAATACTACTTGGTCCTATGTCATCCTCACAATTGTACCTATGTGAGAGCCCACTGAGCCCACTGCTGTAGCCACTCTGTCAATCCACCTCTTTGAGGGCCCTCCTCTTTTTCACAGACCCTCTGCTTTATCAAACATGATGTCCTTCTTCAGGTACCGGTCTCTCCTGACAATGTGTTCAGAATATGTTGTATGAAACACGACAGCCAATAATTTGGTTGTTACAAAAATACCTTTTAGTATTTTAGTGCCTCTTTTTCTTTAAGCATCCTGAACAAGTTTCGTGTCAGCAGTCATCATCAAAGTGCTAAGAGAAATTCACTTTTGTGTTTGGTTCTCAATCCATGTCAGTAGGAATTTTTCTGTATCTAATATGGATCCTTGCCCATTCTGCTCTGCCTGGTAGCTGTGAGTGGACCCAATCCTTCAACAGCTTGGAGGGTTTTTCCTTTGTTGTCAAATATCCTAATGAGCAGAGCCCTGGTGGCCCTGTTGGGTAAATGTTCGACTGCTAACAACATGGTCAGTGGCAGCAATTCCATGGGAAGACAAGGCTGACTGCTCCAATAAAGCATTACTTTCTCAAAAGTCCTACATTGGGTTGCTGTGATTTGGGATTGATTTTCTGGCAGTGTTTTTTGTTTTATTTTGTTTTGTTTTGTGTTTAGTGATTGTTAGTGCAACATGCTTAAGTCACGAGCCTTAGCATTCACTGGTTTTCCACTTTTGTGTTATTTAATAACCTTTTGCTTTTACTTTCGTATCCCTATTTCTCCTTTGCCTCTTGCTACTGCTATCATGTGTACTGGTTTTGCTTCACTTTGGGTGCCATGATGCAATTCATGGTAGTATTTCCTAAGAACCTCAAACAGAGTGCTAACACATGGCTCTCAAGAGGCACATGATATAAGAGATTGGGTGCTGCAGTCTATGAACTAAAGCATACACTGTTATATACTAAACATTTTAGACAGTAGAAAATTGCACATGCATAAGTCAGAACAGGTGCTTATGATGACTAGCAAGACATATACAAGGATACCCCCCCAAAAAAAAAAATCAGAATTGTCTTTCCTCAAAACTATGTGTTTAAATTTTTTTACAAAACAACTTTATTATCTTCAAAGTACTCTCCATTACACTGAATACATTTGTCAAATCAGTGATTCCATTCTCAGAAATATTTTTCAAACTCACGTGTTTGGATGGCTGATAGCAAGCACCTCCCTCACGTTTTTCTCACCTCTTCTACATTGTCAACTCACTGTCCTTTCATGTCCCTCTCCATTGGTGGAAACAAAAATAAGTTGTATGGAGTGAGTTCAGGTGAGTAAGGTGCGTGGGGCAAGAGAGGCATGATGTTTTCTGCCAAAAACTGGTGCACTGAGATGGCTGCGTGAGCAGATGCATTGTCGTGGTGGCAAAACCAGTCCCTATCTGCCACAAATCAGACTTTTTTTGTTACACATCCTTTCAGAACCTCTAAACAGAAAGCTTGATTAACAATCTGACCTGGTAGAAAGAGCTTCGAATGCACTATTAGTAGACATTTTCATCCATTGGGGGAGTTGATGGACGTCCAGAATGAGGTTTGTCATCAATCAACATTTCATCTTTTTTGAAATGAGAAAACCACTCGTACATTTGAATTTTTCCCACAGCGCTGCCCTTGTAAGCAGTGTGCAACATCACAATAGTTTCTGTGCCATTTTTCCCGAGCTGGAAACAAAATTTCACAGCTGCATGCTATTCTCTTAAATCAGCCATCACAAAAACAAGGTTCATGCAGAACTGCTTCTACAAAAAAATTTACTGTGACCAGAGAGAACCTTCCCAGGTGACGCCGCTGGATGTACTAACTCGGAGCAAGTTGCTAGATGCTTCCCTAGTGGGGAAAATTAGTATTATGAAAGTTCTGCTCTGTCCAGCACTATTTTGAGGGTTTCTTTGGGTACTCCCTCATATATATTGTATGTTAAACAAAGGGCTTCAAAAAGTTCATGGAAGAATGGAATTAAAAGATAATGGGGTGCTTCCATAAATTTTGTTATCTTCCTTCAGGTTTGGATTTAATTAATTATTTTTTTAATTATTTAAACATTTTATTGGGGGCCCTCACAGCTCTTGTGAAAACCCGTAGATCAATTGTATCAAACACATTTGTACATATGTTGCCATCATCGTTTTCAAAACATTTTCGTTCTGCTTGAGCCCTTATTATCAGCTCCCCTTGTTTCTACCCAGCCATCCTTGTGTACCCCTAATAAATGATAATTATTTTAATATCTTACACTGTCTGCTGTCGCCCTTTGCCCATGTTTCTGTTGCTCATCCCCATGTGGTGTGTGAGGGTGTGTGTTATATGTTGATCATTATAGTTGGTTCCCATTTCTCCCCTTTCTCCCCCAACCTCCCCCCTACCCTCATTGTATCACTACTCCCATTACTGTTACTTAGGGATTTATCTGTCCTGGATTCTGTGTACCAAGAGCTCTTATCTGTACCAGCGTACATGCTCTGGTCTATCTGGAATTATAAGGTATAACTGGGGTCATGATATTTGGGGGAAGGAAGCATATGGTCGCCTGTTTAACTTAAAACTTTTAAGACCTCAGATGCTATATCTTCCAATAACCAGGCACCATCAGTTTTCTTCACTACATTTGCTTATGCACCCATTTTGACTTCAGTGATCATGTCAGGAAGGTGAGCATCACAGAATGCCAGGTTATTGGAACAAAGTGTTCTTGAATTGAGGGAGTACTTGAGTAGAGACCCAATGCCCACCTGCTACCTTAATACTTAACATATGTACATAGACCTATATCTCTATCATTATATATTAATATATTTACATGCATGCATGCCTATACTTATACCACTATAAATGTCTTCTGCATCCTAGTTGTTTCCTCTATTTCTTTTTATTTTCCTCCTGTCCCACTATCATGTTCGACCTTCATTGTACTCTCAGTATGTTCTCTTGGCTACATTGGACTTGATGAAACCCAAAAGGCATTCTATGCCCTCCTCACCATAGATTTTAGATCTCTTATTGTTTCCTTGTCCCTGGGTTTGTTGGCTCCCCCTCACTTTCTCCCACTCCTCCTCTCCAAGTCCCTCCAGAGCCATCCGTCCCGTTGTTTTCTCCTCAGGATTGGTTATCCTGCCTATCCTATATGGATAGACATGAGAAAAAGAAACAAGAAAGAAAAAAGGTTTAATAAAGGGGGGGGGGCAGCCAATAAATAAGTCCAGGTCTGTCTGCTGACCCTTATGAATGTTTTCCAATTGGATCTGGTGAAGTATCACACTCTGCCCCCTGATTCCGAGTTCTACTCTTGGGATTCCTTGGGTACGCCATTGCTTTGCTCTCCTTGCTTCAGGTTTTGCTCCATTCGGAAAGGCGTGGGGTGTCAGGCCAGGCGCACTTCCCACTCTGTGTCTCCAGTGCTGTCCCCTGTATGACTGTGGGTCAATGAGGGGGTGTCATGTCTCAAAGAGGGGCCAGCCCCATGGTCCTCTCTGTACATTGGCTGCTCCAAGCAAGAATGTTGTCCTCGAGGCTTAGTGGGCCAAGATGCAGTCCACTCTTTAATATATGTTCTTCAAAATAAATTTAAAGGGCTTACCCAAGAGGCAAGCGAATTTTGGGAATGATGAGGGCAAAAAAAAAGAAAAAAGAAAAAGAAAAAGTTAATTGAAGAGTCCCATTATCCCCCCCCCCCCATTTTTACTTATTTATTTATTTTTGAAAACTTTAACAAATTTAATCACTGTCATACTAAAGAAAGTATAATTTGGGGATTAATTACACATTTTTTCTATTGATTATCAAAGAGTATATAAAAGTTTTCCTAGGTTCTCTTTGTTTTCACTCCAAACAATCATCATTGGAGCTGATCCAGACCTTATGCCACTCAATAGTTCGTTCACATCAGGCAATATTATATAATTGCTACCCAAATCAGTTCCAAAACATTTTATTCCTTCTTGAACTCCTTGATACCTTCATTACCACCCCCACCTCCCCCACCGTACCTGCCAGGAACCCTTATTCTGGTTTTTGTCTTTACAGGTTAGTTTATCCTGGGATTCATACACTGAAAAACATAGAAGAACATAACAAAGATTCAAGAAGGCTACCCATAATGATAAAATACAGTAAAGATGAACCCCCCCAAATTAAAAAACAGATAAAGCCCAAAATATATCAAACGGGAGGATAAGGTTTTAAGTGATTGAGTGATAAGGTTTTAAGTGTCCAAGTCAGATTTATCATTTTAGTTTACTATAATTATCTCTATAATACTCTCGGTATGATAACCAGCTTATTCTCACCTTTCAATTATGGTTAGAGGAAAATAACCAGAGGCTTATTCTTTGTGTAGATAACCGCAAATGCATTCTTGACTTCCACTGTCATCCATAGCCTTCTGCACGCCGGAATCTCATCATTTAAGCTCGTGTCCCTCCTTCAGATTTGGATAATTGTCAATCCCAGGATCACAGATGTTGGTGTGCTTTTTAATCCAGGTATTACAATATGTAGTTAGACTATACTTGTTCAATCTCCCTCTCTCAATAGTGTCTTAGCAATTAGTACCGTGGAAAAATCAATGACAATATAAACAGAAGGTCTTTTTGCTCCAGAGAGATGATCGATGATTCTCTACCATAAATTAACAAGGATGCTCTTAAGGTGAGCCAGCAGCAAATACAAAACATAGAATCAGGGATGAATAGTGGCCCAGATTGATACTCACCTTCATGAAGGAAACACAGAAATATGGGTGCTATAGCAAAGTGTGATGAAGAAATTAGGTGGTGCCTGGCTATCAGATAGAATAGCATCTGGAATCTTAAAGACTTGTTTCCAAACAAGCAGCCATCTAAGTGAAACTTCAACCACTAACTTTTAACTATATTTTTACACGCACTTTTTAATACCCCTTTTATAGTATACAATATATATGTCTTTGTAATCATAATAAACACCTATGTTACCAGCTTAGGTAAATACTATCAAAATCAAATAATATACATGTAACTAAAGGTAATCACCACCCTGCAGGACATAGAGTGAGCCATCTTACTTTGGAAGTAGAGGAAATGATGACTCCCATTACCAGCAAGAATGAAGATCTAAGAGTAGGGCATATCCTTTAGACCTCAAGATCCCTGTGTACTGAACTCTCTTGATCCAGGGGACATCAGCGACGCCAGAGGAATGACAGCAGCAGAATAAAGATCCAGAGCATGAGAGAGAGTGGTGTATGTCTCAGCCCACTGAGCAAGGAAAGCGGAGTGCCTTCTAGCAGGAGGCTGGCTTATGGAGTAAGGTACCTTCAAGCACTTAATTGGTGAGTTGGGTTTGGTAACTAATGGAACCTTCAGAACTGAGTGCTTTCAGGCAGAGGTTGTGATGGAGTGACATATCCTTTGGAAGTTATTGGCAGCCCTAAAGCACTTTGCTATATTGCAAAAGCTGGGCAGAGACAGATGGGCTGTTTGGCTGATAAACCAGAGACCAGAGTGAGGCCTTCCTGTGGGTAAAACTGAGAAGAGGCTGTCCAGTCAAAGCACTTGTATGCTGAGCATGTGAAACCCATTAACTTCCTTAATAACACCATAATTGCGAGTCTGTTGGTTCTGTGTGGCCATTTTTTACTGAGTTATTAAACCCCACTGAGAAGCAGAGAGTATCTTGGGAGGGATGATAGGAGGCTAGAGTTATGTCTGAACTCTGTCATGTGGCAATCAAACTTGGAAACCAGAAGAGGTCAAATGTGGCCCCGATGCCGTTTTCACAACTGTGGGCTTCTAGGAGAACAAACAAATCTTTCTTGAAGCAAATACAGCCAGAATGCTCCTTAGATGCAAGGATGGGAAGACAATCTCACACACTTTGAACACGTGGTCAGGAGAGATCAGTCTCTGGAGAAGGACGTCATGCTTGGTAAAGTAGAGGGTGAGTCTAAAAGAGGAAGGCCTTCAAGTAGAAGGACTGAAACAGTGGCTACAAAAAAAATGGGCTCAAACATAACAATTGTGAGAATGTCATAGGACCAGAGAGTGTTTCAACCTTCTCTGAGCCAGAATGGACTCCATAGCACCTAACAACAACAATATTTGTATTGTCCCTGGACGCTCAATCACTTTTTGTACAAGAAACAGCCTTACTTCAGGAAGCTGTTGTGCTCATTACATTCTGTTCTCCAATCAGGATTTTGGAACTCTGCTTTTTTTTGTCAATTTGCCATAATGTGATGGCTAGCTTGTTGTGTTACCCAAAGTATGTAGGTTGCAACAAAGCTAATAGACTAATAAGAGACTATGAAGAAGGGAAAGGCTGTCCACTTCTGAGAGTCTAGCAACCAAGAATCTTATAAAGAGTTCTGAAATATTGTCAGCTATACTGCCAAAAGATGAGCTTTTCAGATCAGTAAACATGTGACTGAGGAAGAGCCTTCCCAAAATAGAGTCATCTACAGTGAAGTAAATGGAGTAAAGCTTTCAGGACATTCACGTGCTGATGGGCCTGGTGCAAAATGAGAACAAACAACCATTACTAACCAGAATATGAAATATACAAAGTATGAATCTAGAAAATTTGGAAGTCTTCAGAATGAAATAGAACATATAAAGAACCATAGTCTAGGCATTGTTGAGCTGAAATAGATTGGTATTGTTCATTTTGAATTAAAAAAAAATCATATGGTTGACTATACCAGAAATTATGAATTCAAGAGGAATGTTCTCATATTTATTACAAGGAACACTTGAAGCACTTGCTAATGAAGACCAAGAACTGCAGCCTTTGGGATGGATTACAACTCAACCTAAATAAAACCCAAGTTCACTCAACTGGACTAAAATACAACACTATGATGAAAAGAGAAAAGATTGACATTATCAAGGATTTCATCTTGCTTGGATCCACAACCAATGCTCATGGTAGTAGCTGTCAGTAAATCAAATGACACATTGCAATGGACATATATGCTGCACAAATTCCTTCAAAGTGTTGAAGAACAAGGGTGTAATTATGAAGACAAAGGTGGGTCTAATCTAAGTTATGATCTAAGTTATTCAATCGTACATTGAATAAGGAAGACCAAAGAAGAATTAATGCATTTGAATTATGGTGTTGAATCATGGTGTTGCCAAAGAGTATTGAAAGTGGAATGGCGAAAGAAAAAAACGATCTATCTTGCAGGAGGTACAGCCAGAATGATCCTTTGGAGTGAGGATGGCAAGAATTGCTTTCATGTACGTTGGACATGTTATCAGAAGAAGCTTGTCCCTGTAAAAAGGACATCGTGTTTCATAAAGTAGAATGTCAATGAGCAGAGGGAGACCTTCAAGGAAACAGGTTGACACAGTGGTTACAAAAATGGACTCAAGTATAGGGATGAAGACAGGGCAGGACCAGGGTCACTATGAGTCAGACCAACTCGATGACACCTGAAACAACAATGTAATGGTAGAGGGTTAGGTTACATATGTTGTTGGAGTCAGCTCATCAAGAGTGGATTTGGTTTGGAATGTTTATTATGGGAGACTAGTAGCTGAATTTCATAGCAAGAATTATGTTACCAATAGGTAGCATCATGATATTAATATATAAAATATTCTGATAAAATGTGCAAAGGCCTAGAGTTACAAACCAATAAAAATAAAGAGAACACTCTCAGCATATCTAAAACTGAAAGAACTAAAGAAAAAGTCAAGCCTTGAGTTGCAATATTGAAAAATTCTATGGGCTGTGAGTCAGAATTGATTCAATGGCAGTGAGTTTGTTTTGATGGCCAAAATATTGAATCATAAAAAATTAAAACATCAAAAGAAGACAGAAAAAAATACACAAAATTGCTGTGCTATATTGACCATTTCAAAAAGTAGCATGTGGTCAAGAACCAATGGTGCTGATAAAGCATTCATCAAGAACAAGGCTCCAGGAATTGATGGAATACCCATTGAAATGTAATAACCTGTGGAAGTACTGGAAGCACCCACTCCTCTGTGCCAGCAATTTGGAAGACAGCTCTTTGGCCAAGTGATGGGAAGAGATCCATATTTGTACCAATTCCAAAGAAAAGTGACCCAAGAGAATGCTCTCATTATAGAACAATGTCTTTGATATCACATCACACATCAGTAACATTTTGCTGAAGATCATCTAACAATGGAAGGGAGCTGCCGAAAATTCAGGCTGGATTCATAGTAGAAGGTATATTGTTGGTGATGTCAGATGGATCTTGACTGAAGGCAGAAAATACCAGAAATATGTTTACTTGTGTTTCATCAACTATGCAAAGGCATTCAACTGGGAGGACCATAACAAACTATGGATCGCCTGGAGAAGAATGGTAATTCCAGAACACTGTACGGTGCCCGTGCAAGACCTGTACATGGTTCAGTAGGCAGTTGTGTGATGAGAACAAAGGGATACTGTATGATTTAGAATCAGGAAAGGTGTATATCAGGGTTATATCCTGTCATTAGGCTTATTAAATCTGTCTGCTTAGAAAATCATCAGAGACGATATATTATAAGAAGAATGTGGCATCAATATTGGAGAAAGGTTTATTAACAACCTTCTATCTGCAGATGACAAAAACTTGCTTGCTGAAAATGAGGGGGACTTTGGAAAACTTGCTAATGAAGATTAAGTATTGCAGCCTTTAGCATGGAATACAATTCAATGTAAAGAAGACCAAAATCCTCACAACTAGATGAATAGGTAAAAATATGATAAATGGAGAAAAGGTTGAAGTTTTCAAGGATTTTTCCTTGCTTGGATTCATGATATATTCTCGTGGAAACAGCAGTCAAGAGATCAAATGATGCATTGCATTGAATAAGCCTGCTGCACAAGACCTCCTTAAGGTGTTGAAAATAAAGGATGTTCCTTTGAGGACAAAAGTGTGCCTGACACAAGCTATGGTATTTTCAATGGCCCCATATGCATCTGAAAGTTAGACATGGAATAAGGAAGACCAAAGAAGAATGGACACCAAAAAATGAGGAGATGATATCAAGGGCTCAAGTAAAAAGAAAATGTTTTGAAAATGATGATGGCAACAAATGTACAAATGTGCTTGACACAATGGATGGATGGATGGATGGATGGATGGATGGATGGATGGATGGATGGATGGATGGATGGTGATAAGAGTTGTATGAGCCTCCAATAAAATGATTTTTAAAAGAAGAAGAATGGATACATTTGATTTGTGGTGCTGGCAAAGAGTATTGAAAGTACCTGGAACTGAAAAAGAACAAAGAAATCTGACTAACAGGAAGTACAATCAGAATGTTCCCTCGAGGCAAGGATGGTGAGACTTCGTCTCACTCATCTATGCCAAGAAATTTGGAAGACAGCTACTTGGCCAACTGACTGAAAGAGTTCCATATTTGTATCAATTCCAAAGAAAGGTGGCCCAATAGAAAGCTCAAATTGCTAAGGTCAGACAGATCTTGACTGAAAGCAGAGAATACCAGAAAAAGGTATACTTGTAATTTATAGACTATGCAAAGGAATTTGACTATGTGGTCATAACAAATGATGGATAGCTTTGAGAAGAAAGGGAATCCCGGAACACTTGATTGTACTCATTTGACATTTATACATGGATCAAGAGACATTTGTACAACCAGAACAGGAGACTACTGAATGGTTTAGAATTGGGAAAGGTGTGTGTCAGGATTGTATCCTCTCACATACTTATTAAATCTGTATGCTGAGCAAATCATTAGGAAACTATTATGTGAAGAAGAATATGACATCAGATTGGAGGAAGGCTTATTAACAACCTCCAATGTGTAGATAACATGGCCTTGCTTGCTGAAAATGAAGAGGACTTGAAGCACTTGCTGATAGAGCAAGGATTGCAGTCTTTGGTATGAATTATTGCTCAATATAAAGAAGACTAAAATCATCCTAACTGGGAGCATAGATGGCCATGGAAATAGCAGGTGAGAGATCAAAAGAAGCATTGCATTTTGTAAATTTGCTGTGGAAGACCACTTTATAGCATAGAAAAACAGGAATGTCACTTTGTTACTTTGAGGACTAAGCCATGGTACTTTCTTTCAATTGCCTCCTATGCAGGTGAAATTTGGACATTAAGTAAGGAAAGCAGGTTCAGTAGCCTCAGCCTGCTCATTCAGCTTGCCTGGGAACTGGCTTGGAAAGTTCTTCACAGTGCCATCCTCATTGCCGCCCCGCTGTCATAGGGAAGCTACAGCATCCGAAGGACAAAATGCACATTCAGTGTGCTGAACACAACAGCTTCTATCGTGGTAAGTAACCAGATGTTCCCGAAGCAAATTTCCAGTGCCACCTTTTGACTACTGCATCCTCTCCCTGCAGCCCTTCAGCTACCCAGTATGCACCCCCAAAGGCTTCATCTTTGAATTGCTGAGCATCTTCCCCTGGCTTAAGAAATACGGGGCCAAACCCAAAGGAAAACTGCACAAGTCCCTGATTGGCTTAAAGTTTGCAAAGAACAGCGAAGGGAAGTACCACTGCCCTGTGGTGTTCACCAAAAATACCCACATCGTGGCCATCCAGTTGACTGGCATTGTCTGCGCCCCAAAGGGGCAGTGCAACAGCTGAACATCAAGCCTAAGTACTTCCAAGGATCTGCTGACGGATGAGCCCTTCTCCCGGCAGGCCATCATCACCCTGCAGGATCCCACCCATCTGGACAAGTTTAACGTCTCCAACTTCTTATACGTGAAGTGGAGCAACAACAACAAAAATCAATCAATCAATAGATAGATAGATAAGGTAGACAGAAGAAGAATCAATGAATTTGAATTGTGGTGCTGGCAGAGATTATTGAAAATATACTAAGAAGACAAACCAATCTGTCTTGTAAGAAGTACAACCAGAGTGCTCCTTAGAGGCAAGGATGGAAAGGCTTCGTCTTACATATTTTGGACATGTCAGAAGAGACCAGTCCCTGGAAAATGACATCATGCTTGGTAAAGTAGAGGGGCAACAAAGGAGAGGAAGACCCTCAATGAGAAGGGTTGATGCTGTGGTGCAATAATGGGCTCACGCATAAGAACAATTGTGAGGATGGTGGACAGGCAGTGTTTAACTCTGTTGGGCATAGGGTCCCTATGGGTCGTAAATGACTGCATGGCACCCAACAATGACATCCATCTATGTAACACAGACACAAATAAGATAAATATAACTTCTCTTGGATTTTGAAGTACATGCTTGTGTGATGGTTAGGTTTATTGTGCCAGCTAGCCTTCCATAGGAATATGTGGGTGGAATTTAGTAAGCTCGTAGCTTGATTGGAGGGCAATGAGATAAATAGCTTTCCAAGGCCAACCCCTTTCCCTCTTTCTCCCTGGCAGTCAGACCCATGCTTTGCTGCCTGAGCTAGTACATGTGCTGTGCTATGTGGGTTGAGCCAACACTTGGACCATGTTGCCTTGTGTTCTTGCATCGATAGAGCTTGAAGTTCCATCAGACCTGCTTCTCCATGCTTTTTGAGTATCCATCTGAGGGCTTGGCTAAGCTCCCTCTCTACTGACCTCTGCTGTGCTTCATCCGCTCATCTTCCTGCTGTTGCTGCCGGGCCCTGCTTGTCTTGCCTGAGAGCAGACTCCACTGTCTGCTTCCTTGACCTTGGACCAGCAGCCCCTTTGAGTTGAAGGACCTTCAGTATATTAATTGTTCTACAAAAGTGAGTTGAACTGAGCCCTCTGTACTGTTGTGTGAACTAATTAGCTGTTATATTTCTTCTCTTTCTCTCTCTCTCTCTAGATAGATAGATAGATAGATAGATGATAGATAGATAGATAGATAGACAGATAGATAGAGATATATAGTCATAGGTATCCTGGTTTTGTTTCCCTGTCTGACACAGATAATTACCTAATATTTAATCTAATATTAGATTAATATATGCTGAATTATATAATATTTAATCTAGATAAATTCTTGTATTCCTTTTGACCACTTAACTTTAAGTGTGGAAAAGTTGGAATTTTTCTATGAACATTTTTTAGCCCCTTTGTAGACACATACATGAAGTTAATAAATGAATGGTTGGATGATTGTCAGGTGCATGAATAGACTAGAAAAGAGCAGGTGTTGTTCCTAGTGGAAGGAAATGAAATTTATTTTATAAGGTGTTTATTTCTTTTTCCTGGTACATATTATCTAAGAAATTGTTGTTCATTAGTATTGCCAGTATTACTTTGATACATTTATTTATTTTACAATGCTATCAACTACACATCAACACTAACCTGGGTACTTTTTATTGTTTTTAATTAATAGACAGATTTAGTGAGGTTTTAAATATCTCCCCAGGAATAAGTAGGAGAGGTGAATGTAACCTTATATACTGCATTTCTTTATTGTTTTTACTATATAAATTAAAATAGTCTTATAAAAATATTCCTCTTCAGTTTTCAAGGTGTGTTTAGGACATGGGAGTTGGCATAGTGTCTTTTATTAATCCATTATGATGGGCTGGCTAGCTACCCTTTACCAAAAAGAACAATCTTCAATAAATGGAACTTGGAATAAGTAAATTCTGATGAAAGGGAATTTTTATAACATTCAATTCTTAAGTAGTTTTCTAGATTAAAATGTGACCAAGTCCACATTTCATGGTCCTACATGCCCTAGCAGACACATAGCAACAAAAGATCAAAGAAGGAACAAATGGAAAATTTGTATAGGGGAATGAAGGATGAGTGTTGAAAACAAACTTTCTTTCTCTACAAATATCATAAGACCCACTGAGAATTTATAATAGGAGGGGCAATCCAAGTTCTCTCTCCCATCTGACACTGATTAAAGAAATGGTGCTATTACTATTTTAAAAATCACTAGGAGAGGAGAAGAGATTAGATCCTAAAATAACATCAGCTTTTAAATTGTATCCAATGATGGATGAGAACATCATAAATTCAAGGTAAGCCATTGCTATACTTGGAAAACTCAACGTATGCCCAATTTAAATTAGGAAATAGAACAGTGCAACTATCCTACGACTTCAAAATTTAAATTGTCTGGTAGTCACTGAGACTTTTAGATGTGAGTCCATTGATAGATAAAAAATTTAAATTGAAATGTCAGTCAAGAACAAAAGTTGGCACTATGCTAAGGGGCATGCTCTCCCTTCAGACCAGTGGCTTCAAAAACAGCCATCTAAGCATAACGCCGAGTAGGGCACTAGCTGAAGTCATGTAAGGGGAGTTCTTGGCCTCTCTCGCTGTACTTACAGCATGTTTTTATAAGGTTCAACATTTTGATCTTAGCTCATCAGCAAAAACTTAAGAAGCTTACACATGAAACTTTTTTCTGATTGGAACTTCGAAATGTGCCCCAGAGTCACTTTCAGGGAATGACTGCCCCATTTTTGTCAAAATCTTGCTTTTGTCTGGTATTGATTAAGTCTTTTAGACTATGTCTATGCATTAATAAAAGTCCTTTAAACTGTAGGCATAAGAAGCTAGTCAAGCCAGCTGTAATGGAAACTATAACTCTGGCCCAATGCCCTTGGATCTCCTTGACTATTTCTTTGCCCTGTTTTGCTGTGGCCTCATAAGACATATTTTCTTTTCTTTTGAAAACTTCCCTAACAGAGAGCCAGGCATGCCTTGGGAGTTTGCAGGCCCCTGGGTAGCCCAAGGACAGATGGTGCAGGTGTACAAAGGCCTGCTTTCTGACCTCAGATTGAGACATCTGAAGCTGAATCTGCCATCCATGAACTTTGCCTGAAATAGTATCTTTCCTTCCTCCTTAGTTTAATGTCTCCATTCTTTCTCCTGGGAGCACTGCCTTAACAAATCAGTTGTACATGAATCTTCATCTCAAGAGTCAACCTCTAAGCAACCTGAGCTAGGACACTGGATAATGGCTGCAACAGTGTCAGTAAGAACGCAAGAGGCAGTTACAAACATAGAAACCGAGCACAGTACCCTTGGGATTTGGAGCTTAAAAGTGTTTGAGTGCTAGTTTTGTTGTCTGATTTAATATTCGCTATGTGATCTCTAGGTTCTAACATCCATTACAATGGCTACATGGGACGCAGAGATAAAATTCATAATTAAAGAGTTTATTGAGGAAGTTAACAAGTTGTAATGCCAGTGAGAAATGCTCAGGGTTGAGTTATTTATCTGAACATATTACAAAGTTCTGTCAAGTCTGCTAGTAATAGTATATGCCCAAAGGGCATACCACTCTGCTATAAGCCTCAACGCAAAGACATTCAGCTTAAGCTCTGTTGGCCATCATGCCCAACTTCCTGACGTAAGTGCCCATCGGCACCCCACTCTGCAAGCCAGCCTCCAGCACAAAAGCACTCGGCTTTATCTGCTTCGTGGGTTGGGAAGTCCATCACTGTTCCACGATCTGGTTCTGCTGCTGTTCCATTGATGGTATAGCTGTCTGCTGGATGTGGAGGTTACACTCCACTCCTGGCTCTTGTTGGTAACAAGATTCTCTCCTCCTGCTTCTCATAGGACTCATTTTATACACAGCAGGATGCCACTCCAGGGAATCCTGTTCACAGTTACTCACAGGTGAATCTTTGCAGTATCTTTCCCCCTTCTTACCAGACCTACAGGGGAAAGGCCAATTGGGGGAAGTTAGAGACTTAAGTTAGAAGAGCCACATTAAGTCATTCACTCCCTGTACACTAGTAATCCTCTACCCATGCACATGAAGCTCTCTTTATATGTAGGGGCTTTGTGCATTTCTCTTGATTTTCTTGGTATTTGCCCCATTCCCCTCTCTGCAGACAGCCCTCTGCTTAGGCTCAGGTAGGTGTTTCCTGAGGTGATAAGGTTAGACATATAAGATGGGTTCACCTAGGTGTCATTTTTCATCAGGAATGGCAAGCAGAGTACATGAATACACACACACAGATAAACATACACCCATAGATGCACATTCACACAAACAGCATCTGTTTAAGTTATAAAATGATCAAGGAATAAAGGTCATGGATAACAATAAATGGGGAGGGAGGGGGAAAAAAGAGGACCTGATGCCAGGGGCTTAAGTGGAGAGCAAATGTTTTGAGAATGATGAGGGCAATGAATGTACAAATATGCTTTACACAATTGATGTATGTATGGGTTGTGATAAGAGGTGTATGAGCCCCTAATAAAACAATTTAAAAATAAATAAATAAATTTCATTATAAAAAATAAATGAAAATGTTGGGTTTATAAAATGAAGATAGTTAGACATATTAGAGATGTACTGTAAAGATTTCATACTTGAAATCACACTATTGAATATACAATGATCTAAACTTGCTGTCACCAAATCAATTGCAAGTCATACTAACCACATAGGACACAGTAACCTGCCCAATGAGGTTTCCATGACTGAAATCATTGCAGAGACAGACAGACACATCTGTCTCCTATGGAGTGACTGTTAACTTCACATCTTTGAACTTTCAGTTAGCAGTCGAGCACTTAACCACTGTACCACCAGAACTCCTTAATTATAACATATGACTGACAATTCTTATTAATTTCTCACTCACTCACTCACTGCCATCAATTCAATTCTAACTCACAGTGACCCTATAGGATAGGGTAGAACTGCCCCTGTAGGTTTCCTAGAGTGTAATTCTTTATGAGAGTAGAAAGCTTCCTCTTTCTCCCAAGAGAAATAGTTAGTCTTGACTAAAAGGGTATACTGTGTGTGAAGAGGTGGATAACTGTGTAGGGTAAGGTCATGTCAACGGCGGCATTCTCTTTTCACCATAAAACAGCATTGCAACACCTTGAGTGAATATGCGCATTGAGTTCCACATTGTATCCTGCATTGAGACAAGCCCCATGTGACACTCTGATTATTAATCACATCTTCTCTATGATTGTGGTTTTCAAACCTATTTAGACCTAAGTAAGATGATGACATAATTAACCTACATACCCTTATACACACGCACATGTACACACACATGCACATATATACACAAAACATAATGATCGATGAAATAATCATTTTATAAAATACTATTTGCTTTTCATGTGAGACACTCTGTTTTTAGAAAATATTTTCTATGATAATTGAGCCTGTTTCATCTTTTTAAAATAGTAGCTGCAGCCAAATAGTTTGATTTTAGGACCAATGAATGGGTTTCAAATTTAATGCTGTAGGATATTAAAGGTTGAATCTAAATGCTAGAGCTATTATAAGTGTTCTTTCTATAAGTCTTTCTCATCCACTAACAGTTAATTATTCATGTAACAAATATGTTTTGATTTGTTTTTTACTTTTGGGGGGGAATCGGATGAGAATTTACAGAGTAGATCATCAGCTTTACATTAAACTGTCGTACACATTTTGTTTCATCTCATCCATTGAAATCTCCTCCGTGTATCATTGCTGATCCTACTTCTTCCCTGTGTTTCCTCATCCTTCTGAACTTTGTCTTGAGTAGTAGCTGCCCTTATGATCACAGATGGTTAATGAGTCTCAGACAAGTGTGTCCTTCACTAGTGTTATTGTTCCCCGTATAGATCTGCCCACTGTTTAGCTGAAAACTGAGCCACATGTGTGAGTCCCGTTCCAGACCTGAATATGACTAAGGGGCATAGCCTTGAGGGTTCCACCAATCTCTAGCTGACTAATAAGCCTAGTCTCTTTTATGTCTTTGTGTTTTGCACCACATTTCTATCCCACTCTCTCCAGGACCTCCTAATAACACCTCATTTGGACTCATTGTTAGTAAGAGGCCCCATCTAGTTCTTTTGGTCTCAGGGTTGTGGAGACTGATGTTTGTGTGCTCCATTAGTTGATTGGACTAATTGTTCCCATATGCCCTACGGTTCTCATCACTCTTCTTGCTTTCAGACAGGGAGAGACCAAGACTTACACTTTAGAAAGCCACTCACCAGTTCTTGCACCTTGTCATTTCTCACTAAAGTAGGATGTAGAACCTTCTGTGCTTTGAACACCTGGTCTGTGTACAGAAGTTTTCTGGGAGCCAAGAAGAATAGAAACATGCAGAATTATCATCCCTTTCCTTAGAAGTTTAGCATTAGGATCCTTAGCTGCAAACAACAGGAACAAATTCAGGCTGATATAATATCTAGTATAGAAATTATGTTTAAACATAATTCTACATATATAAATAGTCACGTAGAAAATAGAAAGAGATATCATCTGATCAATTCATCGATCCATTGATAGATGTTTCCCAGGACTGCCAGGAGACAGAAAACAGGTTGAGGGTTGGTCACACCACAGAAGTGGTCTGTGCTTTTGCTGAGCACCCTAGGCAGTCATAGGAATTAGTGATTACCACTGGCATTGCTATCATAGTTGCCCTGGGAACATTCAAGTGGATTCCATGTGGCCTTGCTCAGTCAAAGACAGAGTCTCCTATCACTGCTTCTAGGAAGCACTAGCTCCATGTAATGCATGTGTAATCACACATGTATGTGTATGTGCCAGTTTGGGTTTTTTTTTAAGCAGTATAATTTCAGAACAATATGAAACTTAAATCAAAACATAAAATAAAACCTGTTGTTGACAAATCAAGCCCAACTTATCTAATTTATTATACTTTTATAATTTTCTTTTAAGATACATATGCACATTTTATTCCCAGCCTTTGAACATATCAGCTCTGAAATGATGGTATGTGTCGCACATTTCTCCCACCTCCTCCACAGAAAAGGAACTGAATCATCTAGCAAATGGAGCTAACCTTTTGGATTGCCTATTTGTTGATATTGCCTCCTGGTGGGAGCTTAACTTCATAAAGGGCCCTTGAATGCCCTTAGTTCCAAATTACCTGTTGTAAAATATTGCAATTAACTATGACATGATATGAACAGTTCATAAAGAGCTGTTATTTAGAGCAAAATTGATAATCCAAAAAAAGGTGGGGTCAACTTTAAGACACTAGTTGATTTTGCCAAAACACTTTGAAGGGCGGAACCGATGATTCGGAGTCGCTGAGTGATCATTCTCCCATCTCCCACAGGCAGCTCCACAGAAGCTTAGAATTAGCACCCACAAACTACCTGGGTTGTCTAGAGAAACACACCAATAACCCTTATCTATGTACAAAAATAACTTTATTTTATGAAGCAACTTTACATCCAAAAAATCCAACTCAAGTCCACAGAGCTAATGCTAGCTGGACCCTCTTTAGATTCATGCCACTGGAGGCCAAGGACGCCTCGAGGTGAAGCAGGAAGCAGGGCTGTCACTGGCTGGCTGGTGCAGCATCTTGGAGACCCAAGGTTGGTGGAAGCACAGCAGGGCCCTAACAGCTCCTCAGGTAAAGTAGCCCACATGGGGCCACCCCTGGAGACAGACACAGAGTCCCAGTGAAGTCTGATTGAAGCAGAAAGCCAAGTAGCAGAGAGAGAGAGAGAGAGAGAGAGAGAGGCCACACACCCCAAGGAGGTATCATCAAGCTACTCTTTGATGAGCAGGTTTAACTTCGCCCCTAGCCAGGAGTATCTAGTTGACATGACCCCAATTCCTTCACCACCTCTGAGGACGTCTGTGCTCCAAGCAAGGACGTGTCCTCACTCTGTGATCGAAAGGACCCGAGCTAGCCCAAACAGTGCCATGTTTGCAGCTAGGGTCTTCAATTATTGTCAAATTTCTTATAAAAAAGGGATGTCATCCTTTCTTTGTCTACCAGGTACATGACTGACAAGCATTTCCTGAGAATTTAAAATCTATATAACAAACTTTATATGTCATTTTCAGGGCTAGCAATCCTCAGGGAATTAATTCTGTGTACTAGACTCCTACATTGCTCAGTTTGTTGAGGCAAATTCCTGCATGCAAAATCATGTTTCAATTCTTTATTTGCCACCTAAATTACAGTAAAAGAAATATTAAATCGCAGCTAGAAGTAAATATTAGTAGGTAGGTAGGTAGGCAGGTATCCAGACAGACAAACACATACTTCTTAAATATAAAGCACCTAAATTTGTCCAGGGATTTTTAAAAACTCCTTAAAATGGCAAAAGAGAAGTCAAGCTGAGACATGGCAAAGGTATCTGGGGAGGTAGACCATGAGTGTCAATGACGGAATCGCCAGGGATGGCTCTGAGGACCAGAAGCACAAAGCGGCAGGAATAATAAGACCGACGGCCTCAATCGCTTGTCCTATGCAGGGCTCCTCCTCCGGCAGGAGCAGCCGACCTTGACCAGAGCAGTGATAAACTCTATGACAACCAATTTAATACTAACCTGGATTACACAGCCAGGACTTCTCTATAAACATTAGGCTCCCGTAAAGAAAAGCTCTATTTTTCGCTAACACCAAATAAAAAGAAACATAGTTGCCCCCCCCACAAATTATATCATAATTCCTTTCTAAATGGGAAATTTAGTTTGATCTCTAATCTCTCTCTGCTACCAGCATAACCTCTCCTCTATCTGTTGTGAAAGCTTCTGTGACAGCATCTATGTCAACCTGAAGACGTATGAAGGTGTAGGGGTAGAATCCAACCTGTCAATCAGGTCACGCCTTGAGGGTACCTCCTTGAGTGTGTGGCTCCCTTAAAAGTAGGAGAAACTGGGGACTTCTCTCTCTCTCTCTCTCTCTCTCTCTGCACCTCTACCTTCCTGCCTGCTGGATCTCTGCCTGTCTCCGGGGGCAGCTGCATGTCGGCCACCTGACCTTGAGAGCTGTTGGCCTCTGCCATGTTTCCACTTACCTTGAATCCACGTGACTCTGCACGCCCCAGTCTGTGATCTGCCTGGTTCACCATTGTGTGTCACAGGCCTGCGGCTATGTGAGTCTAAAGAGGGACTTATACGGACTTGAGTTGGCCTGGGCTGGGATGCCTTCTTGACATATAATTACTTCTTGATGTAGAGCTCTTTCTCACACATGAGCTTCCACGTATACAACATCATATATCACAAATGAGTGTCACTGGATGAGTTTCTCTGGACAACCCAGCCTAGCACAGATGCATGTATTTTGAGATTACATTTTCTGTAATTTTTATACCGTTTAACTAAAATGTGTTCATATTGAGTTAAAAAGAAATGGCCCCCGAGAGTGACATTGATCTTCTCTCTAAAGTACAAGCTTTTATCTTATACAAAAAGAGGTGATATTTCTACTTCTAGACAATGGTGGCTGAGAGATCATTATAGAAGGCTGTTAAGTACCACAATTAACCCACAGTTACTGTCAGCTCAGTGTCCATTTTTCTCTTTTCCTTGGGAATGAGTCTCTAATTTCAGTGGTCACTCTCAGGAGAGCTGGTCTGAGTCTTAGTTTAGGAGTACATCTTGGTTTCCACAAGTCCTTCATGGCAACGCCATTTCTCTCACCTGTGATTCGTTTAAGCAAGAATACCTGATTCAACTCTGGCCAGCATGTCAAAACAGGTAGACAGTCACAAAGGAGACAAATCTAAAGGAGCCTAATGCTGTTGTGACCAGATGCAACGACTAATCCATGAGCATCCATGTTGCCCTTGGGTGGAGAATTCACCTTGGTACAAAGCCAACGCATCAGATGTGGCAAAGCAGAGGAGAAAAAGAGCTGGGCCCTTAATGATAACAACGAGGCACTAAATTAAAGAGCTGTGGCACTGCCCCATCTTGCTCCTTCTTCTTATGGCCTTATTATTTAAAGCATCAGTGGTGGTCTTTTTCAAGGTCCACAAATTCTTTATGTTCTTGTCCATAGCAGATGAAGCCCAATGTCCTTCCTTGAGCGTGAGCTAAACATAGCAACTCACTTCTAGCAAATAGAATAAGCTGCCAGGGATAATTTGCAACTTCGGGCATTACGTCTTGCAAGGCAGTGCAGTTTCTCATTCACTCACTTATTAAAAAGGTGTTGAGATCATAAGTATTTCTTGTTTAAACCCACCAACTTTGGGGGAAAGCTTTGATGCAGTAGTCGATAACTCATACACTTTCCCAAATTGGGTTCTCTGTCTTTTCATCTAGAGGCATTTTAATTGGTAAAATGTTCTAAAAGACTGCCACCTAAATCTAGAGAATAAACCAGAATAAGACCTTTCCTGGGTCTTCTGTCTCATTTTCTCCCTGAAACTTCACTGAAAGAGTGCATAATGCTATCGGAGACAAAGAGAGGTCTCTCTCAGGAGACCTCCTCAAAAGAGGAGGTAGCGGTTGTTCCATGGCTTTACTTTCATAACCATTTGGTGAGAGGCTTAAATCCCTCTGATTAAGATGGAACTGAAAGCAGTTCATTTTACTCTTAGAATAGAGCAGCCTTTCCCAAACTTTTTTAAAGAAAAGAATTCTTGATGTTAATAAAAGATATTATATCAAAAAATAAAAAGAGCAAGTGAGCATTCACATTGTACATATAGCATATTAAAATTTTTGGAGAAGTGTTTCTAAAAAATAATGAACTTATGTTTCATTCAGAATTTCTAAAATTTAGGGTGACTATACCTAAATTACTGCTTGCCTCTAACAAAATTGTCTATGAGCATTTCTTGAGATATACATATTCTGCAGGGAAATGTGGGGTGAGAGGGAGAGAGAGAGAGAGCTGATTACAGCACTCCGAATGGTGATATAAGCATGAATGATCAACATTATCCAAAACTAGGCTCTGAAGAACACAGTAATACTATAGAGATAGTCACACTCATTATCTGAGCAATCTGAAATGCCTATGTTAAATTTAAATTGTAAGTCAGATATGGGATAAATTAGGAATTACCCACTTGCAGTTAGCAGGAAATTATGACCCAGGAACATTTATTCAAAAATATTAACACAGAATTTTCAGAGTAGTTCCTTCTTTCCAATTAAACAGTAATGCCTCCCATATTCCTGCCCTAAAACACACACACACACACACACACACACACACATTTAAAAGCTTATTACAATTTGTGTTTCAGGATAATGTTTCCTCTCAAATATCTTATATAGAAAAAAACCCCCAAAACTCTTGTAGGGCTTCCAGAAGGATTGCTACTGTGTTTTATGCCCTGGATTCCTAGGCCTCCACCAACTAAGAGGTCAGGCATTTCACCAGTGATGCAGACAGTCTATCAAGGAAACCAAATCCCTATTGATTGGCAATGCCTTGACCTGGATTCTCCCCTTCTGTTAAGCCCAGAAACAAAGGGAGTGAAACCCCACACTCATAGGATGAGTAGGAAGAGCATTAAAAGAAGTTGTTGATGACTTTCTCTAACCAGACAAGGTCCCTTTAGGTAAATGGGGCTGGACTAGCTCTGAAATGCTCAAAATAGAAAGAGCCATTCATCGATAGAGCTTTAATGAGGTCATATTATCTCTTATTATACTAATAAGGCCTTAGTATTACAACTTTGAAGTTTTGGGGTTTGTTTGGGGGTTTTTTTTGGCATCCTCAAACCACCAACCTTTAAGACTACAACAGAGGTGAGGCTTTTAGAACCAAATATATGTCAGAAGATATATGAGGAAGCTCGTTTGCCCCTTGCCCCAGTGGCTCTCAATCTTTGATTCCTGGTGATTCCACCATGCCCACCCTCAGGAAGGAAAATGATTTCCATACTTCTGGTTCAAGGGAGGACATGAATGCTTTTCCTTAGTGCCTAAGTCACATGAGACATGCAGTCTGTGTGTGTGTGTGTGTGTGTGTGTGTGTGTGTGTGTGTGGTATCTAGTAGGAATATCCCCAAAGAAAATAAATTAAGTAATTATGGAGTAAATATGGAGTGACCAAGTTTCAAGATGATGGCTTTCTGATGTTGTCACAACTCTGCTGTGATTTCTAATATGTGGTAAATCTCTTCCCTGGTTTCTCCTTTTAACCCTAAAAAATCCTTTGTTGTGTCAGAAAATAACCATCTGCGCCAAGGACAGAATAAGTACAGTAGTCTTTCACCCACACCTCATACCCTTCACTTGTCCAAGTTCAGTTTCTTTTTATATAAGAGATCCATTTTCCAAAGATTTCCTAATTTCCCATATTCAATTGGTCTGCGCATCCAACACAGTACTGCTCAGAAACATAATTTCAGATAGCTTCAGCATGGGTGTTGCTGTGGGTTGCCATGGAGTTAGCTCCCAACTCATGGTGACTTCCTCCCCTACACATAATGGAGGGAAACGGCACCTGATCTTGCCCTAGCCCCAATATCAATTGCAGATTGATCTGTTGTGACCCATGGAATGTTTATTGGTATATATTTGGAAGTAGATAGCCAGGCCTTTCTTCCCAGTCTGTCTTAATCTGAGAGGTGATCATTACATGGTAGGTTGTACTTATTTTTAAAATCCCCAAATTAGGAAGAATTTAGATGATCTTAGAAAGTAGATATGGTCCCTTAGGTGATGCCACATATGATCTGAATGTAAGATCTTTAGCTTCTTTTCCCCCTTGAGCCATGGGTTTTTGATTCCCAGGAGAAAGAAAGTGTGGTGCTGTTGCTGCCTGTTGGGAGCCAGCCTACATCGCCTACTGCCTTAAGCAATAAACTCAGTACTTGTTATGGGAGATCCAGCAAAGGTTTGTCCCAGGTGGGAAATTCTACCAGCACGAGTGACTGAGCATCTTGGAAACAACACAATTGTATCTGAAAGATGGACGACCTCTTGGGAAAACAACCCACAACCCCCAGACGAGGAAAGCAATAACTTCACTGGCATCCAGATTTACCTACACAACTTTGGAGAACCTCGAGAAAATATCACCCACACAACCAGGTGATGCTTTGTCTGTGGGAGTTATCGACCTGAAGAAACAGATTCTGGAAGGAGACCCAGATTCTTGTTGGTTGGAGAGCTGTGGGAAAGCCACCTGGAAAAGAAAGACTGTTTTGTAGGTTTTGATTTGTAGTTTTCATAAATACTTTTCTAGGAGAAAAATACGTAGGATGGGTTTTTTCCCACATCTTACCCAGTAACCACCACTGCTCCCTTCCTATATAACTTGTTGTTGGCTTTGCTCATGACCACATGGGAGGGAGGTGGCAGCTGAACCCAAAGTGGGGAATGAACGAGTTATTGAAGCAGATCCCAAGCACAGAAAGGGAGAATAGCTATTGCCTGAGTGCAAGCAAATTTGTCCTTAGTCAGTGTTCCAGATATTTCCAAACCAGATCATGGCTTGGAATTAGCATGGAACACTAATGGTCCTGAAAGGCTGAGAGTAAAGAAACAAGATGGTCCCACATCTTAGCAAAGTCTAAGACAAAAGGGAAGGGACTTTTCACTAGACACTCCAAAGGGAAGACATCACCAAGGTTAAATGTGGCCCACTTCCTTTTACACCTTAGAACTCAGCACCACACAGATGCAACACCTTGAAACTGAGCTGCAATTTCCCAGGGGAGTGGCTGAAAGCCTTGTGATGTGTAGGGAAATAGTCATATCTGGTTTGAGGTCTGACTGCGTCAATTATATTAAACTTATAGGCTACAATTGCAATGCCTATCCCCCTTCCAGAGATTTTAAGTACATTTTAGAAAAAAAGAATTTAATATCTCTTTGACAATTTTAAAGCTACACCTCAGGTGTTACAAACACTCACAGATACCTCCTCCTTGACACTTTGCCCTCAAAGTCTTGTCCCAAGTGAATAGCTACGATCTCCTTAATTCCCTACATTAACTAAATACCAGGTGGTAAGGTTTGACAACTTTAATGGATTGTACATGAAAAGTTTTTAAATACAAAAAAAAGAAAGAAATTACAACCCTATTCGCCTTAACTATTTTCTAAGTCAGCATTTCCACATTGATTAAAGAATCTTGCTGACTAGCTCCAGAGCTGTTTCCCTGGGAAGGTAACCAACCTATTCTTCCAATGAGAGTATTTGTGACTCTTGGCCTTTGGAAATAAGGCCCACTTGAGGCTTAGAGGAAAGCATTTCTCCTTCTTAGGGTGTAGTTTCTAACTCCAAGAATCAATCAGTGACTTACTACATCAATGCCCTATAGGCTGTATTAAGATATTTTTGTTTTGTCAAGCTGTGACTGACATTCTCAGTGAAAATTAATGTAAAATTTCCATGACAACCACTTTCCATTGTTTGTGTCAATAGCATCCACCACAAAAGGATTGATTCTGTACGAGTGAATAATTCAAGTATTGCTATGTAGATTTAGCATACATTGGCCTAATGTCCTTTCTCAACAGTGTTTTTAAAAATTAGTACCAGGAACTAATCAATGACAATATTAACAGAAAATATTTATGCCCCAGAAAGATGATCGATAAAATTACCTACCATAAATTAACTAGGAGGTCTCTAAAGGGAACAAAAGGCAGGTAAAAATACATGGACCCAGGAATGAGTTTTGGGCTTGCACTAAGTCCTAGCTCCAATTTAAGAAAAAGTAGTTCTTACCTCATGGCCCTGCTCAATACTTGCCCTCCGGAAGGGAACACAGAAGATATGAGTTCTATAAGAAAATGTGATAAAGAAATTAGATGGTCCCTGGCAGTCAAATAAAAGTTTCTGGGGTCTTCAAGGCTTCTTTCCAAACAAGCTGCCATCAAAGTGAGATGTGCACTGAGTCGACCTGGAAGAAGCACACCAACATCAGTGACCGAAGGATTGTAAATCATGTAATTCAAAGTCAACAGAGGGAATAGTATCAGAGCCTAAATTGTGAGATTCTTCTATGGATGACAATGAGAGCCCAAGATCCACTTGTGAGACCTACATGGGAAGTAAGCTTCCGATGATCTCCCTCTATCCATAAGAGAGGCATGGGAAGAAACTGGTTACCAAACAGAGCGCACTGGAGAGATGATTATAGAAGATCAAAATGATAAACCTGACTTGAACAGTTAAAATCTTGTCAATTGATCCTCCCTCTAATGCATGTTATGGACTGATCTAGTTTTCAATATTTTCTGTGGGAGGTTTGGGGGTTTTGTTTGCTCATATTGGGGTTTCTCTAAGATGCATTTTGTCATTGGGAGTGCCCCTCTTGAATTTTTGTTATATGTTTGTTATAGTTTTTCTTTTTTTCAGTATATGAAAGGCAGGATTTGATGAATCAGCAGGTAGAATAAGGGTTTTGGGTTTTATTACAGGGTTTTTTAGGGGGTATCGCACGGGGAGGGGGAGTAAAAGGGAGCTGATGTCAAGAAATTCAAGAAGGAAAAGAATGTTTTGAAACTGATTGTGGTAGAAACTGAACAATACTGCTTGACGTGATTGAACTATGGAAGGATATCATATCTGTATTAGCTCCAAATAAAATGGTTTGGGGGGAACAAAGGTATTATGTATCAAGAAAATATCACAGTCCAGTTCATCTCAAGTCAATAAGTCAGGTACTAGCCCAAAAGTCCCTCTGCAGACTCACTCAACCACGTGTAATGATGCAGGATGCAGGAAGATCACAAGCCAGTGGGTACAAAGTCATGTGGATCCAGTGACAGACAGTTGTAGCATCACAGGGCTCTGGAAGCATCACAAGTGTCGCCAAATAGGAAGGTGATAGCAGAGAAAGAAGAGGAGGTTCCCAAGGCCCTCCTTATGAGAAGGCCACACACACCCTCAAGGGGCACAATCAGGCTGTGACCTGATTGACAAGTTGAATACCATCCCTCGACTTTTATATATCTCCAAGTTAACATGAAATTATGAAATTGCCACAGTAACTAAAGAAGCTATGCTATACAAAGGAATAATATGCCTAAGGTTTCTGGCTCTAGCTGAAAGAACATCCTTCTTCCGTTCTTTTGTCCAGTCTTCTCTTCCTTTTGTCCTACCTTCTAACTATTCATCTGGTAGTTTCTGCTTACAAAATCTCACTGGGTCACTGAGCCCAACAGTTCCTGGTTTCATCCACCTCATCACTTGTTTAAGATTTAGGTTGACCAATGCTGACCTTTGAACTTTAACCTACTTTTAACTTCTTAGTCCTCCCTTTAGGATTCTTTTCATGCTATTTCTTCAGTCATATAGGCCTTCCCAGATTGTGCTCCTGTAATCAAGCCTTGCTGCCTATGCCTTCCTATCTTTTGATTCCTTTCTGGCACAGCTTTGTCCCAGCGTTGAAGCTCTGTCAATCATCAACCAATTCAAGGCTGGTATTTACATTTTGAGGTAGGACACGTAGGAATGAGATAGATAACTAAAAGCTTTAGTGATTCTGATTCAGAGCAAGGTGTAGCTATCTAATGGTTTAACAGTTTCACTTAACAGAATCAATTGACATATTGTAAATCTTTAAATGCAATGTTCCTTTATATAAACTTCATTCCATGGATAGATATAACTTTCTTCCTGATTGTGGTTAACTTCGATGTCAGCCCAAGAATGCACTCTCTGCTCCTTAATCAAAACTGTGACACTCAGTAGGGCTCAGGGCTTGTCTATTGGTGTAGTCATCTAGTATCAAAGAAATAATGCTTGTTTTCTTTCTTCTTGTAACTAAAGTAACTGTATTAAGGGAAATTTTCATGAATTATAATTTTGCTCTGGTAGAAATAATTATCTTAACTTAGCAAGACAACAGGTATTTTCTTATGTCTTCATTTTCTTATGGTGGCCATCCTAGAGGGAAATGTTTGCCATGATTTAATAGCTGTTGGTTTATAAACGTTTGCTCCAAGTGCTTCTTATAGAGAGTTTAATATAATTTCATAACTGCCACCAAAGAATATTAAAATAGAAGTAATTCACATATGCTTCCATTGCAGGTGTTTTGAATCTTCTCCTTTGAAAAGTCTCATGAGGTTTGCTTTCCATTCTGATAATTGAGAGTCACGGTCAGTCACATGTGATGCTGTCATTGCTTTGGTTTCTGGCACTGGTTAAAAATGGCCTCTAAAGAACAGGCAGCAGACACCAAAGAACAAAAACCATCATTGTGTGACCACCTTCCACACATAAACGCTGAAGACGAATGTGTGCATAAGTAAGTGTGGTGAAGAAGGCTGATGGTGCCCGGCTATCGAGACCTATATCATCTGGGGACTTAAAGGCGTGAAAGTAAACAAGCGGCCATCCAACCCAGAAGCAACAAAACCCACATGGAAGCAGCACACCAACATGTGTGATCATGAAGGGCCAAAGGGACCAGGCTTTAAACACCAAAGGTGGTGGTGGGGGAATCATATCCTCGTCAATGAGGGTGGCGCTTGATGGAGACCCAATGCCCATCTCTAGACAACTGGACATACCTTGCAGAGGGGTAGTGGGGAGATGAGTCACTTAGGGTACAGTATAGCAATAATGAAACCCACAACCTTCCTCTAGATCTTAAACGCTTCCTCCCCCCAACTACCAGGACCCCAATTTTGCCTTGCAGACCTGGTTAGACCAGATGATGCCCAGCGGTACAGATGGGAATTGGAAACACAGGGAATCTAGGACAGATGAACCTCTCAGGACCAGCGGTAACAGTGGCGATACCAGGAGGGAAAGGGGGTGTAGAAAGGGGGAATGGATCACAGGGAGCTACATATAACCTCCTCTCTGGGTGACGGGAAGCAGAGGGGTGGGTGAAGGGAGACACCGGACAGTGTAATATAAGATACAATAATAATTTATAAATTATCAAGGGTGCATGGGGGAGAGGGGAGGAGAAAGGGAAGGGGAGGGGAAAAAAAGGAAAATGAGCTGATTCCGGGAACCCAAGAGGAAAGTGAATTTTGGGAATGAGGGCAACAAATGTATAGATGTGCTTTACACAATTGATCTATGTATTGTGATGAATTGTATGAGCCCCAATAAACTGATTAAAAAACAAAACAAAAAAACAAGGACAAAATAAATGGTCTCTAAAACAGGCCTGCCTGCTTTTCCTGGCGCCTTGGCCTCACAATGTATTAGGTGATTGAAAAGACCATGACTTGGGTCAGAAGCACCTTAGTCTTTGCCTTTTAATACATTAAAGAAGTCTTGTGCTACAGATTTACCTAATACCCGTCATTGTTTGAATTCTTTGCTGGAGCTTCCCCTGGTACTGACTGTGAGTCCAAGTGACTCCTTACAACTTCAATCTCTTCTCCATGTCTAATGTGGTAATTGATGCATTTGTGTGCCTTTTGTTTTCTTTACATTGAGATGTAATCTATAATAAAGGCTGAAGTCTTTGATCTTCATTAGTAAGTGCTTCAAAACCACTTTGCTTCCAGTAGGCAAGGTTGTTATCTGATTATCACAGATTTTCAATGCATCTTCCACCAGTGTTAATGCACATTCTTATTCATATATTCCACTTTCTTGGATTATTTGCTTAGCATACAGATAGAATAAGTTAGTGAAAGGATACAACCGTGAAAGGATACAGCCTTTCCCAATAGCATCTTGTCTGTCTAAACATCTACCAAATTATCTAAGTATAGATTCTACATCAAACTAGTAAATGCTCTAAAATTTCTATTATTGACAATGTTATCCGTCATTTATTATTATCCACATGACCAAATACCTGAGTGTGGTCAATAAAACCCCAGGTAAATCTCTTTCTGGTATTCTCTGCTTTCAGTCAAGATCCATTGGATACCAGAAATTCCCCTGACTTCTCACCAGTCCACATCATCTTCTGAAGGCTGCTCAAATTTCTTGTCAATGTACTCCTGCAATCTTTTTTCATTATCTTCAGGAAAATGTTATTTGCATGTGATATTAACTATTTTGTTAGATGATTTTCACATATGGTTGGCTCATCTTTCTTTTTAATAGACTCAAATAAGGATCTTTTCCAGGCAATTGGCCAGGTAGCTGCCTTCCAAATTTCTTGGCACAGACAAGTAATCATTCTCAGTGTTGAATTTATTTGTTAAAACATCTCAATTAGTATACATCAATTCCTGTAGCCTTACATCTAGCCAGTACCTTCAGGGAAGCTTGGCCTTTCACTTCAATACAATCATTTCATGATCATATTCTATCTCCTAAAATGGATGAACATTGATCAATTATTTTTGGTATAGTGACTTCATAAAAGCTAAAAATAAAGAAAACATATTGATAATTGGTAAGTATGGCTATGGTAATAGAAATGACATGAGGTTGCATGATAGAATATTGAAAGACCAAAAATTATTCATTACAAATTCCGCTTTTTTCAATAACATAAACAGTGAGTATATATGTGGACCTCCCTATATTGAATACACAAGAATCAAATTGACTACATGTGTAGATAGAGACAATGGAGGAGAATTAGTCTGAACAAGACCAGGGGAGAGAGGAGACAAGATGGTGCCCAGGTAAGCAGCACATATTGGGAGTTCTATGATGAATGTGAGTCCAGTGTCCAGGAGAACTAGTGGGAGGATCCAGGTAACTGAAGGGACTCCCATGACAACCCACAGTGCTTCCCCTGTCCAGAAAGTGACCCTTTCACGCATATGCCTTGTGGCACAGCTCCAGGAGATCTCTGACCTAATCCCTGGAATTTTCTGGCCATGCTGCTCCTGCACAGTGCCACCACAGGCACCATCCAGGGATTGCCCGACCCCACCTCCCAGCAGCTTCACCATCCAGGAGCTGGACAGATGCCCTACTGAGACCCACACAGCCTCAGTAGGATCCACACACAGCAACTATCCAGCCACAGCACTCCCCTTGGGGAGCTACTCCCTTCTCCCCCACTTCCCCTATCTCTACATGGTGGCAATCCCGCTGCCAAGCTTTGTTCCCTATATCCATCAACCTCGGGCCCCAGGAACCAACCTGCAGTCTACCTACAGCAGGTTGGGTCACCTGCAGCTGTGGAAGCCCTCTGCACCATTGCCTAAGACTTCTCCACCCGTGCAGCAGCCGCATCTGTGGTGCCCACAGGGTGCAAAGCCACTCACTCGACAACAAAGTTCCCATCTTTACTCAGCACCCCCTCGTGTGGCAGTGAGGCCTCCCCTACCTTTGTCTTCTATTAGGAGCCTTTAAATTTTTAAAATAAAAGATGCTTCAAATTGTGGCCGGAAAGCCAGTCCAAATCTGGCCAGGGGCATACACACAGGCTTCAGCCTCATTCCAGCCAATGAGGCTCCTCACCACTATTGACCACTGAATCACCATGGAACCCTGCCTATACAGCAGTCCAACTCACCACCTTAGTAGGCCATCAGGGCCCCTTGGTCTCCCAGAAACATGGCGCCCACCTCTATGAAGCTGTAACATAAACAACACACTCAACAACAAAAAAAAATTAGGAAGACAAAACCTCCAGCAGAGCTCATGACAATCATAAAAGGATCAGAGGTGAATGTGCCACAAAAAGAAATTTTCAGGCTACCTGGAGTGACACAGGAGTTGAGAAAAGAAATGCAGAATAAGGATGCAATTATAAAGGAGATGAAATCCATGATAGAGGGGATGAAGTCAATGCACCAAAGAGAAACACAGGCGCTAACAGATGATGTAACAAGCTACACACAAGATCACGGAGTTTACGGATAGATTAGAGGAGGCAAAGAACCATATCAGTGATCCAGAAGACAAATAGCAGACTTTAGCAAATGAGAGAGTCAAATAAGATAATAAAAGGGGCAGAAGAAAACCTAAGATCAATGACAGATGCTATGAATAGGAACAATATTTGAATAATTGGTCAGCCAGAGCAGAACACAATGAATAAATTTACAACTAAATTAGTTAGGCAATTTCTGGAAGCAAATATTCCCACCTTAATGAATGAGAATCAGACACTCATACAGGAAGCAGAAAGGACACTAATTAGACTAAACCCCAGGAAGAACTTACCAAGGCATATAATAGTGAAAATATCTAATGTCCAGGGAAAAGAGAAAATTTTAAGAGCAGTAAGAGACAGGAAGATGGTCACATACAAGGGTGCTCAGGTAAGAATATGCTCAGACCTATCAACAGAAATCATGAACAGGAGCAGGGAGTGGAGTAATATCTTCCAAAAGCTGAAAGAAAATAACACCTGCCCAAGAATCCTTTACC
>NW_022111373.1:32536719-32537854 GCF_000313985.2 Echinops telfairi | reverse complement strand
AAAAAAAAAAATCACATTCTTTTCAAGCACTCATGGCTTATTTTCAAAAATAGACCATATGCTGGAACACAGGTCAAGCCTGAGTAAATTCAAACACATAGAGGTTACTCAGACATCTTTGTCAGATCACCACACAATAAGGCTGGAGATGAATAAAAGATGACCAGACGAACAAGGGAAAACAATTGGAAGATGAATAATGATCTTCTGCAACATGAATGGGTATTGGCCCAGTTTAGATAGGAGTTTAGGAAGTTTCTAGAAACTGAGAAAGAGAATACAACATATTCAAACTTATGTGATACTTCAAAAGCAGTTATCAGAGGTAGCTTGACATCTATAAATGTATATATGAAAAAGGAAGAGAAACTTATGCCTGATACGCTATCACAAAGCCTCCAGCAATCAAAATAGAGTCAACAGAACAACACCTCCAATAGCAAAAGAGAAGAAATAATAATAATCAGGTCAGAGTTAAAATAATGGGAAGACAAAAGAATGATAGAAAAAACTGATTCTATAAATAGATGAACAGAATCAACAGACCTCTTGCAAACCCAACAAAGGAAAGGAAGGAGCAAACATCAACAGCCAGAATGAGGGGTGAAACAGGAAATCACAACATACCCCAATGAGATTTAAAGGATAATCACAAAGTACTGTGAAAGTCTATATTCTAATGAATTCAACAACATGGAAGACATGTGCACATACATGGAAAACAATCCTTCCCTAGATTATCCCAGATAGAGGTCGAGAATACCAACAAACCCATAGCAAAAGAAGAAATAGATATGGTTATCAAGAAGTTAGCAACAAGAAAAGCTCCCAGACCTGAAGACTTCACAGGAAAATTCTACCAAGCAGTCAGGGAAGAACTGACACCAATCCTACACAAATTCTTCCAGAACATAGAAAACGATGGCAAACTCCTGAACTCTTTCAATGAAGCTAGGATAACTCTGATACCTAAACCGGGCAAGGATCCCACATAAATTGGGAACTACAGATCAATTTCCATAATGAACATTGATGCAAAAATGATGCAAAAATCCTTAACAAAATACTGGCCAACAGAATACAAAATATATTTTGTATTCTGTTGGCCAGTATTTTGTTAAGGATTTTTGCATCA
>NW_022111373.1:32534717-32535898 GCF_000313985.2 Echinops telfairi | reverse complement strand
ATGATGTGATTTTTATATGTGCAAAACCCGAAAAACTCCACAAGGGGAGTGCTGGAAGTGATAGATGAATATGGCAGAGTAGCAGGATACAAGATCAACAGACAGAAGTCTTTTGGACTACTTTTATACATCAGATAAGACCATGGATGAGGAGCTCAAAAAGGTGGCACCCTTCACAATAGCCAAGCACAAATTGAAATATCTAGGGATGTACTTGACTGAAAAAAATATCTATACGAGGAAAACTACATACAGAACACTATTACAAGAAACCAAGAATGACCGCAGCAAATGGAAGGGTATTCAATGCTCATGGATCGGAACACTCAATATTGTAAAGATGTCAGTTCTGCCCTAGGTACTATATAAGTTCAATGCTATCCTGATACGAATACCATCATCATTCTTCAAAGAATTGGAAAAACTAATTACCAACTTCAAATGGAGAGGGGAAAAAGCAGAATTAGCAGAGAATTCCACAAGAAGGACAAATTTGGAGGACTTGCTTTACCTGATGTTAGCACCTATTATCAACCACTGTGGTCAAAAGCCTGTGGTATTAGTATAATGATAGATACTCAGACCAATGGGAAAATATTGATAGCCCAGAAATAAAATCATCAGTATACAGACAACTGATCTTTGCAAGGGCCCAAAAAATATCAAACGGGAAGCAGATGCCCTCTTCAATAAGTGGTGCTGGAAAAATGGATATATACCTGCAGAAAAATGATGCAAAACTGTTACCTCACTACTTGCACAAGAATAAACTCGAGGTGGATCACAGACCTAGAGGTAAAACCCCAAACTATTAGGACCATCAACGAAGGAATTGGGACAAGCCTGAGAACTTTCACTCGGTAAATACATAGGATATTAGAAATACAGGACACAAACACAGAGGAGGTCCAAATTGACAAGGTGGATATGCTGAAGATAAAACACTTGTGTACATTGACAGAATTCACCGAGAGTAGTAAGAGAGACCACAGACTGGGAAAACGTCTTTAGCAATGACACATTGGACAAAGGCCTTATTATTAAAATCTATAGTATTCTGCTTACAATAAGAAAAAAAAAATTCCCACTGAGGAGGTGGGCAGAGCACCTGAAAAGAAGTTTCACAAGGGTAGAAATCCAAATGGCCAATAAACATATGAGAAAATGTTCCAGATCCCTAG
>NW_022111373.1:32523340-32534396 GCF_000313985.2 Echinops telfairi | reverse complement strand
CAACCCAAATTTCCATCAACAGATGAACAGATTTAAAGACTCTGGTACATACATACCATGGAGTACTAAACATCCCTAAAAAGCAGTGATGAACGCATGAAGTACACCACCACATGGGAAGAACTGGAGGAAATTATGCTAAGCAAAGTAAGCCAAGCACGAAAGGTCAAGTACAATATGATTCCACTGAGGTAAGCAAAAAAGAAAAAAAATGCCAAAAGAGACATATAGGAAAAGCTACTAAATATATACATGCCCACAGTGAAGTCCAGGTACTATGGCAGGTGCCAAACCCAGGGATACATATAGCAGCCAAATAATAAGGAGGGAGGGAAACAAAGAGGGGGGGTGGGACAGGGCACCTACCCACTCAAGGGGAGGATGTGGTTTATATCTCCACAGGAGAGGGAGAGGGGGACCAGAATTCAACATAGCACGCCAAGCCGTGAATGCAACATACAGGCATGAACCAGGGAACCAATAGAGAGGTGAGTGGGGTCAGCCCCCAATTCAAAGTACATGGCACCCCCCACCCCATACCCCAGAAGAATGTATTTCAGAGGGCAGCACTGAAGCATCAGCTCAGGAAGTGGGGTGCATCTGAACAGGAGCAAATGAAGAGGGATGTATCTGAACAGGAGCAAATGAAGAGGGAAGAAGAGAGTGGAACACACCCCAGCCCACCAAGCCCTGAGGACAATATCCTGGCTCAGAGCAGTCAAGGCACAGAGAGGACCACAGGGCCGGCCCCATCATGAGACAGGACGATGTGTCCCTCACTGACACATAGTGCTAAGGAGGACAGCACCGGGGACACGGTGTGGGAGATGCGCCCGGTCTGACTCCACCACCCTGGGGTGATCACTACAGGTGTACAGAAGAGCAGCAAGGGGAGCAAAGCAAAGAAGTCCCTGAGGAATGCCAAAGGTGGATTTGGGGGCCAGGGCATGGCATCGCAGCAGACTCGACTGGAAAGCACTCTTATAGGTCAATAGACAGACTTGGAACCACTTGAGGGCTTTTCAGTTTTTGCTCTTGGTTTTTCTTTTTCTCTTTTCTTATTTTTTTTGTATTAGCTGTTGTTGATTTATTTTTGTCTTCTTTTCTTGGTTATGTTTTGCTCTGCTTTGTTTTGGCACATATTATTGTCTATGCATGTCTATCTGGACAAGATAGGCAGGGTGAACAATCTGGAGGAGAGAACAATGGGACCAATGGTTCCGGGGGGACAGGGGAGAGGGAGAGATGGAGGAAAAGGAGGGGGATGCCACAAACCCATGGACAAGGGAAGAATAAGTGATCTAAAATTGATGGGGAGAAGGGCATAGGATGCTTGGTAGGGCTCAATCAAGGGCAACGTAGTCAAGAGGAATTACCAAAACCCAAATGAAGGCCAAACATGATAATGGGATGGGAGGAAAGTAAAAAGAAATAGAAGAAAGAACTGGGAGGCATAGGACAGATATAGAGGTCTCAATACAGGCATGTATATATGTAAATACAATTATATACAATGACAAGGGACTAGAGCTACGTAGATATATTTATTTATAAAGTATTATACAGTAGTAATAAGTGGACATTGGGCCTCCAATCAAGTACTCCCTCAACACATGTTCTACAAACATGGCACTCTGTGATGTTCACCTTTCCTGACACGATTGCTGAAAGACAAATGGGTGCATAAGCAAATGTGGTGAAGAAAGCTGATGGTACCCAGCTATCAAAAGATATATCATCTGGGGTCTTAAAGGCTTGATGGTAAACAAGCAGCTATCTAGCAAAGAGCCACAAAGCCCACATGGAAGAAGCACACCAGCCTCTGTGATCATGAGGTGTTGATAGGATCAGGCATTAGCCATCAAAGACCCAAAACAATACAAACAAAAAGCATATCAATGGGAATGAAGGGGAAGGCAGAGTGGAGACGCAAAGCCCATCAGTAGTCAATTGGACACTGTCCTGTTCAGAATGGCCACAAGGAAGAGAAGAGCTAATCAGGGTGCAGCATAGCACCAATGAAACACACAACCTTCCTCGAATCTAGTTCTTTAATGCTTCCTCCCACCCCACTACCATGACCCCAATTCTATCTTACCAATCTGACTGGAACAGAACATGTATACTGGTACAGATAAGAGCTCACAACACAGGGAATCCAGAACAGATAAACACCTCAGGACCAATAAGGGAGAGGGAGTATGGGGGAACCAATCACAATGATTGATGTATGGCCTTCATCCCAGGGGGACAGACAGCAGAAAAGTGGGTGAAATGAGACAGCATTCGGTGTAAAACATGAAAAAAATAAAAGAATAATTTATAAATTATCAAGGGGGCATGGGGGTGGGAAAGCAGGTCGGGGGGAGGCGGAAAAATGAGGAGCTGATTCAAGTAGAAAGAATGTTTTGAAAAAGAAGATGACAACATATGTACAGATGTGTTTGACACAATGGATATATGAATGGATTGTGATAAGAGCTGTAAGAGCCCCCAATAAAATAAAATATATTTTTAACAAGTAAATGTCTAGAAAGAGTGATGGCAACATATATACAGATATGCCTGATACAGTTGATGTATGGATTGTAATAAGAGCTGTAAGAACTCCCAGTGAAATGATCTTTTAATAAAAAGAAAAAAGAACAAGACCAGGAGCCAATAATGGAATAGATAATCAATTGCTCATAAGCAAGTTCAAGTGAAGTTGAGAAAAGCCGACACAAGTCTATAAAAGCCAAAGTATGGCCTTGAATATATCCAGCTGAACTTAGAGACCATCTCACAAATAGATTGAATGCATTAAATAAGGTGTGGAATGACATCACGAACATCATAATAGAAGCAAAAAGTCATTACAGAGACAGGAAAGGAAGGAAATACTAAATGGATGTCAGAAGACACTCAAACTTGCTATGGAATATATAGTATGGAAACATGATGAAGCAAAAGAACTGAACAGATTTCAAAGGGCAGCTTTGAGAAGGCAAAGAAAGATATTATAATGAGAGGTGCAAAGAATTCCAAATTTGAATTAGAAATCCAAAAGGGAAGAGGATGCTTGGGAATCTTGTCACTACTATCTGCTTTTTTTCTCCACAGAAAATTTAGCTAGTAAACTTAGTCTCATAGAGAAGTGACTATTTTTAAGACTCAGAAGCACAATTCAAATATTGTTATAAAAATAGATATTTTGAAGGGTGCATATTTGAAAATCAATGTATAATTATAGATGTGATTATTTTCTGTATCCCCCTCATCCACAATATTTCATAGTTGACTGCATATAGTCGATTCAACACTGGAAATGTTGCATATACTATTTACTTTTAAAAGATTTTTAAAAATTAATTAAAACACTGTCTTTTGATATCCGTCATACCAATCTGGCTAGAAAAATTCAGCTTTCACTAATTCAAATCTTATCTTCATTTGAATAGGAACCAAACTGTCTCTTTGTAATATTAATAAAATGGGGCATGGTAAATTGTGCGTAATTTTTAGCCACAAAATAGAAGTATATTTATCAATTTCATAAGACTTACTGATTTACCATTTACATATTAATTATACAAACAATCTACTAGATATCATTACTGGGTCGACATAGGGAGTGAAAAGAATGATGCTAACTTCTGTCCCTCATCTTATGAAATCCTCACAACAGACCTATGAGGTAATTGCTTTATTTTACTCTTAACAGATGGGAAAACTATGTCTCCACAAGAAGTCACCCAGGACAATCTATTGAGGCTGAAATCTAGCTCCACATATTATGTGTTTCTTAAGTACATTATAATCTCCTTCCATCTGAGAGGAAACCACCTTTTAGGATGGCGAAACAATGTGGTCAGCATAGTCTATTTTTATACATACATTAAAGTGGGACATCTTAATAATTAATGGTTTTATAGTAGGTTTCTAGCTATAATGTAAGTGTGAAGGAAATTAAACAAATGTTTCTTTATAGGTCAACAGTTCGTCTTATTATGAATTACTGAGGGTCTGCTAGCCTTCTCTACTCCTTTCGCTGCCAGGTTTTATGCTCACATGCTCTATCCCAGCCATGCCAGCATCGTTCACCTTACTTGTATGTGCTAACACAGTACTTGCTGCCACCTCAGTTTTCAAGAGCCTTATTGAATTATTTTAATATCAGGGTTAAATTTGCTGGAAAACACATGTGCTAGTCTAACATTTAGATAACAAAATAAATTGTTGTTCAGAGAGGTGGGGAACTAATCATCCCTGTAAATCCACAAATATTTAATTTCTCACAATAGTCTCATTGTAATCATTTCTTCTTTTTTATAACTTTGTTTCCCTTGTGAGAAGATCAGATCAACAAGTTCCATATTTTCTGGATGCTTATGTACTTTGGATCAGAAATGTATGGCAAGGAACAGCTTGGGAGGAAATAGAATACAGTGTACTCGTCAAATGGGAGTCAATTCCCACTGAAGCAAAAGACAAGCCCACTGTTTCAGAACAACAATCATGCCAACTACGTATTCATCCCTTTATTGTAGCTCAGCCTCGTTCTTATGGACTACATTCAGGAGAGATGGCTCTGGTAGTATTTGCTTTATGTCAGCATTTTGTAGACTACAACCAACCTAGCGATTTCAGTTCAAATTCAAAGACCACTCCTCATATATGCCCAGTAGCCCCCCAAACAGGAACCTCTCCCCGACTCCTGTGTCTCAGACCATGCAATAGTGAACTGGAGGTCCAAGGCATGCTTTCCTGAAAGAAAAAAAAAGAAGGAAAAGAAATCTGTGACTTGTCAGCCTGTCACCTTGCCCAAGCAGGGAACAGCTCACTAGAAGAGAACGACATGTTCCCAGCTGGGGCTGACTCATATCATGAATATGAATCCAAGTCAGCATCTTTCTAGTGTGGGAAAAATCTGAACTTAATCAATTCCCCATGCAAAGGCCATTGCCAGTTTCTTTCCTCTTCTCTGGAGAACAATAATGTCACCTACCTGATGAATTGGTGACAAATTCATTCAGCTAAGATGTGAAATAAAGGACAAGACTTGGGGGTGAATCCCTTATTAAAACGCACAAAGGGAAAAAACAGAGAACAATTATGAAGCCAGGAGACCTGAGCAAGAGAGCTGAAGTAATAGGGTCTAGTTCACAAAAACAAACAGAAGGAAAAATATACTAAAAGCCCTTTTTCCTCCCAACAGTTTTCCATAGCAACCTATTCTCATCTCAGACACAGTGTTGTCTGCAGACCAAGGTTATTGAAAGCATGTTCATTGACGAGCACAAGTGTTCTCATGTTAAATATGCTATAAAACAGACACATGGGTGAAATATATGAATGAGACAGAAACATTCAAGGTGATTGTACCTATGTATCAACAATAAATCAAAACTTGCAGATGAATATAAAAGTAAAGACTTTCAAAATTTTAAAATTCTAGATTTTTCAGAACTTCTAATTCTTCAAAACTCTTGTAAAAATTATGAATTATTTTATCAAAAGACCTATAAAATAGTATAGTAAGCACTCATTTGAGCATTCCCCATGAACTTAAAAAATCCATTATAAGACCCCTAAGTACCCTGCCCTGACAACACTAATCTTAATCTTTGCCATTGATTAACAGTATTCTGAATTTAGTGTTTACCTACTTATAAATGTCTTTATACTTTCACTAGATATATAAGCATATGTACATTTGAAAAATTGAATGCGGTTCATAGTGACTGGGTAGAACTGGTACTGTGGGTTTCTAGACTGTAACTTTTTAAGGGAATATAAAACTTTATCTTACTCACTTGTGTGGCCAGTGGTTTCAAACTGCCAACCTTGTGGTTGGCATCCCAGTGCATAACCACTGCACCACTTGGGCTCCATACACATACACACTCACACACACATGTTATATGAATGTGGTGTGTGTAATGGTACTTCAAAATGTTCTTGGAAAAACGGAATTGAAAGATAATGGAATTTTTCCACGAACTTTGTCAAGTCCCCTCACATATATCAAAACAATACAGATTTTGTACATATTTTTAACAAATCCTGTCAGATTGGGTGCATTCTTTTTATTTGAGGACGTGTTTGGGGGATTTATCCATGATGACTTTGAGAACTGTTGGTTTTTTCATTAAAGCATTTGAAACCGTCTGTCATTGAGGCCATTCTGGCTCACAGCAACTCTGCATCGAGTTTCTGAGACTAAATCTTTAGAGAAGCAACAGCCTCATCTTTCTCCTAGAGAGTGGTTGGTGGGTTTGAACTGTCAACCTTGCAGTTAACAGCCCAATGCTTGCTCACCTTCAGTGTGGCACCCCTGGGACTCTTCAAGCATGTTAGCATGTGTGCATATGATTGTTGGTTGCTGTCGAGTCCATTCCAATTCGCGGCAACCCGTGCGTGCAGGGCAGAAGTGCTCGGTAATAACGTCTTAAAGACTGTGACCTTTCTGAAGCAGATGACAAGTCTTTTTGCTTTAGGTGGATCAAAACTATGTTCTATGATCTGGTAGTCAAGTACTTAACTGTTTGCATTATCAACGCATTCATCCATTCTTCTAGAGACAGACATTTATTGTTGCTAGTTTTTTCTATTCCCCCAAAATGTTCCGAACATTCTTATACGTGCCTCTTTGAGTACACGACTGCTCCTTTAAAGCAGAGGTCAGCCAACTATGTCTGCAGGTCATATCTAGTGCCACTTGTTTTGGTAAATAAGGTTTCATTTTAAAACTAAACCAAACCCATAGCCATGGAGACGAGTCCACCTCATAGGAACGGCAGGACAGAGTAGGACTGTCCTGTGTGTACCAGAAGCTGTAGGTCTCTAGATCATTTTTCTTCCTCATACCAGGGCTCCTTGCACTGTGGCATGGCCAGGCTTATTTGTTTATTAATTATCTGTGGTCACTTTCTGGCAACAATGCCAGTTAGTAGCTGTGACAGAATGTAGAACCTGCAAAGCTAAAACTAATTATCTGACATTTTAAACAAAAAGGTTGTCAACCCCAATTTTAGGGTACAAACCTAGTCATGATAGTTCTGGTCCAAATGGTATATGAGAAACGAAAAAGGAATAATTGCTGGGGGCAAGGCATGACACGACAATAATTCATGCTTAACCTAATCGTAACACGGTAAGGTACAGAGTGGGCCATCGCCAGCACATGTGCTGCTACTTCGAGGACATGCAGCTGGGCCTGCCCACCCGTTGGGAGGACTGATTCAGGGAGGAATGATTCGGGGCATTTTTGACTCAAAGCCTGGCTGGCTTGACAGAGGCAATGAGTAAGCAAATAGTGGTGTTCTGGGCAAACCTTCTGCAGCAGACGGAGCCTTGCCCACTACATGCCTTGGGGCTCATTCATCTGAACACTGCACAAGGGGATAGAATCATCTGAGACTGTAGCGTCAGTTTCCTGATGGCTTCTCTGTTGTTTCCTCTTGCAGTACTTGCTACCTCCTCCACCATTTCTTTTTGTTTTCTATCAGACTGGTTGTCTTCCGAAATCTCTGGCCTTCAGGTTTTGTCGGAGTATGCTTTCTTTCTTCAGGCATCGTGTGTTCAAGAAATATTGGTTGAAGGCCAACTCTGTATAGCTAAGTACTAGGAACACAAAAATGTAAAAGGACATGTCCCCTAGCCCTCCCAAACTTCACAGACACTTAAGTTGCATTATAGAGTGGAAAGACACAACGTGTTCAGGGAGAGTATCACAGGAAGCCACTCAGTGGGAGAATCGGGGAAGACTGTTCTTGGTATTTGAGCTGGGTTTTGAAACATAACAGTGAAAGGGGAGAATATTCTAGGTAAAAGGACCCGTGTATTCAGAAGTACACACCATGTGAAAGCATATGCACGTTGAAGGAATATATTTTTAAATATGCACTCATTGGGTTGGAAGTCTCAGCCTCCAGTCCTCCAAATATCAACACATGTAACTGTGTAAGTGTCCACATGCTTAGGATGGGTTGAAGCCAGAGAGTAAATATACAGTATGTGAAGGAATTGTGACTTTTTTCCCCAGAAACTCTGCCCATCCTACTAATTTGAATTTAACTAAAGCAAATGAATACCTAACTTCCTTCTAGGAAAAGCACGTATGTTCTGTGATGGTACACATGATACATCATGTGATTTTCTCCAGGAAAAATGGGGATTTCATTGTTTATACCATACTCCAAAGACCTGGTGCCAATGAACAGAAGTTACAAAAAAGCATATTTATGCTCTGGGTCAGAGAAAAATGAAAATTATAAGCAGTGCCTAATTCATTTCAAAATAGTTATGTTATGGGGAAAATATATGTGTGGGTTTTTGCCGACTTATTCTCTGTTTGGTAGAAACTATCAAGTTGTGACTGTATTTAGTCAGGATTTGTTTTGTTTGATTTTCTGTTGACCTCAAAAAAACTATCCAAATGGTGTTTCACTTAACTCCAAATAAGTACATATTTTAAATTAGTACAAATAACGTGTTCTAATGAATTACTACTTTTCTATACTTATAAGTGTTTGTTGTTAGATTATAAAGTAACATCTTCCCCTTAACTCATTTAAAAATAAGTCAAAGTCAAAGGGAAAGAAATTGAGGGAGAAAGACAATTAGAGAAGAGGAGTAAATACCAAGAAGGAACATGTACAATGGAAGGTGGCATGTTCCCTTCATGAAAGCCTTAAGCAGGTTACAAAAGTCTCCAGTGTTAGGGGCAGAAATGGAAGGCAGGTCTCTGGCTTGTCTGAAGGTTTCCCTGAGACCACATTATACTCTTGTACTGCTGGGAGCAGAGATAGGGCAAGGGTAGGACATATAATATATTTTAAAATGCATTTTGATAAATATTGGTAACTTGACAGTGAAATATTTTTTAGGTGATTTAAGGACTAACCTACAGTCAAAAGAAGAATAGACTTTTTTTAAAGAAAAAGGGGATAGCATGTAACACACAAGGAGGCAAGCCCACATAAAATACTGCTGTGTCGAAAGGATTTAGAGTTCCAAAGAATTCCGTCAGACCCCCTATCATGCTACCCTTTGACACGTCAAGTTTGTCTTTTAGAACTTTATTTATTTATCCATAACTGTCAATCCAGACTTCATTTTTCAGCTTGTGTTGTTGGGATTCTCAATTCTACACAAAGACCAAGCACCAACCAGTCTTTGTCACAATGACCTTATCCTTAAACTCTGGCCTTGCCTATGTAGTTATTTGAAAATGATTGTTTCCATTCACTCCAAACACATCCATCTGGTGCCTGCCCTCAGGCTGCTGGGTGGGCCAGCCCAGCATTTGACACATGAGTTATATCTGTTCTTAAGAAGGTTTCTAATTTCAGGTGGGATATACCAGAGATTTTTTGGTTTTCATGGATTTTTTTTTTTAGTTTTCTTCCACCTCAACCTAAACTTGCTTATGAATAATTAATGGTCTGGTTTAGAGTCAGCCCCTGACATTGCTTTGTTGGTTGTTGTTGTTGTTTTCCTTTTAACAGCTTTACTCACATATAATCACACGTCCTACAGTTCAATAGTAGATATATTTAAGAGAGCAGTGCAACCCACAATCAGTTTTAGAACATTTCCTTCCTTCTTGTACTCATTGTTTTTAGCTCATAATTTCCCCCCAACCTTGCCTGCCATAGCACCAACAAACTATTAATCCAGTTACTGTCTCTATAGCTTTACCTACCCTGGATTTCATATAAAGAAAAACACACAATGAAAATTTTAAGGTAAAAAACCATAATAATAACAAGATAAAACATAGTAAAAGCTCAGTTGACACTTTAACAGAAAATAATTAAAACTAGAACAAATTTAAAATGGGTCAAAAGGGAGAAACAAATGATAAGGTGTTAATTTTTAACGTAACTATATCTTCATTGGTCTACTTTCTAAAGCACTCTATCTGATAGCAAGTCTATTCACATCTCTGGTCAGTGGTCAGAGGGAATTTACTGGAAACTTAATTCACATGGGGACCATGCAAATAGATTTTAGGCTTTCACTGTCATCCATTGCCTTCTGCACACTGAGGGCTCAGAACTTAAGCTCTAACATCATTCTCTCCTCTGGTGTTGGATTTTATTATTTACAATCCTTGAATCACACCTGCTGGTGTACTTCTTCAATTTGAACTTAGTTGTCACCTTACTTAGAGGGCTGTTGTTTTAAGACACCATTCCAGACAGTCTTCTTTCTGATAGTTAGGTACCATCTGATTTCTTCACCACACTTTCCTATACCATCCATATCTTTAGTGATCTCTTCATTGGGACAAGTTTTAAGGAGAGGTACATCATAAGAATTAATTGTTCAAAAAAAGAATTAATTGCTCTTAGATGAAGGCTATGATTAAATGCAAGCTCAAAATCCATTTGTGTATCTATGATTTATATGTGTCCCTGTTCCACTTTAGAGACATCATTGTTCTTTTATCTCGACAGGGCATATGGTAACTCTATTGGTAATATTATTAATTTAGCCAATGTTATAGAAATTCAAATACTGTTTAGAAAGAGAAAGTGTACATGTATAGATCAAAATACATTTTTAAATCAAAATAGGTGATTGTTGACGTACAAATCAAAAAATAAAATGACAGGATATTTACAGAAAATGATAGGGCAAAATTTCAATAACAAACATTCATAAAAGCTGAACCATATTTGCTAGACTAGGACATATCATTAAAACAGCAAAGAGTATGAAAATAGAAAATATATGGTAGTCCTAAACCACCATTCATTGGTACCCTCAAAGCCAGAGATTCAAGGCAACATCCAATGACCTCCAAATCCATAACCTTGGGACAGCATTCTTCTGCTTCTTCTCATTTTAGGAATTTTAGCCTTTAATCCAGGGGAGAATTATAGTCTCTTAAATCGGCTGCAGGTGAGTCTCAGGTAAAATCCAGTACACTTGGTAGGGTTTCCAAATCAGAGCCTTCTGGAGTGATCTATGAAGAATGTGCACCTCAAAAGGGCAGAGTTGAAAGTCCTGGTTGTCTATAGCATGTAGTCTGGGTCAGCAAGGGGGTTGGGTAGAAACTGGTTCA
>NW_022111373.1:32515417-32522386 GCF_000313985.2 Echinops telfairi | reverse complement strand
GGGGAGGAAACATTTAGGAACTAGAGGAAAGTTGTATTTTTTATGTGCTTGTTTTTCTAATGTTGAACCATCTTGTGCACGCTTGGTTTGAATTCCATTTGGTCGTGGTGAATTATTTTTAGATATGTTGTTGGGTTCCATTGGCTAGAACTTTGTTGAGAATATTTGCGCCTTGTTCACAAGGGGTAATTTTCTGTCTCCATGGGGTCTTTGCCTGGTTTGGGTACCAGAGTTTTACTCTCTTCATAGAATAAGTTGGGGAGTTTTCTGTCCCTTCCTATACTCTGGAATAGTCTATATAGAATTGGCAACAGCTCTTCACTGAATACTTGGTAAAATTCCCCTGTGAAGCCATCTGGTCCTGGACTTTTCTTGGCTGGAAGTTCCTTGATGACTTTCTCTCGCTCTTTTTTGGAATGTGTCTGTGGAAGTTTTCTGCATCTGTCTTCATTAATTTGGGCAGATAGCATCTTTCTGAGTAGTTCTTCTATGTTGTCACAGTTGTGGGAGTGCAGTCCTTTGCAGTAATGTGTTATTTTATTCTTTTCATGTTAGTTGAGTATGTTGTGATGTCACCCTTTTCGTCTCTAATTCAAGATCCTTGCATCTACTTTTTCTTTTCCTTTGTTAAGTTGGCCAGAGGTTTGTTAATCTTGTTCATCTTTTCAAACAATCAACTTCTTGTCTAGTTGAGTTTTTCCTTGTTTTTTCCCCCCTGTTTTTCCAATTCATTTGCATTTTCTCTAATCTTTGTTTCTTTTCTTGGAGGGTTTAAATTGTTGCTCTCATTCTGACCTTGTTTTGACTGATGGTATTGAACTTCCTCATTTCTTCCAACAACTGTAGTCAATTTTATTCTTGTGTATTTCATCCACATATATAGTCATAATCTAAGTTGTTGAAAAAAAGTTATTTGTAAATGTGGAAATTATTGGTCTGGCAAAATTCTACCATGGGATCTCCAAATTTGTTTCTATCACCAATGCCATATTTTCCAGATACTTAACTTCTTCTTTATTTCCAATTTTCACATAACAATCACAAGCAATTGGCCATGTATCTTGATTACAGTTCTGATAAATTTCAGACTGAAGATGGTAGAATTCTCTAAATTCCTCATCACTATCCTTAGAGGTTAGTGTATAAATTTGAATAGTTTTTATTAACTTGCCTTCCATGGAGATGTATAGTTATTATCCTATCACAGAGAGCATTGTACTTCAAAATACATCTTGAAATCTTCCTTTTAACAATGAATGTAATGTATTTCTCTTGGATTTTCCGTTTCCACATCATAGTAAGCCATATCATTGTCTGGTCGAATTGTCCAATGTCAATTCATATCAGCTCAGTATTGTCTAGGAAATGGTCTTTTTTTCAGATCATTTCGGGGGGACTCTTACAACTCTTATAACAAGCCATGCATCAATTGTATTGAGCATATTTGTACATATGTTGCCATCATCACTTCCAAAGCATTTTCTTTCTACTTGAGCCCTTGGTATCAGCTCTTCTTTTTTCCTTCTACCCCCTACCCTTGTAACCCCTTGATAAATTATAAATTATTACTATTTTCACATCTTACACTGTCTGCTCTCTCCCTTCACCCATGTTTCTGTTTTTTTTTGTCCCCCTTGGGGTTGGTGGTGGTTATATGTCAATCATTGTGATCAGTTTCCTCTATCTCCCCCTTCTTCCCCAACCTTCCCCCTATAATCATGGTATTGCTACTCCCATTATTGTTCCTGAACGGGTCATATATCCTGGATTCCATGTGTTGAGAGCTCTTATCTGTACCAGTGTACATGCTCCAGTCTAGCCAGATTGTAAGGTCAAACTAGGGTCATGATAGTTGGGGGGAGGAAACATTAAAGAACTAGAAAATGTTGTGTGCTTTGCTAAAGCTATACTGAACCTTGGCTGGCTCATCCCTTCCTTGTGATCCTTCTGTGAGGAGATGTCCAATTGCTTTCAGATGGGCTTTACATCTCCTCTTGGGTCTCCGACCCCTCTTGTCTGCATAGATATGATTGTTTGTTTTGGGTCTTCTGATGCCTGATACCTGATCCCATCAACCCTTCATGATCACACAGGCTAATGTGCTTCTTCCATGTGGGCTTTGCTTCTTCCATGTGGGCTTTGTTTCTTCCATGCTAAATAGCCACTTGTTTAATTTTAAGCCTTTAAGACCCAGATGCTATATCTTCTAATAGCCGAGCACCATCAGCTTTCTTCACCACATTTGCTTATGCACCCATTTTGACTTCAGCAATTGTGCCAGGAAAGTGGGCATCACAGAATGCTGTTTTATTAGAACAAACTGTTCTTGAATTGAGGGAGGACTTCGGTAGAACCCCAATATCCATCTGCTACCTTCATAAATATATGTACAAAGACCTATATCCCTATTGTTATATGTGAATATATTTATGTATATACGTGCCTATATATCTATAAATGTCTTTTGCCTCCCTGTTCTTTTCTTTATTTTCTTTTACTTTCCTCTTGTCCCACTATCATGTTCGACCTTTATTCTGCTCTCAGTAATTCCTCTGCATTGACTTGATCAAACCCCACAAGGCATTCTACACCCTCATCACCATTGATTAGATCTCTTGTTTTTCCCTTGTCCCTGGGTTTGTTGGCTCCCCGCCTCCTTTCCCCCACTTCCCCCTCTCTCCTGTTCCCCAAGAACGGTCAGTCCCATTGTTTTCTCCTCAGGTTGTTTATCTTGGCTATCTTATATTGATACACATTTTTTTAAATTGGGGATGGGGGGGAGGCAGGGGTGGTGCTATAAATAGTTCCAGATCTGACCATTGTTTTAGGATAATGATCTGTATACATTACATTTCATTTGTAAGCATTGTGAACTTTTCTAGGTTTATATTTTGTACAGTTCACATTCTGATGAATAATGGATATTTGCAGCTATTTCTCCTCACTTCAAGTGTGCCCCATTGGCAAACGATGGTCCTGAAAGCTTTGCTCTATCCACGTGATTGTGATTGACTCCATGCTGAGGAGCAGTTCACCTCCAGTCATATTTTGAGAGCCTTGAAACCTCAGGGTCTCATCTTTAGGCACTATGTCAAGCAATGTTTCAGTCCTTGTGCTAGGCCGGGTAGACTAAAGAAACAAATCCAGTGACACTCATATATGTGTAAGGAAGAGCTTCATAGCAAGAAGCTTTATGTATCAGGAAAACATCCCAGCCCAGTCCAACTCAAGTCCATTAGTCCAATACTAGTCCATAAGTTCCTCTTCAGACTCATACAGTCACAAGCAGTGATGCAGAATGCAGGAAGATCACCTGCCAGTGGGTGCAAAGTCTTGTGGATCCAGTGACAGTGGACACAACTCCAGGGCTCTCTGGCAGGTCTCAGAGTGGCTCTCAGGCATGAAATGGTTGGTAGATGCAAAGTTGTGTGGATCCAATGGCAGTGGTAATAGGACTCTGACAGCAGTCAGGATCAGCCAGCAGGAAGGTGAAGACAGAGATAGGAAATAACTTTGAAGTTATCTCAGTCACAACTTCAAAGGAGGTCATCAAGCTGCGACCTAATTGACAGGCTAAACTCCGCCTATACCTTTTTATGGGTGCCATGTTGGGACAAAAAACCTAACTATCACAGTCCTATTCATAAGGTTTTACGTGAGTATTCATTCAGAAATGGGTATCCTACTTCTTCCTAGTCTATCTTAGTTTTAAAGTTCCACTGAAATTTTCCCACCATGAGTGACCCTCCTGCTACTTGAAATACTGTTGCCATAGCTTCTAGTATCACTGTAACGTGCAAGTTACCACAGGATGACAACCTAAAATGAGTGGTGGATTGTGATTTTTTCTCTCCAAATGACAGGATGAAATTGTGCTGATTTGTACATGCTTTTTATTTTACTTGAGATGCTTGACATAGTTGGTACCTTGTATAACATATCTATAAAGTTGATTTCTCAGAGTTTCCTATTAATAGAAAGGATTTTGATTGTTATGTGTGCAAATCCACCTTGTTAAGTGCTAGAAATACCTGAGAGAATAAGACGAATTAAGTTTGAAATTATGGCTTGAAATGTTTATAGAAATTTAAATTATGAACTTTAATTATAGGCGAACTTAGGATCTAATAAGGAAAATGAGAAATATTCAAAGAAATATAGCATGATTATTTTTTAATTTTAACGCAAACATTACTAAACCTATAAATAAAATAACATGATTTTAAAGGCACAGGATTTTGAAAGCATTACTAACTCCATAAATAAAATAACATGCTTTTTAAAGTGCATGATTTTAAAGACATCTATTATTTTAACAAATTAAAAACTATCAAAAATGTGAGTAGAGTTATAGTCAATGTACTATTAACCCTTGAGATATTAACACCTAAAGGACAATATGGAGTTGTAGCTCACACACACGATAGCTCAGTTCTGGACACAGAAGGTGTCACAAAGGAATTAATGTCAAAACTGAACAATGACACATTAGTAAAAGTTCTCAATGAGCAAGAGGAAGAAGGCCATTTAAAGTAAGTTAGAAACATTTGGAAAAAGCCAGAAAGACATGAGGCTTCATAGAATATTGGATGAAATATAGGATGCCTAGTATATATAGCCCATGGCATGATGAGAGAGAGATATAAATACAACTGATTAGAGGAAAGATTATAAGCATTCCTGGTGTTCTACTGAGGAATTGGAGTCTTTAGTTTTAATGAAATGACATGATCAGATTTGTGACGTAAAACACCACTTTAGTGCCACTGGATGATAGCTTGAAAAGCGGGGGTGGGGAGGTGGAGGGAGTAGTTAGGAGACTGTGGTAATAATACAGGAGAACTAATGAACCTGAACTAGATGAGCAGCGATAGACTAGAAATTCACACGGATATTAATTATTTTGTAGATACTTTATCCTGTACATAAGTATGAGAAGAACAAAGGAAACAATTATGAGTCTGAAGTTTGTGTGGTTGTGTCACTGATGAAGAATGCAGATGGTGAAAATTTTTGATAAAATATGAGTTCTACTGTGGACTACTTGAAACGACACCTTAGGAATGGACTTACATCTCTTGATTTTTTTCTTTCCATGATTATTTTGATCATTTGAATTACACATTGATAAAGAGAAGAATTTAGGTAGCAGTAGAAAAGATAATCCCAGAAACAAAGATTCTCTAAGAATATAGTATTGCTCTATAGAAAGTTATTTATTATGGTCATTAATCTAAGTGTGTATTCAAACTATTTCCACACAATTAGGTGCTAACCTGCATTGAAGAGTCCAAAGTGAGAAGTTGTGACCAAAAGTAGAACTTTTCATAAAGAAGCCATTAGAATGGAATGCTCTGATTCATAAGAACTCTTTCACCCATTTGCCATGAGAATATACTATATTCCCTATTCTTTCCATGATAAAACTTGCAATGTAACGAAGTTGGATAAGCAAACATTTCTTTAAACTTTTTAATGCCTAAATGATAGTGGTTATCATCTATGGTTCATGGATGAAAAGTCCAACCTCAGAGAGACTAAATAAATATGAAGAGGTCAAAGTTAAATTCTTTCAGAGCCCATCACACCACTAATAATTAAACCACAATGTTGATTCATGCCTTTTGTTGAACCAAATCAAGAAAAAAATAAGTCCTGGTTCTTCATAAAAGTTAATTTATTAATTTAATATGTGAAGTTTTAGATTATCTTCTCAAGCTTCCTGATTCAAAAAAGCTATTTTATTATAAACTATTATGATTATTAATGGTGCTTGTGGATTTTTAAGTTTTGTATACAGCAGAATGAAATGTCAGCAAACATAGGTGGATTTTCACCCCCATACTTTTTTAATTTCTGAATTTGCACTGGTCTTTGAGATTCTAAACTCAGGAACTCACTATTTTACTGCATAACAAAGCTTTTCAAAGCAGATCAAAGTCACAGATGGAACCGCTAATAATGTTGCTAGTGGGCTTATCACTCACTCCTTCAACATACTCAGTGTACTCATGCTGAGGGGGCTGAAGTCTATACATCAGTTAGTTTGATTCATTTCCACAGCAAGGCCCTTTAGACGTGTGCACATTGTTCACAAGGGCCCTGGAAAATGAGGTAGATGGATTAATATAGATCTACCATCACTGTAAAAAACAAGTCCGGGACTAAGTGAAACTCATCAGATTTTTTTTCATCTGACAGTATTACTACGTGATCTGAATAAGCAAGAGTTTAGAGAATCAAAGGACAGAGCCCGCTTGAATTAGTTGGCTGGGCTGGTTGTGACAAATAGTGATGAATAAGCCTGGTATTCTAAAAGAGAATTTATACTTAACTTTGGCTCACCCTTACTGTAGCTAAATTTAGGTTTAAATTTAAGAAACAATTTGTATATGTTGCTTTAAACCCTGCTTTAAGTTTCTCATATTAAATGTGCCAAGCAGTGAGAGGTCTATAAAGCTATATTAAAAGGAAAAAAAGCACTACTATCAAGTTGACTCTGACTCATAGTGGCTGTTTTAGGCTGAGATTTCCAGAAAAACAAAAGCAGGTACAGTTATATATGCACAAGAAAAATGTTTATGTCAAGAAAGACTATTATATCAAGAAAGCAGCCCAGCCCAGTCCAACTCAAGTCCATGGGTTAGATCCTAGCTTTAAAGCCTCCAGACTCACATAGCTGCCGGCAACGAGAGAGAGAAATTCTCCACAGTGTCTCTCATAAAAATGGCCATACCCACTAGGAGGTGGTATCAGGCTGTGACCTGATTGATAGGTTGGACTCCACACTTACATTCACACAGGTACTTCAAGTTAACATAAAATCCAACCCACAGTGGCCCTACAGGACAGTGTTAAACTGCTTCTTAAGGTTTCCAAAACTGAAAATCTTTACGAGAACACACACAACTTCATCTTTCTCCCACCTATAAACCACATACAGCTAAGTAAAAAAACTGCCAAACTCTG
>NW_022111373.1:32513018-32514089 GCF_000313985.2 Echinops telfairi | reverse complement strand
GTGATCACACAGGCTGATAAGTTCTTCCATGTGGGCTTTGTTGCTTCTGAGCTAGATGGCCTCTTGTTTAACTTCAAATTTTTAAGACTGTCACTCTTTACAAGGATAGAAAGCCCCACCTTTTTTCCTGGGAGCAGCTCATGGTTCCCAACTGCTGACCTTGCAGTTAGCAGCCTAGGGCAAAGCCACCAGGACCCCTCTGCACAGCTATAGAAAATGAAAAACTCATTCTTCAATTATTTGAAAATCTACGGTGGTTTTATAATAAACTTCAAGGCCAAAATCGTCTCCAACATGATCATTTAAAATTTTTTATTGTTTTTAATATTCCATGGTTTGGTAGAATTCCTGACTTAGTCACATTTTCTATTTTTACCCGTTTTTGTTACTTTTTAATTTTTTGTAATCTAAAATATTTATTTATTTATTTATTAATAGAATGACTTTTTTTAACTCACATGATTATCTCAATTGTTGTATACAAGGCATTTGGCAAAATCCAGCACCCTCTCATAATAGAACAATAAACTAGGAATAAAACAAAATTCTAGATATGATAAAGGTCATATATTAAAAACCCACAGTTTATATCATTCTCAATTTCCCACTAACCTCAGAAAAAACAAAGATTTCCATTTTTACTACTTCTATTTAACATAGTATTGGAAATGATAACCAGAAGAAGCAGACAAGAAATAAAAGGCATCCAAGTCAGAAAAAAAGTGCTTATAGATATTTGTGGATTTGTATAGGAAACCTTAAAGATTCCATCAGACAAGGGGATTATATTTAAAATTTTTAAACTTCAAAAATGACAAAAACAAAACAAAATCAATATCATACAGGCATAAGGATAGACATAAACAAGTACAACAACGGGCTAGAAAAGAGAACCCCCAAAACAAAACAAAAAAGAGATCCCCGAAATAATCGTTAACATATACGGTCAATTGAAAGGGTGCCAATGTTGTTTAATGAGGAAAGAATAGTCCTTTAACAAATGATACTAGGTATAGGTAATCCTCAAGCTACAACAAGATTATCTACTGGAGACTCCATTTGTAAATTCAT
>NW_022111373.1:32502515-32510025 GCF_000313985.2 Echinops telfairi | reverse complement strand
CTTTAAAGATCAATTTATGTGAATCTTGTCAACTTTGGAAGTGAAGAGACCCAAAAAAGATATGTCTTTTCTGAGGCCACCACAGCTTCCTGGATCTCTGTCCAGTACTTAGCAAGCAACACTTTGTTGCCTCTCACATGTCATCAGTAAACTGGACAGAAAACTAATCTCCAATAGCTCTCTCAAGAAGCGTGTTCCTAGAACTTAAAATCATAAAATACACCAAGTTCATTGATAGGATAGAGACTAGTACACTATGGCCCTTAGTTGCCCTTGAAGTCTGGAACTGATCTCTTGCCCAGGTTAGAATAATAAACTATTTAAGATCAAATGGGCAGCATCTATCTAAGAATAGAGAGTTAGGAAAGGAGGAATAGAAACAAGAAAAACTATGATGAAGTGGGATTAGTGATGGTACATTGAGGGGATCGAAATGGGCGGGTTGAAACAAAATGTGTATCCATTACTGAATGTAAGACTCATGATCTGCTCTGTAAGCCTGCAGTTAAATCACAATAAAGAAGTTCAAAAAATAGTAATGAGTGTCTCTTACCCATTCCGCTACCAGAACCCACTACAAACAAGTTTTTAAAGAACAACTAATGTTAGTCATCGGTAACTAAACACTGTGTTCTTGTCCATAAAAAGGCAAGAAATGCTGTGCTCCACTGATCCGTGAGACAGCTATGAGAGTTTTCTTAATCTGACAATACAATGAAATAATATCTGATGGAAGACTGACTTTTCTACCTGAAATTCACCTTAAATGGTTGTCATGCTTTGGAAATATTCTAGGTTCATTTACCAATTCATTACATACTTATTTTCAGATGGTTTGACTTAACTTTAAAGTTTGTTATACGGTACTTTATGGTTATAAAATTCATATTTCTACAATGAAAAATGCTTCCTTTTATACACTCTATAATTTACAAGTAGCACTGTAAAACCAAATGTATAGTTTCTTCTGGTTGAAAAGCCTACACTTCAGCAAGCAAATGTCACTAATTCCCTTAGCTCTCGTAGTTACACATACTGCTGCTGTAAGGTGCTGTTCAATCAGTTCTGACTCCTCTCCACCCAAAGTCCAACAGAACACACCGCCAGGCCCTGTGCGAGCCTCACAATCAAGCCTGGGCTTGGCCCCATTGTTGCAGCACCTCTGTCAAAGACACTCCTGGATGGTATTCGACCTTGTTACTGACCTGCTTTACAAAGCATAACGTCTTTCTCCAGGTACTGGTCCCTCCTGATAACCCTTTCACTTTTACAAAAGAATTGTGGCTGAACTTCTGCAAGACAGATTTCTTTGTTCTTCCGAAAGTCCATGGTGTATTTTATGTTCTTTGAAACTTCCAAATTTCAGAGGTAACAATTCTTAAGAGTTCCTTATTCACTGTCCTGTTTTCACATTCATATGAAGTGATTGAAAAAACCGTGGCTTCAACTTGAAGTCTTTCTTTGTAACACTTTGAAGAGAGATATTGCAGCAGATTTGCCTGATGCAATATCACTTGATTTGCTTCTCTAACAGTAGATTGTGGATACAACTAAAATAAAATTTTGACTTCAATCTTTTTATTGTTTATTATGCTACCAATTGGTCCAGTTGTGAGTATTTTTGTTTCCTTCATATTGAAGTGTAATTATTTAAGGCTGTATTCTTTGATCTTCTTTAGGAAGTGCTTCAAATTGTCCTCAACTTCAACAAGAAATGTTGTGCCATCTACATATGATAGATTGTTCATGAGACTTCCTCCAGTCCTGAATTGAATTTTCTTCATCTTGTTTCATTTCCCAAATTATGCACACAGCATACAAATTGAATAAGTATGATACAGGAATTCAACAGTGATACATACCTTTCTGACTTTTCAGTATCTGGTATCTTCTTGTTCTGTTTCAATGCTATCCATAATTCTAATGATCCACACAGTTGAATGCCTTTGCATAGACTATAAAACACAGATAAATTTCTTTTTGCTATTCTCTGCTTCCAGCCAACATCCACCTAACATCAGAAATGATAACCTTTTTTTCTATGACCTCTTCTGGATCTGGGTTCCATTTCTGGCAGTTCTTTGTAGATGTAATGCTGCAACCAGTTTTTAATTACCTTTAGAAAATTTTACTTGCACGTCATACTTTTCAATAATTTTAACATTCTATTGGATCACTTTTCTTTGGAAATATGGACCGCTTCAGTTGGATGGTCAGGTAGATGTCTTCCAAATTTCTTGACATGGATGAGTAGGCATTTCGAGCACTCCATTCCTCTTTAATTTGCCATAGTAGATCATATCATTGCAATTCATACTAGTCCATTTGAGCTCACAAATGCTTTTGATATTGATTTTATTTATTCATTTGATTTTTGATGACTCTCAATTATCCTTGGTTCACATGTTGTACATTTCACATTTTGATTTTTAATTGATGTTTGCAGCTATTTCCTCTCATTTGAAAAGTACCTCATACGCGAATGAAGATCCTGAAAGCTTTGCTCCATCCATATCATTAGTGCTGACTCTACTTTAAGGAGGTCGCTCTTCCCCACTCGTATTTGAGTGCCTTCCAACTGAAGAGTCTTTCCTTCTAGCACTATCCGACGACGTTCTACTGCTGGTCATGAGGCTTTCTGTGGTTAATGTTTCAGAAGTGGTCTGCCTCTTCCTTCTTTGGAGTCTGTCTTAGGCTGGAAACTGTTGAAACCTGTCTTTCTTGAATGATCCTACAGGTTTTTAAAGTACTGATAGCCTATCTTCCAACATCACAGCAGCATACCACCCAGCACAGTACTACAAATGGAGAGACAAGCGTTAGTTCCATAACTACACCCACCAAACCAACCCCACTACTCTGGAGCCAATTTTGACTCATAGCAACTCTATAGGGTAGTGCAGATCTGCTCTTTGGGGTTTCTGAGACTCGATCTGTATGGGAGCTGGCTGCCTTGTCTTTCTTCCTTGAAGTGGCTGGTGGGTTTGAACTACTGACCTTGTGGTTAACAGTCCAATGTTTAGCCACAGTGTCATCAGGTCTCAAAATCTAAATGCCTTTAGAATCTAAGCAGTAGTGTGAATCCGTGAAATAACTATTTGGTGTGGTCTGTGATTGAACAGGAGAATTTACGTGAAGCAAGAAAACATAGTTAAAAATATTTCTAGTCATTCTTTGTACGCTTCTGAGAAAGACCTTCATGTATAAGTAAAATTTATGCTATGAGTTCTATTGCTGTATGTGGTAGGGACATTCTGGCTTTTAGCTCCTCTTCTGGATTATTCCCAGTCTTCTCACTCTTCCCTCTGCCTTCATTTTCTTTTCCCCTTCAAATGTTACCTTTGGGTGATGAGCATGATCACTCTCCTGTCACTAGGTTGGAGTCTTTATATTCTCATAAAGCAACTCACGAACCTCAGTTATCATCTATATATCCCTAAGATGTTTGGAAATGTGCACTCCTAAATCCATGAAGCCAGCCCTGGGGGTCGGTAAAGCGCTCCACTGAAGGCAGCCAGTTTGAACCTACTAGCAGCGTTGCGGGAGACAGATACAGTCCTCTGCTCGTGGGGCTGGAATAGACTTGACACCAATGGATTTGTTTATTAATTTTATGAACTTTCAACTTGCAGTTTTCACTAGCAGGTTTTTGTTGGCTTCCAGCATTCTACATGAGCAAGACTTGTACTTTTCTGTGTCTCTCTTCGATCACCTTTCTTGGTGATTTATATTTTCCACCTAATTGTGGCTATTTATAATTCTGGAGTCTTCTAACTCTCCTTTACAGAAAGTATCTTCATAGTGCCAAATATGGTCTCTGTGCAGTTGACTCACAAGTTTATTATATCTGTTGCTTATTATTCTCCTAAGCTTTGTCTTTTGTATAGATAGCCTAGCCAGAATGCATATTTTTATATTCATATAATGAATCAGGACCAATCTCATCATCCTCCATCTTAAGCAATACTAAAACAAGCCCCCTCTCCTCCTCCTCTAAACTATTTCTGTCAGTAGATCTGTCACCCTCCCTAGCACTTGGGCTCAACATCTTGCTTAAAAAAAATTAATCCTACTCTTTTCCCCTCTCATACCAAAGTTTTTACCAAATCCAGTCATATCTGTACTAACAATCTTTTAACAAGGCCTGTTTTCCCATCATTCTTTTCTTAAACAAAAAGCAATGCATTACCATTAAGACATGTTGCCCCTCCCAGTAATCCATCTTGAATACTACAAACTAATATTTGGATTATGGTGTTAGATAAGGATATTGAAAGTACTATGAACTCCTGAAGAACTAACCGATCTGTCTTGGGACAAGTACAGCCAGAATGCATCTCTACTTTATTTTTTTCCAATCAAAATTAGTTATTGAGAGCTTTATATTGTACAGGCATCATGACAGTGTCTGTCAAGGTGTTAAGGATATGCTAGTGAACAATGTGGCCATACCTTGTAACTTCAAACATCTTATAGTCAGGTTACCTTGGTGTTCAAACTGCTCAGAATTGGTATTTTTATATTATTCATAGACTGTGTAGATTTTGAAAGAAGTGACTATAAAGAGGACCTCTGTATGGAAAATCCCAATATTCTCATTTATCTTCATTTTAAGAATAATTGTTAAATTAATAAAAGCAACCTAATGTAAAGATCTAGCAAATCCTACAGTAGTAAATATGAACACACACACATGCTCAGAATGTGTTGCTTTAAAGTTCAAAAGCGTCAACACTTTCTAACTCCTGTGTTTTCATTGTCCAGTATCCACATGCATACAAGGCAATTGGAAAAGGATTGTGTCTAGGTGTGGTAGTTGCATAATTTCATGCAACTTGAAGATATATAAAAGTATAGGAGTGGTATGCAACCTGTCACTCAGGCCACGGCCTGATGGTGCCTCCTTGTAGCTGTGGCCTTCTCCCGTTCTCTCTCTGCCTTCACCTTCCTGCTGGCTGCCCTTGATTATTGCCAAAGCCCTGCAATATTACCACCACCATCAGTTCCACAACTTTATGCCCACCAGCATGTGATATTCTTGCATTCAGTCTTATTGCATGTGACTGTGTGAGTCTCAAGAGGGCCTTGTGGACTAGTATCGAACTTATGGACTTGAGTTGGACTGGGCAGGGATGTTTTCTTGATATATAATTACTTCTTGATATAAAGCTCTTTCTTACATATTAAAAGAAGTTCCTAAATGTTTCCTCCCCGCTCCCATTACCATGACTCAAATTCAACCTTGCAAGTCCGGCTAGGCCAGAGGATGTACACTGGTACAGATAGGAACTGAAAATACAGGGAATCCAGGGCAGATGAGCCCTACAGGACCAGTGGTGTGAGTGGCGAAACAGGGAGGGTAGAGGGAGAGTGGGTAGGAAAGAGGGAACCGATTACAAGGAACTATATGTGACCTCCTCCCTGGGGGACGGACAATAGAAAAGTGGGTGAAGGGAGACATCGTACAGGGCAAGATATGACAAAATAACAATTTATAAACTATCAAGGGCTCATGTGGGAGGGGGGAGTGGGAAGGGAGGGGGAAAATGAGGACTTAATGCCGGATGTTTAAGTGGAGAGAAAATGTTTTGAGAATGATGAGGGCAATGAATATACAAATGCGCTTTACACAATTGATGTGTGTATGGATTGTGATAAGAGTTGTATAAGCCCCTAATAAAATGATTTTTTTTAAAAAGAACCTGAAATTGACAAGTGGGATAGACTAAAGATAAAACGCCTGTATGCATAGAAAGATTTCACCAAGAGAGTAATAGGAGAACCCATAGACTGGGAGAAGATCTTTGGCAATAGCACATTAGACAATGGGTTTCTAAAATCTGCAATGCCCTGCTAGCTTGCAATAAGAACAAAGCAGATAACCCTCTGATGAGGTAGGCAAAAGACCTGAACAGAAGTTTCACCAGGGAGGAGACCTGAATAGCCAATAAGCATATGAGAAAATGTTCCCTATCATTAGCCATAAGAGAAATACAAATTAAAACAACTATGAGATACCGCCTAACACCCTTGAGGACAGCCCAATTCAAAAAATCAGAGAGCAACAAATGTTGGAGGGGATATGGTGAAATAGAACGCTTAACCACAGCTGGTGGTCTTGTAGATGTGTACAGCCACTGTGGAAAGCTATCTAAAGCAAATGGAAATTGAGTTACCTTATGGGCCAGCAATCCTCCTACTGGGCATAAACCCAGAAGAGGTAAGAAATAGACCACGACATTTTTTTTCTACTTCAGCCCTTAGCATCAGCTACTCATTTTTCCCCTCCCTCCCCCACCCTCGCTTCCTCATGAACCCTTGATAATTTATAAACTATATTGTATGTCTTACACTGTCTGATGTCTCCCTTCACCCACTTTTCAGTTTTTACTTAGCAATTTATTGTTAAGTTTTTACTTGGTTACAATGGAAAAAGCACTCCTAGAAAATAGCCAGCAAATCTTTCATATCACTTAGAAAAGAGAGATTGCAGAGCAGAGTTTAGGAAAAGGAAACATTCTTCAGCTTTCATAAAGGAGGAAATGGAACAATGATTTTCCCTATATTTATTATTAAGGTTTATAGCACTGGTGTGAGAATATAATTCATCGTCTCTAATAAAAGGGTTTTTTCCAGGCACAGCAAGAGTTTGCTTCATAATTCTTGAGGATGGAGAAACCTTCCTTAACTAATTCATGCCCTACAAAATTTACCATGCCGTAGTTTTAGTTCAAGAGCGCCAACTTTCTACACTGCTTTAGACCACAGAATCTCAAGGTTCACGATACCTAACTAGCATCTATTCTGATCACCCCACCAGAGCTTTAATCCAATTTACTGCCTAAGTGAAACTGACCCACTCCAGTTAATGGGAACCTCATTGTCGCTCATGGCAGCTGCCATAGTTACAAAGAAATTCCAGATTGATCTCATCTATTTTACCCACATATATTGGATTTTTGAAGGCTGCTTCTACACGACACCTCTTTAAATATTTAAAGAGTACAATCAATCCAACTTCTTTCTTCAGACTGAATATCACCAGTTCATTTGCCATTTTGGTTGTACAGGACACAGGGACATTTATCTTCTTAATTACAGCTACTGTATGTCTATTTATACATGCCAAGATAATAATAGTTTCTTTTCTGGGAGAGAATCACATGCTGTGTATTAAGCTTGCTGGCGCATAAAATCTTTTTTTTTTATCGTTTTATTAGGGACTCATACAACTCCTATCACAATCCATACATACATCAATTGTGTAAAGCGCATTTGTACATTCATTGCCCTCATCATTCGCAAAACATTTCCTCTCCACTTAAGCCCCGGCATTAGATCGTCATTTTACCCCTTGCTCACCGCTCCCTCCTCCCTCATGAATCCTTGATAATTTATAAATTATTATTTTGTCATATCTTGCCCTATCCGACGTCTCCCTTCACCCACTTTTCTGTTGTCCGTCCCCCAGGGAGGAGGTCACATATAGTTCCTTGTAATCAGTTCCTTC
>NW_022111373.1:32487172-32500939 GCF_000313985.2 Echinops telfairi | reverse complement strand
GCTTGTTTACCTTCAAGCTTTTAAGACCCCAGACGCTATATCTTTTGATAGCCGGGCACCATCAGCTTTCTTCACCACATTTGTCTTTCCCGCAAAGGGCTCTACAACACTCCTGACTTTGTAGCTTGCTCTTTAACAGTTTTGGTTTGGATTATTTTAATTTTATCTGTAATTTTCCTGGTAATCCAATACTTTGATGTTCCCTCTTAGAATCATAGAATCTGCAAATGTCATTAACCTAAGTTCTGTATTTCCTTCTTTCTTTTTTTTTAGGGTGCCCTAGTTCTATATTTCTTAAAACAAGTTTTGGGGCAGGGAACAGTCTATACTTCACCTTAGAAGCCTCATTTTTCTCAACTATTAATCAGATTTTGGTGGTTATTTTTAATTTTTTATTAAAAGAACATTTTATTGGGGACTCTTACAACTCTTGCTACAATCCATAAATCGCTTGCATCAGGCAAATTTGTACATATGTTGCATTCATTCTTTTCTAGATGTTTACTTTGTATTGAGCCCTTGGTATCAGCTCCTCTCTTTTCTTTTTCCCCTCCCTCCTCCCCCACCCTCATAACCCCTTGATAGATTATAAATTGTTATTATTTTCATATTTCACACCAACCACTATCTCCCTTCCCCCATGTTTTCTGTTGTTCTTCCCCCTGGAGAGGGGTGTATGGTTGTGTGTCTATCATTATGATCGGTTCCCTCTTTCTCCCTCTCTTCCCAATACCCTTCTGGTATCACTATTCCCACTCCTCTTCCTGGATTCTGTGTGTCATGAGCACCCATCTCTTAACTATACCTGTGTACATGTTCTGGTCTAGTCTGAATTGAGAAGCAGCACAGGGGTCATGGTAGTGGGGGCTGAGGAAGCCTCAAGGAGCCAGAGGAATATAGTGTATTTCATTGATACTTTATTGCACCCTGGTGACTCATCCTTTCCCTGTGGCCCCTGTGGGTGGGGATTGTTCCACTGTCTACAGATGGGCTTTGGATCTCTGCTCCAGCCCCCCTTGTTCTCAACAATATGTGTTTGTTTGTTTGTTTGTTTATTATGTGTCTTCTGATGCCTATTACCTGGTCCTGATGATTCCCCATGATTGCATGGGCGGTGTTCTTCTTCCATGTAGGCTTGTTGCTTCTCTGCTGAATGGCAACTTGTGTAACTTCAAGCCTTTAAGAGGCCAGACACTATATCTTTTAATAGCTGTGCACCATCCACCTTCTTCACCACATTTGCTTATGCACCTGTTTTGTCTTCAGTGATTGTGTGGGGAAAGTGAACACTCAGACTCACGATTTGTTAGAACAAAGTGTTCTTGTATTGAGTGAGGGTATGAGCAGAGGCCTGAAGTCCATCCACTACCTCAATGTATTGCTGTATAAATAAATGTACATAGGCCAATACCTCTATTTTTGTGGATTAATGTATTTCCATATGTACACCTCTGTGTTTATACCTTTATCCATTGCTTTGCTTCCTAGGTCCTTCCTCTGTTTCCTTTTACCTTCCTTTTGCCCCACTGTCACTTCCCCCTTATTTATGCCTCTTAGTACCTCCTCTTAGCTAGTTTGCTGTTGTTCAGACACCCCACACTCCACACCCCGGATCTCTATTTCTTCCTTGTTATTGATTCTAATACGCTAGTTGTTCCTCTGTCTATGGCACTGCCTGCTCACCACCCCCTTCCCCGACTGCCCTCACTCCCCAGGTCTCCCTGGGACTGTTGGTCCCACTGCTTTCTCCTTGGTACACTTCCCATGCTTATCTTATATAGGTAGGCAACCCGACTATGACATAGTCCAAACTGATAAAAAATTTTTTTTTAATTTTTAAAGAGAAATGGAGAAGAAATAAGAAGAAAAGGAAAAGGGAGAAAGGGGGAAAAAACAAAAATAGAAGAAATATATAAAAATCCCAGGTCTGTTTGCTGGCCTTCATGACTGTCCCTTCATGACTGTACAGGAGCTGCCCCTCTTTGAGTTCCTCAGAGGCTTCATAGCTTTGCTTTGCTCCATATGCTGGTTTAGTATGCTCCCTTCTTGGTTCACCACACTGTGGGGGGTTCAGACTGCACTACCTCCCCACCATGTCACCCCAGAAATTCCTCTGTCGCAGTCTGCTCCAGTAAGAGGACAATGTGATATGAGCTGATGTCAGCCGCCCAGTCCCCTCTGTGTCCCATTAGCTCCCTGCAGGGGCATTATCCTCCGGGCTTGGTGTGCCAGCCTGGGGTCCAGTCCAGCTCTCTCTTTCTCTTCTTCCCTCCTGGTCTGCTTCCTTGTGGTGTGGCATGATGGGCCCTCTCCCCAAACTGTAGGTTTAGTGTTGTTCTCTGTCACACCTATTTCTAGGGGCAGGGGCAGTTTGTCTCTGGTTTGAACCAGCCCTGTAACTCTCTCTTTTCATTCATTCTTCCACGTGGCCACATTGTTCTCATGGTTTGGAGCACCGTGGTATGGTCTGCATGCCCAGTCCCATTTCTGTGAAGACAAAACCAGTACTCTCCCCTGGGTGGGTTAGTGCCTTGCTCCCTCTGTCATCATCTCACTTTCTCCCGCACTTTTCTCCCTTCCCTATCCCACGTTTTCCCTATTTTGTGTTGGACCTACATATATCTCCTTGGGTTTGATCTAACCTCCTCCCAACTCTCTGTACCTCTGCCCAATTACACTGTGCTGATTACACTTACTTCAGGGGACTCATGCTATACTTCTCCTTTTGTGATTGGCTGACTTCACTTATCATAATTTCCTCTAACTCTTCCCATGAAAAGACGTGTTTCATGTGCTCATCAGTGCTTTTTTAGTGACGCATAGTACTCCATTGTGTGTATGTGCCAGAGTTTACTGATCGACTCATTTACTGATGGAAATTTAGGTTGCTTCCAGCTCTTTGTGATTGTGAATTGCACCACAATAAACATTGGAGCGCACACAACTGGTTCTGGTTTATTTCTTACCTCTTCTGGGTATATGGCCAGTAGAGGGATAGCTGGGTCATAAGGTAGGTTAATTTCCATTTTTTAAAAGTATCACCAGATCACTTTCCATAGTGGCTGTACATACCTACCAAACCACCAGCAATGCAGGAGAGTTCCTATCTTGCCACATCCCCTCCAACATTTGTTGCTCTCTGATTTGCTAATTTTGGCTAGCCTCAAAGATGTTAGATGGTATCTCATGGTTGTTTTGATTTGCATTTCTCTGATGGCTAATGACCAGGAGCATTTTTTCATATGTTTATTGGCCATACGGGTCTCCTCCCTAGTGAAACTTCTTTTCAGTTATTTTGCCCACTTCTTCAAGGGGTTAATGGTTTTCCTCTTCTTGCAGGCAAGGAGGGTATTGTAGATTTTTGTAATGAGACCTTTGTTGTGTCATTGCTAAAAATCCTCTGCTAGTCTGTGGGTTGCCTTGTTACCCTCTTGGTAAAGACTTTTGACGCACAGAGGTGTTTTATCCTTAGTAAATCCCACTTGTGGATTTCAGGTTCCTCTGTGTGTGTACTCTGCCCTATTGCAATTAGTCGTTGTATTCAATAGGCCAAGGTACTTAGGCTTGTCCTAATTCCTTTGCTAATGGTCCTGATGGCTTGGGGTTTTACTTCTAGTTTCGTGATCCATCTTGGTTTGCTATATATATCTTGAGTTTGTTCTTGTGCATGGGGTTTCTTGTTCATTTTCAACATGTGGATTTCCATTGTTTCCAGCACCACTTCTTAAATAGGGTGTTGCTCTCCCACTTGATGCTTTTGGGGCCCTTGTCAAAGATCAGTTGTCTAAATGCCGATCATTTTATTTCTGGGGATCCTATTCTTTTCCATTGGTATGAGTTTCTGTCGTTATGCCAGTACCATGCTGTTTTGACCACTGTGGCTGTGTAGTAGGTGTTAAGGTCAAGTAAAGTGAGCCCTCCTACTTTGTCCTTCTTGAGGAGTTTTCTAGTAACTCTGGGCTTCTTCCCTTTCCATATGAAATTGGTGGTCAATTTTTCCAATTCTTTGAAGAGGGTTGTTGGTATTTGAATTGGGATAGCATTAAATGTATAAAGTGCCCTGGGTAGGATAGATATCTTTACTATATTGAGTCTTCTGATGCATGGGATATTCCTCCATTTGTGGAGGTCACTTTTGGTTTCCTGTAGTAGGGTCTTGTAGTTTTCCTTGTATAGATCTTTTGTAGTTTTCCTTGTAGAGATCTACGTATTTCAATTTGTTGTTTACTATTTTGAAGGGTACTGCCTTCTTGATCTCCTCGTCTATGGTCTTGTCTGATGTATATAGCAAACCACTGGACTTCTGTTTGTTGATCTTGTATCCTACCACTCTTGCATATTCCTCTATCACTGTCAGTACCCCTGTTGTGGAGCTTTGGGGATTTTCAAGGTACAGAATCATGTCATCTGCAAATAATGATAATTTCACCTCCTCCTCTCCCAGTTGGACACCTTTGATGTCCTTCCGGTGTCTTATGTTGTTAGCTAGGACCTCCAGTACGATATTGAATAGAAGTGGGGAAAAGGTACATCCTTTTCAGTGGGATTGGTTTAGTCTTTTCCCCATAGACAGATGTTAGCTCTCAGCTGTTTGTAGATAGTTTGTATTAATTTAAGGATTGACCTTCCATTCCTTCCTATCCTCTTGAGCAGGCATCCTCAAACTACGGCCCGTGGGCCACATGTGGCCCGCTGAGGACATTTATCCAGCCCGCCGGGTGTTTTTGCCCCGTTTGTTTTTTTATTTCAAAATAAGATATGTGCAGTGTGCATAGGAATTTGTTCATAGTTTGTTTGTTTTTTAACTATAGTCCGGCCCTCCAACAGGTATGAGAGACACTGGACCCCTGTTTGAAAAGTTTGAGGACCCCTGCTCTTGAATGTCTTAATTAGGAATGGGTGTTGGATGTTGTCAAATGCTTTTTCCATGTCTACAGATATTACCATGTGATTCTTATACTTTTTTCTTATCAATGTGGTGTATAGTATTGATTGATTTTCAGATGTCAAATTATCCCTGCATCCCTGGAATGAGTCCTACCTGATTCTGGTGGATGATGCATTTTATATAATTTTGTATTCAATTAACCAATATCTTGTTAAAGAATTTTGCATCTGTGTTCATTAGAGATATTGGTCTATAGTTCTCTATTCCTGTGGGATCCTTGTCCTGCTTCGGTATCAAGGTTATACTGACTACGTAACTGGGTTTAGGAGTTTGCCATCCTTTTCTACACTCTGGAATACTTTGCAGAGGATCGGTGTCAGCTCTTCCCTGAATGCTTTGTAGAATTCTCCTATGAAGCCGTCTGGTCCAGGAGAGCTTTTTGTTGGTAGCTTTTTGATAAATATATCTACTTCTTCTTTTGCTGTGGGTTTGTTTAGGTTCTTGACCTCTATCTGGGATAGTTTAGGGAGAGATTGTTTTTCCAAGTATTTGTCAATGTCTTCCACATTGTTGGATTTATTAGAGTACAGACTTTCAAAGTACTTTGTGATAATCTTTTAAATCTCATTACAGTCTGTTGTAGTTCCCCCTGTTTCATTCTTCATCCTGGCTATTATTCACTCTTTCCTTTCTTTGGTTAGGTTTGTCAGCGGTCTGTTGATCCTGTTGACCCTTTCAAAGAACCAGCTTTTTGCTGCATGAATCTTCTGCATCATTCTTGTGTTTTCCAAATGGTTCAACTCTTCCCTGATTTTTATTATTTATTTTCTATTGCTATTGGAGGGATTGTTCTGTTGACTTTGTTCAACTTGCTGGAGGTTTTGTGAGAGTGTATCCATCATAAGTCTCTCTTCCTTTTTCATATATGCCCTTATTGCTATCAAGCTACCTGTGATGACTGCTTTCGCCATATCCCATAAGTTTTGATACACTGTATTCTCAGTTTCATTAGCTTCTAGAAACTTTTAGAACTCTAATCTGGGTCAGTACCCCCTCATGTTGCAGAAGATCATTATTCATCCTACACTTGTTTGCCCTTGTTTTTCTGGTCATAATTTGATTGATCTCCAGCTTTATAACATGGTGATCCGAGAAGGACATCTCTCCAGCTTTATAACATGGTGACCCAAGAAGGACATCTGTGTTATCTCAATGTGTTTGAATTTACTCAGGTTTGACTTGTGTCACAGTATGTGGTCTATTTTCAAAACTCAGCCGTGTGTGCTTGAGAAGAATGTGAATTTTTTTTGCATTTGGATGGAAAGCTTTAAATATGTCTATCAGACCTAGTTGCCTAATTGTAGAGTTTAGCTCTATAGTCTGTTTGCTGAGCTTCCTTCCCAATGATCTATCTTTCTCTGAAAATGGCGTATTAAAGTCACCTGCTATAATTGTTGAAGCGGTGATAACTTTTTTCACATTTTGAATAGTTTGTTTGACAAGTTTCACGGGTCTCTCATTTAGTGCATATATATTTATTATGCTCACTGGTTCCTGGTAAAGTGATCCTTTGAGCATTATAGAGTTCCCCTCCTTATCTCTTTTTATCGTTTGAACCTTGAGATAAATTTAGTCTGAGATTAGGATTGTGACTCCTGCATTTTTGGAGTTGCCGTGTGCCTGGTATATCTTCCCCCAGCCTTTTATTTTTAGTTTTTCCTTTTCTCTGAGCTTAAGATGTGTTTCCTGCAGGCAACAGATCGATGGGTTATGCTTTCCAAGCCAGTCTGCAAGTCTTTTTATTTCAGTGTAGGAGTTAAAGCCATTGACATTTAGAGTTATTATCACAATATGTGGATTCATTGCTGTCATCTCGTGCCTTCAATTTTGGGTGTTTTCCTATCACCCTTTTTATCACTGCACTGTGTCTTTGTGGGGGACTTCTTTATTGGTTTATTTTCCTTCTGAGGCCATGTTATCTTGGTGATTGTTATAGGCTTGTTGGCTTCTGGTTCGAGTTAGGCTATATAGTGTTCTCCTGTTTGTGCTTGGTGTATGTTGGTCTTCTGGCCATAGTGAGTCAGCAAGGACTTTCTGCAGTGTTGGGTGTCTTGCAGAGTATTCTTTAAGTTTTTACCTGTCCTGGAACACCCTTATCTCTCCTTTTATCTTAATAGATAACTTGTAAGGGTAGAGGATTCTTGGGGAGGTATTTTTTTCCTTTCAGCTTTGGGAATATGTTACTCCACTCTCTCCTCCTCTTCATGATTTCTGTTGATAGGTCTGAGCCATTGTATGTAACTGTCTTCCTTTCTCTTGCTGCTCTTAGGATTTTCTCTTTTTCCTCAAGGTTAGATAGTTTAACTATTATGTGCCTTGCTGAGTTCTTCCTGGGGTTTAGTCTAATCGGTGTCCTCTCTGCTTCTTGTATGAGTGACTGATTCTCATTCATTAAGGTAAGGAAGTTTTCTTCCAGAAATTACCTTGTGAGTTTGCTGTCGACTTCGCTGTGTCTTGTTCTGGTAGGCCAAGGGTGTCAAACTGGCGGCCCAAGGGCCGCATGCAGCCCCCAAGGTAATTTTTTGTTTCCCATGATGCTCTGAAATAAAATGAAAATATAAAAAACTGTTATGAAGAAAATAGCGCTTAGGGGAGATCAAGGCAATACTGTACACATAATTCCCTTGTTAACCCTTTAATTACCAAAGATGAGTATATACGTGGCCCAGGGCCCAAGGCCGTACATACATGCACTGACTCAGTTCGGGTGACTTTTGGAAGTGATATGTCTGCCACTCTCAGTGCCACGTAACATAAAAAGATCCCAATAGCGAAAAGGTTAAAAAGAGCACTCTGGTTTGTACTGTTATGAATCATATCTAACAGCAGCACTAGTTAACATTTTTAAAGGGAAGCTGTTTTGTGAGCAACTATTTTCGTCCATGAAATGAAATAAAACGGTATACAGATCAAGATTAACTGATAAACAACTATCTGCCTTAATGAAGATTGTCTGTTCTCAGTATTTGAATCCAAATATTGGAAAATTAGTAGGAAGAAAGTGCTAGCGAGTTTGTGGTAAAAAAAATAATTTTAGTTTTATAAATACATTAAATAAAATAGATGTAAAAAAATGTTTAAATAAAAGCAATTATATAGTGTTTTAATTATACTATCCATATTCCTGAATCCACGCTTCAAAATATAAATTTAACAAAATTTGTAAACGTGATGTGGCCTGCTTGAATCTTGTCTGTTGCACCAAATGGCCTGTGTTTTAATTTAGTTTGACACCCCTGTGGCAGGCCAGTAAATTGGATATTGTTCCTATTCATAGCATCTGTCATTGGTCTCAGGTTTTCTTCCACCTATTTGATTATCTTATCTGACTCTTGTTTGCTGAGGTCTGCCTGATTGTCTTCGAGCTCATTGATATGGTTCCCAGTCTTCTCTAGTCTGTTTGTGAGATCCGTGATTTTGTGTGTAGCTTCTGCTACTTCATCCGTTAGCACCTGTATTTCCCTTTGGTGCATGGACTCCATCGCCTTTACCATGGACTTCATCTCCTCTAACGTTGCATCCTTAGTCTGTGCAGTCTCCCTTATCTCCTGCATTCCTCCAAGCAGCCTTCTGAAAGTTTCTTTTTGTGGTAGGTCCATGTCAGATTCTTCTGAGTGTTGTTGGCTCTGCTGTTGTAGTTTGTCTTCCTTTCTTTCTTGTTGGGAGTGATGCAGTATGCTGTTGTTTATGTAATGATTTCAAGAGCTGGGTGTCATATTTCTGGGAGACCAAGAGGCCCTGCATTCTTTCTTTGTGTGAATGGCAACACTGTTTTTAAGTGCTGACTGTGACCTACTATTCAGGTTTGCCAGACTGCTGTGTAGGCAGGTGCAGCAGTGACTCAGTGTCAACAGCAATGAGAGGTTGTGAACACCAGTGGGGACAGCTGTGGTTAACTCAGTTTGACTGGTGTATACCTACCGATACAGTGGTAGGGCTGTAGGGGGCCAATGGGAGGGTGGTGGCCCATTGGGGCCTAAGGTGTTGTGACCAGCGTGAACTGGGTAGCTCCAAGAATCAAGTCACTGATTCCCTGGGTTCTGGAGCTAGACTAGTTTGGGGGAAGGATTCCCTCTGGAACAGGGATGTATTCTCCCCTGTTCTGCTCGCTTTGTGGGCTGGGAGCACCCGAGTCAGCAATGATCCATGAGCTGGAAGAGACCCAGGATGTGCATATCTGTGGCCCCAGGAGCTGGGTGATCACTGGTCAGGCCTGTTGGGACCCAGTCCGCAACAATCCATGGCTCTGGCCAAGGTGGCCCGCATGGAAGGCCTGCAAGGACAGGGTGACTGGGAGGGGAGGGGGCTTCTAGGAGCCACAGTTCCAGGGAAATAAATGGTGGGTGGGAAGTACAGGTTCTCCTCTGTGCGGACAGCTAGAGGCCAAGGCTGCAATGAGCTGAGGCACTCTGGAAGTGGCGGGTATGGTGCCCCATTGACATGTCAGACTGTGTGGTGTTGGAGGCAACCCAGGTACTCGGGCTGGGTACCCCCATCCACAGGTGATCAAATTTGCTGTGGATTAGGCCCTGGGGCCTTCGGTGGCTGCCAGGAGGGACCAGAGCCTGTAGGCAGAATCGCCACGTAGCCCCATGGACAGGGGAACCGTGAGAGAAGAACACAGCTCCCAAGGGTGGGAGCCACAAGTGGACAATTACTATGTGGTGGTCAGGCCATGGAATTGGGGAGCTCAACACGACAGCCATCCATTCCTGGGGTGGCAACCAGGTGAGGGGTGGGGGCGGCACTGGCGTGTGCGGTGACCAGGGTGCACAAAGGTCGCACAACCGGCTGGAAATCCCTGGTATATGGACCCAGATCTCTGGGGTTTGGAACAAAGCTAGGTGACCAGATGTCCCGCTTTTGGCGGGACAGTCCCAATTTTTAACAATTTTTCCCGCATCCCATGGCATTTTTTTAAAGTCCTGATTTTTGGAAAGAATGCACGACAAGCTAGGGTATAAGGTTTTCAGCTGCCATGTGGCTATTTCACGAGGAAATGAGTTTTATCAATGGTGTCCCACTTTTGTCCCGCTTTACCAATGTTAAAATCTGGTCACCTTAAACAAAGCAGATGCAGGGCAGGGCCGCCTCCTGGAAAGGGAGGGCCTCCAGTCTTTGTGAGGACCTTTCTACTCACCAGAACACTCTCATTTCACCTCCTGGGCACAAGACTCACCAGAGCTTCCTATATTGGCTGCTTACCTGGGCACCATCTTGAAGCTCCTCCCTGGTAATTATATTTTCAAGTGATCTTAAACTTGCTAGTATGTGCTTTACCTGTTTCTAATTTATCCACAAGGAGCCCTGGTCATGTAGTGAATTTTGCCATAGGCTGCTAACCCCAATGTCAGAAACTACCAGTTCTGTGAGAGAACGGTGAGACTTTCTGCTCCTGTAAAGATTTGCAGTTGTGGAAACCCACAGGGGCAGTTCTAATCTGTTCTATCGGGTCATAACAGACTCAATGGCAGTTTAAGTTTCAGTTTATCCACAATGATATTATGGGAGACTTTGTCCAGACTACCACTTTCCATCAAGTCAGCCCTTTGACTCTACGTATATGAAAAAGAAAGCAATCATTGAATGTTACCTCTACTTATCTCTTGGAATGGAGCCGTAGTTTGGGTGATAGTGAGAAGCTTATGAAGTCCTTGAAAATCATGCGCAGAGGTTTTTAAAGAGGGGAAGCCTGGGGGCTGAACCAAGGAGCAGCACAATTGCATCTAAATGTGATCGGTAGATTAGTGGATGCTCAGGTACTAAGAGAAGCTGGACCCAATGTTTTGAGAAACTGAAAACATAAAGTAGTGGGATCAGAGTATGTAATACATCAAGGAGGTGATTCAGAAGCCAAGGCAGTCTGGTTTTGGCCAAAGTATTTAGTCCTCTTTCTGAATAACGTCTTAAGTATTTTTGAAGTGCACACACAAATTTTTCCTGTGTCTATAATAGAAATGTTATTGACAGAGAATTATCTGATATCAAAAAGTAACTCTTCCCTCCACACCAATCCTCATGCTTAAGGTAAACAGAGCTCCATCAAATGGGAGATCGAACTGTGTGCAAAAACAACTGTTGGGTTGTGGCTCACAGTAGAACTGTGCTCACCTAGCCTCCTCAGAGCTACAGTGTCCAGAGTGATGTGTCATTGGAAAAATTGATAACATTGCAAGTGCAATTGAATTATACCCCAGGGGGATGATTGACAATGTTTTATTTTTCTGTTTCAATGGCGTTTTTGTGTCCCTGCCTATAGTTTGCTTGTTTTTGTTCATTTGTCTCCTGTTGTCTGCTAGTTGGTTTGTTGCTATTGTTGGGGTAGTTGGTCTTATGGAGTTTAGAATTTGTCATAATACGACCACCAAAGTAAACCTGAATCATGCAGTGACAAGCAGATGGATTCTGGGCCCCCACTGAACACTAGCCCTAATCCAAGAGGAATGAGTTATGATAACATGGGCCTGCTCAATACTAACCTTCATGAAATGACCACTGAAGATAAGGGTGCTACATCAAAAAGCATGGTGAACAAAGCAGATAGTGCCTGACTGTCAGTTGGTATAGTGTCTGGGGTCTTAAAGGCTTGTATTCAAACAAGCACCCATCTAAGTGAGGAGTCAACTAAGTCCACATGTTTGTTAGACAAGGTTCTCTAGAGAAACAAAACTAAGACCCTAATGATTTTATACATATTTAGACAGATAGATAGCTATAACATAAGAAATAAACAGTTAATTAATCCATAGAGCAGAACAAATGGCTCAGTGCAACTCATTTCCATGAGACAGCTAATACACTGGCAGTCCTTCAAGTCTTGAGGGCTGCTGGGTAGTCTTATGTAGAGCAATTCAGGCTATCCAGCCACAGGTATCAAACAGCAAGGCAGGTCCCCAACAGTCAGCCAGATGACAGGGTCCAACAGTCCCCAGCTCAAGCGATGTATACTCCAGTAGCATGGTGAAGCAGGTCTTGAAGGAACCTCAATATACAGCAACAGAGTCCATGGATTAGGTGTTCCACAGGTAGTGTAGCTTTCAAATTGAGGAAGAGAACAAGCTAAGGTATCCACCCACTGATCTGATCATCAAAGAGCAATAGACAAGAAAAGTTAGGCTCACCGAGCCATTTATCTCTCCACCCTTCAATTAATCCCACATGTGATCATTGGCCAGGTTGGCACAATAAACCTACCTATCACAGCATCAAAGAAGTATACCAGCTTGTGTGATCCAAAGATGGCAATAACAAAATTTAAAAAGAACAATGGGAAAAGTATCAGAGTTTAAATTGTGAATACTCAATTCATAGAAAGCTTTGGGGGATTGTGGGAAACCAAAACCCACCTGCAGAATATCTAGTCAGAATATGCCAATGCAAGATTCCCACTACCTCCAGTGAAAAACCTCAAACAGCTTTACTATAAAATGGAGATCATTATAATTGTGATTATACTGGATCAGACTTGATACTTGGTCAGTTGACCTCCCTCTTAACTCAACCAGAAATTCTTCTAGGTGCAAGTATTTATTGCTTGTTTCATGACAAAAATTTCTTCCCTGGCCTTTTAAATGTTCATGGTAGTATTTTCTATCTTACTATTTATATTTTTTATCTCTCTATTATTATTATTTTATCCATACCACTCTATTTTGTTTCTGTTTTTATTGTTCCTGGGGGGGGTTTCCAGTTTGTGAAGCATAGAAGGAGTAGAAGCCTAGAAATAAGAACTGATGTAAGGGTTTGTAGGGGAGGTAGGGGTAGGGGGAGATATGCAGGGTGAGGAGGTGGAGGAAGCAAATAATGTATGCAGGATGGGGGAGGGAATACTAGAACTGATGGTGATTACACTACTCATTTTAAAAGTGACTTAAACACGGAAGGAAAAAAAGAAAATGTTCTAAAATTGATTTTGGTAATGATTGTACAACTCTTTTCGATATGATTGAACGATTGAATTGTGTGATATATGGATTAAGTGCCAATAAAAAGAAAGTAACTCTCTTGTGCAATATATTTTTGAATTTTTTTAATTGCAAAAAATTTTAAACATGTAGAATCTTTTAAAGACAAAAATTAAAAATCCATATATTTTTTAAAATATGAATGATTCATTTCTAATTTTCCTTGCTTGTAAACTCAAATTTTAAGGAAAGAAAATATTAACCAGGCTTTTGGAAAATGGAAATATTATGATCAATTGGTTTATTTTTTTGTCTGAAAATGTTTTGTGTTTCAGACCTTAATTCTAAAAGCAGTTTCTTGACAAAAGTATTTCAAAAAGGAGCAAAATTACATTATTTTTAGTTCATGAGTAGTAGAGTTTGCTGTTGACCTTCTCATTCATGATAAAAGAAAAAAAGCATTGAGCTGTGTCATGAATTTTTCTCTTTTTTTGGCAGGCTGACAAAGATTGCCTTTATTGAGTGACTGCTCAGTAGAACTGCCAAGGTCACTATGTATAGAGAAGGGAGAGGAGTTTATTCCTTGGTCTCTTCCTCCTTGGACAGTCTTGATGATCTCTTCATTCTTGGCCTGGAGTTGCTCCTCGGGCACTTGGGTGCTTCCTTGGTCTTAGACCTGAGGGCCTCAGCCTGCTCAGCCAGGAGCTTCTTGGGAGCCTTGTCTGCCTTCAGCTTGTGGATGAGAATCTGCTTCTTCAGGTACAGACTGTGATACCTATGGCGATCAATCTTTGACTCCAAGTATCTCCTGAACAGAATCCTCATCCTCCTCATCCAGGTCACTTTCTCAGGCACTTGAGTATTGGCAGCACCCTTTCGCTCACCTATGCCCATAGGCCTGCCGGGCTAAGGTGT
>NW_022111373.1:32479720-32485780 GCF_000313985.2 Echinops telfairi | reverse complement strand
AAAGTATTACTTCAAAATCACAGAAGACTTTAAAAAATAAAAATATCAAAATATGAAGTTATTTTTTCTAACATATTTTCCATCTACATCTGTACTTTTTTACTACTTTTAAAATAATTATTTTTAATAAATCATTTTATTGGGGGCTATTACAATCTATATCCTTCTGAAAGTGGTATTTCCTTCTCTCTAACCCTTCTCTGAAGAATTCTGAGCTCTTCGATTTGCACCAGGTTAAAATGGCAGTGTTAGTATTCTTGAGGGACCCAAATCATACTCCTGTAAATCGTCTATGAGTTTGGGGAGCAAAAACAAGTCCAAGAGATAAGATTAGAGCAGTGGGGTGTGGCAAGGTTTTCCAAAGAAGTTAATATCAGACAACTCCTGCTAGTCTTGAAGAGTGAGCAGGTGCATTGCGCTGATGAAAAATAATTCCTCAACACACCTTTCTTAGCCTTTTTTTTTTTCACCAATGCTTCTTTCAATGTACTTTAAACTGTTCAGAATAAGTCCCTGTGATCATCCAATATCCTTTGATAATAGCTGCTAAAAGTATTACTTTAAAATTCCCCAAAACAGACATCAACCATATACTCTGAGCTGACTCTTTGCCTTCAATTCAACTGGCCTGGTTGATCCCTTCAGAAGCACCTGTTTTAGTAGGACTGTTTTTTGGACACTGAGGAGTCTAAGACAAGTGTCCTACTGAGAGAACTTGTCTGCAGTCACCCACTGATCACAGAGACATGTTTTAAACACAAACCAAAAAAATCTTGTGTACGTATAACCTCAAACCTAGTAGCAATACGTATTGACACACCCTTGTATTAGAGTAAAGTAGAGTGAGCTAGAGATTACATGAAGTAGAGTAGAGTACTGTGGAAGTCTACAGTCACCTAGTAGTGAGGTGTTAAATTATGCATTTGGCTGTGGTAAAGTAATAATGTGGAAAGAAAATTGTAGAGAAGGATTCTTCTGGACGAAGGGGAAAGAAGTCACTTTAAATTAATGAGGTAGTGCTGTTAGACTAGGGCTTCGGTTCTTCTTTTTTTTTCTATCCAATAAATCAAGATGTTTCAACTTAGACACTGTTGACATTTAAGGACGGGCAATTCTTTGGTGCGTGTATGGGGGTGCTGTTATTGTATATTATAGGATGTTTAAGCATCCCTGACCTCTATTCACTATACTTGTATGCCAATAGTGCACCTTAACCATCGCCTCCACTGGGACAAGCAAAGGTATCTTCAGACATTGCCAAATGTTTCCACAGGAGCAAAGTCACTTTTGGGTAAGAACCATGGTGCTGATCCTTCCCCTGAGCAAATCCACCCTGTATACCAGTTCAGAGAGAAGCTGTGCTGGCATTCAACTTTTTTTGCCCTTGTTCACTGAGCCAATACATCTGATTTTAAAGAAAACAAAGCTTTTAAATGTTAATTGAGTGAAGGTTTGCAGAGCAAATCAGCTTCCCATTCACTTTGTTTCATGTCATTGATTGTTATTTCCACTGTGGTAGACTGGATACTCTAGAGAAGCAAAACTTGTGGCCCCTATGTAGGTACGTAAAAAGAGAAGTTTATATCAAGAAAAATGGTGCACATAGTTGTCAGGAAGGAGTAAGTCCAGTCCAGTTCAAGTCTGTGGATCAGATGCTAAGCTAGAGACTCTTCCTGAACCATGCAACTACTGAGACAGACAGACAGACCAGGAGCCAGGAAGAAAGATGATGGTATTTGGGTCAGGATAGCATTGAACTTATATAGTGCCTTGGACAGTACTGACATCTTTACTATATTGAGTCTTCTGAACCAGCATTCTGTCAATTCTGTTTATCCTTTCAAAGAACCAACTTTTAGCAGAATTAATTATTTCCATAGTTTTCTTATTTTCCCTCTCCTGAATCTCAGCCCTGATTTTTATTATTTCTTTTCTTTTGCTATTAGTAGGATTGTCCTGCTGACTCCACTCTAGTTGTTGTAAATTTTGTGCCAGCATATCAATCATGAGTCTCTCTTCCTTTTTCAGGTGTGCATGTATTGCTATGAAACTTCCTCTGATAACTGCCTTTGCTGTAGACAGAGAGATCTGTATGATATCAATATGCTTAAATTTATGTAGATTCAACTTATGCCCCAGCATGTGGTCTATCTTCAAATAAGTATCATGAAAAGAATGTGAATTTTTTTTGTATTTGGATGAAAAGCTCTGTAAATATCTATCAGGTCAAATTGTCTAATTGTAGTGTTTAGATCTCTAGCCTCCTTGTTGAGTTTCTTTCCCTGTGATCTGTCTTTCTCAGAGAGCGGTATATTGAAGTCACCCACTATAATTGTTGAGGCTGTGATTTCTTTTTTCATCTTTTGGAGCGTTTGGTTGACATATTCAGCCTGTCTCTCATTCAGGGAATATATGTTTACAATGCTTAGTAGTTCTTTGTTTACCGTTCCCTTGAGCATTATATAGTGTCCCTCCTTATCTCTTTTTATGTTTTGCACTCTGAGGTCAATTTTATTAAAGATTAGGATTGTAACGCCTGCTTTTTTAAAAAATTGCTATTTGTTGGTATGATTTTCTCCAGCATTTGATTCTCAGTCTATTTTTGTCTGTAGTCTTGAGATGTGTCTACTGCAGGCAGCAGATTGATGGGTTTTGTTTTTGAGCCAGTCTACGAGCCTCAGTCTCTTAATGCCAATGCAATACTTTATTTGATTTCTTGACTGCGGTTTCCATGCTCTTGACTGTGGATCCAAGTAAAATGAAACTTTTGACAATTTCAACATTTTCTCTGTTTATCATGATGTTGACTATTGGTTCAGTTCTGATGTTTTGTTGTCTTTACATTGAGCTATAATCCATCCTGGCAACTATAGTCTTTAATCTTCATCAATAACTGCATCAGGTCCTCTTGACTTTCAACAACCAACGTTGTTAATATAACGCCCTCTAATCCAAGTACTCAATTTTTCTTCTTATATTCCAGTTTCTCTTATTATTTGCTCCACATACAGATTGAATAAGTGTAGTAAAAGGATACCTCCCTGGCACACAATTTTCTTGATTTTATCCCTTACAATATTCCTTTGATCTGTATAAGTGATTGTCTCCTGGTCCGTATACAGGTTAATCATGTGCAAAATTGTGCTCTAGAGTTTCTGTTCTTTACAAAGTTTTACAGAGCTTTCTACGATTAACCGAGTAGAATTCCTTTGCATAGTAAATAAAACCATTTTCTGGTTTTACCTAAGCTCCATCTGATGTCAACAATGATATCCTTTTCTGCATCTGCTTGAATTTCTGGCTGCTCTCTGTTGATGCACTGCTGCAACCGTTTTAAAATTACCTTCAGTAAAATTTTATTTCTATGGGTTATTAATGTAATTGTTCAATAATTTCTGTATTATGCTTGGTCACTTTTCTTTAGAACAGCCACAGATATAGATTTCTTCCAGTTGGTTGACCAAAAAGTCACCTTCCAGATGTCTTGACATAGACTAGTTACTGTTTTCCGCGATGCATCAGTTCATTGAAACATTTAAATTGGTATCCATCAATTCCTAGTTAATGCCTTTAGTGAGCTTGGACTTTTTCTTCAATTCTACAGTACTGGTTCTTGGTCTACCTTGTGAAATAGATGATATTTATTTTTGATAGTGATTCTGTGTACTTATATCTTCTTTTGATGCTTCCTTCATCATTATATATTTTGCTTATAGAATCCTTCAGTTTTGACACTTGAGGCTTGAATTTTTTTCAATTCTTCAGCTTGATATATGCTTTGTGTATTCTTTTCTTTTGCTTTACTAACTCCAAGTCTTTGCATTGGTATGTCTTCTTGACCTATCTTTTGAAATGTTCTGTTCATTTCTTTTACTTATTTTTTTTCATCTGCTGTAGTTAATATACATTTAAGAGCAAGTTTCGGAATCTCCAAGTCATCCACTTTCGCCCTTTTTCTCCCCTTGATTTATTAATGATTTTTTGCTTTTTTCCCCTATAATGTTCTTGATATCATTCCAAAATCCATCTAGTCTTCAGTCATTAGTCTTCGATGAATCAAATCTGTTCTTGAGATGGTCTTCTAATTCATGTAGTATACACCCTAGGCTGTGTTTTTGTTCCTGTGTGTGTGTGTGTATTTGCTTTTATCGACTTGTTTTAATTTTCTTCAGCTTCAACCTGGAATTGGATATGAGCAAGTGATGGTGTGTTCCATAGCCAGTCCATAGCCTCGTTTTGGTCGCTCATATTGAACTTCTCTACTTTCTCTTCCAGAGATGTTGTTCTCCTGCAGTCAAGTCAGTTCCAACTCATAGCAATCCTACACACAACAAAATGAAATACTGGCATCCTCTCACTTTTTGTTATGTTTGAGCTCATGGTCATAGCCACTGTGTCGATCTACCTTGTCAAGGATCTTCCTCTTTTTCACTCTCCTTCTACTTTACAAATATGTTCTTATCTAGGGACTTGTCTCTCCTGATCACATGTCCAAAGCATCTAAGGAGCATTATGGCTGTACTTCTTCCAAGACACATTTGTTTGTTCTTAGGCAGTCCATGGTACTCTCAATAGTCTTTGCCAGAACCATAATTCAAATGCATCTATTCTCCTTTGGTCTTCACTATTTAATGTTCAACGTTCACATGCACGTGAAGCAATTAAGAAAAATGGGTGCACCTTAGTCCTCAAAATGACATCTTTGCTCTTCAACACCTTAAAGAGTTCTTGTGCAATAGATTTACCTAGATTTAGTCAGTTTGAGTTTTTTTATATTCCATTTGACAAGATCCACAGGTACAGCTGACATTTCTGTTGCTGAAAAAAAGATATTTGCAATAAAAAGTCATTGGTCTTGCAAAATTCTATCATGTGATCTCCAGCTTAATTAACATCACCAAGGCCATACTTTTCCAACTACTGAACCTTTCTTTTTCTTTCTTTCACATTTCAATTACCAGTAATTATCCATCTATCTTGATTTTATGTTTTGTGTTCAATTTCAGATCAAAGAAGGTGATAGAATTCTTCAGTTTCATAGTCACTGGCTTCACTAGTTGATGTATAAATTTGAATCATATTTGTATTAGCTTCATTCCAAATATAGCAAACAATATGAGTTTCCAAGTCAAAATGGTCCAAATCAGCCCAGTTCAGTTCATTATTGCCTAGGATATCAATCTTTGTGTGTTCAATTTTATTTTTATCCTTTTCAATTTTGTAATGATTAATGGATGTCTGCAGCTGTTTCTTCTTATTTGGAATCCTGCTTCATCTTCATCAAATGAATACCCCAAAAGATTTGCTCCATCCATTCCATTAGAGCTGACTCTACTGTGAGGAGGAAGTGCTTTCCCCGTCATATTTTGAATGCCTTCCAAAAAGGGAGCCTCATCTTCTGGTACTGAATCAGGCAATATTTCATTGACAAATATTCTCAAATATTCCCAAATCAAGATTCTAAAGGTTTTCAGCAGCTGTTTTTTTCAGAAGTGAACCATTTCTTCTTTCTTCCTAGTCTGTTCTTAATCTGTAAGCTCCACTGAAACCTGTTCACCATGGGTTAAACGTTTGTTATTTGAAATACTAGTGGCATAGTTTCTAGCATAACAGTAACATGAAAGCCACCACAGTGTGACAAATTGACAGGTGTGAGGGGACTTATTAGGTCATCGAAATACTTCGTTTTCAATCACTATCATTTTAAAGTCATAAATTATCTGTGGAAAATAAAAGACAACAAATAATTTTTGATAGTACTTAATTTGGAAAAGCAACTGTTGATATATCTGTCAGTGAAGACATGTCAGAAGATTTGTGATTTTATCAGCATCGGAATTAATTTCTTATGAATTATTTCGAAATTCTAATACATTAAAAAATTGGTTCGTGCAGTAAAGAAGGCTTAAAATATTTCATTATTCTTACAAATCAGTTTCATACATGAAGTTAATTTTAAATGCAAACTGGTGCATTATATTAACAACATTGATATTTCCTCTACCATGTCCATATCTTATGGAAGTTGCACAAGAAACTAAAAGCATCATCTTAACAAAC
>NW_022111373.1:32453906-32477956 GCF_000313985.2 Echinops telfairi | reverse complement strand
TATGTATGGATTGTGATAAGAATTGTATGAGCCCCTAATAAATCGATTTTTAAAAAGTAGCATCTTTATTTTGTTTGTAATTAATTTATACATTCTATCTTATCTCCAATTATAAGAAAAAAATTAATTTTAGACTGTCTTCTTCATTAGTAATTAATACTGCTTAAACATCATGTGAAAACAGTGTTCTTTCCGCAGAATCTTCATGATAATCTTCGAATTTAATTTCCTAAACCCGTGGATACATATCTTGCAATGTTGTAGCAGTTTCAAACCCAGGTATTCCAAACTCCAAAAAGTAGTAATAACTCCCTTATGTACTTTTTTGCAAGGTCGATGTATAACTTATATCTTGCGATTATTGACTGTCAAATTCACTACCTTAATGCTAGAAGTTCCTATCCAAATACTGAGGCCAGAGAATTACTGTTTCTGCAGCTGTCATAGGGCCAGGCTCCTGGGATGGACAGCAGGCTGACTTCAGAGTCCATCTATCTCATACTCTGCAGGGCTGCAACTATTGCTGTACCCCTGCCACTCGAAACCCACGACCTGTGCACTGCTCCACCCACCCACCCCTCACCGCATCCTGCTGGGTCCCACATATCCTCGACAGCCCTAAGAGTGTGTTTCAAGGCAAGTGTTCACTGCGCAGTGTTTACCCCACTGGTACCTGTAGGCCTGAGTCTGTGAGCACACTCACCTGAAACAGGCATGTCCCTTAATAATTTTTAAAGACTCTCAGGATGGAAGAGCAAAGAGCCCCCTCAGAAGTCAGAATTCTTTGCACAGGTCACAGCCCCGAAGCACCTGGGCCTGCTAGGAGACAGAGAACTCAGTGACTAGACGTTAGGTAGGCTGTGAGAGTTATGCCCTCATCTCAAGAGCACAGCACACGGAGAGACTGCTTTCCTGTTTACTTCGCTGAATTCATTTCTCAGAAATACAACCCTCAGCACTTCTTCTGATCCTGCAGTTCCAGAAGCTGAAATCTTCATTTATAATTTTCCCTGTATGGCAAATTTGCTAACTCCTTTAAAAAAAATTAATGTTAGAATCTTATTTTCTTATTAAGGTGAACCCAATAGAACTGTGATGCTGTGCTACTTCTTTCCACATGTAATACCTGCAGACACTGGCTTCTTTGAGGGAAAAAACAATTTCTTCCATATTTTCTGTACCATCCAAAGCTATTTTTAAATAATACAGATGGTCAGAGTCATTTGACTCGTAAGGAAGTCACTCAGGGATTTTACTGAGCCACAGTTCATTTGCCCCTCAAACATCTTGCACCATGGGAAAATAATTCCAGCATGTGGCCAGCCAAACTGCCAAGTCCTCTGACCCAAACTCTTCTCACATCTCTATGTTCCTCTGTGCTGATCATCATGTGATCACTCTCTGCCTTGCTTTCTTTATTAACTAAACTGACCATCAGCACAGTGCAGGCTGATACGTACTCTGGGATTTTCGTGACCGAGTTTTTCATCTTTAAGAGCGTCTTTCTTTTTCTTTTTCCACAAAGCCCTGTATTTTGAGTCCTTCAATTATATTTAGCAAAGAGGCATAATTATAAGTTATTTCATTTCTCATTTTTTCAACTTGTCAGGTTTAATGTAGTTCATCCACCCCGACTGTGATATAAGCAAATCATTTCTAACATATTTTCCAGAAAGGCACACACATGCATAGATATCTATACAACACTTGATTTCATTTTTGTCACTAAGCACGTTCCCCTTGCTTTGAGTGATGTCATAGAGGCACTTGGTCAGCAAGAGTGGATCCAGCTACCTACTGTGAAAACCTTGACTTTGTGTGTGTGTGTGTGTGTGTGTGTGTGTGTGTGTGTGTGTGTGTGGGTTCTCCTACAGAGAGGGTATTTTGTATTCTTTTTATTCTTTGGGGTATTCATTTCTGTCAATTATTTTGGAAAATGGCCAAGAACTGGGTCTCTTAACTACTGACAACAAAAAGGAAGTGAAGAAAATATCATTTATACAAGTGGTAAGGCAGCTTCCATTATTCTAAAAGCACATAATAATAATAATAGATGTGTAAATGTAGGGTAAAGCTCAGCAGACAACTTACTGGCATTAGAATAGCACTGAAGCCTCTGTGTGTTGTAGTTAGGAGCCTTCCGGTCAATGCAGACCCATCGAGGTCCTCTGCATACGGAGTGCATCACTGCCTGGGCTTAAGCCATCCTCGTGACCTCTTGGTATCCTGGGATAATTGACCTGCTATTTTTTTCAAAAGTAACCAAACGAAAATTGAGTCAGAGGCCTGCCATGACTTCAAGTTATTTGAAGAGAATTAAAGTATCATTATCAATGTGAACTACCGGGAATGCGTGGTCTTGAGAGCCGTGCTCTGACAACCTTGTGTAGCACTAATTAAGTCAGCGGTTCTATTTCCCAAAATACAGTCTCTTTGCCAAACAGGCTTAACATATACCCTAAAACAACATAATAGGAACTAAAATGTGTGCCTATGGAAACTATTGTGTCCAAACTAACTTAATCCTACAATTATCACTCATCTAATAGAGATTCATTTTATTTTAAGTTCTTCTTTCATTTAACCTGGATTTCCAAGATTATTATATACACATACAATAATGTTGTTGTTCATTTCTACCAAGTCCACTTTGAATCATAGTGAACTTATGGGGCAGAATAACTGTCCAAAAGGTTTCTAACTTGGTCTCTCTAGGCGAGCAGAGCACCAGGCTTTCTCCTGCAGAATCACTGGGTGGTTTAAACCACTAACCTTTCAGTCAGTGTCTGTCCACCACCAATTGCTTAACCACTGTGTCACTAGCACTCCCCCTTAAACTATAGTTGGCAACATTATTTTATTACAACTGAGGGCTTAAAATGTTTATGGCATTGTGGAAACACAACATAGGCTATGCTGCCTTTGTTCTTGAAGAACTTAGTCTAGGTTGGGAAAAGGAAGTTGCCAAGGCTCTTTGTGAAGAGAGAGACACTATTGAGGGTTGAGGTCATTAGAGAAAGTTGTGCAGGAGAGAAAGGTTTGGGGTTAGATGTTAGTAAGAATTGGACCTCTCTAAGGGTGAGAATGGTGGAGGCCACAGTGCAGTTGTGAAGGAAGGAATACAAATGGTTCTCATGGAGTAGCGTGAAGAGCCCAACTTAACTGAAGGGTTCATATAGGGCAATAGTGGGAGATGATTCCATTAATTAGGAATCTCTTGCTTGTATGTGACAGAAACCCAACTTGGGGAAAAATCAATAAAAGAGGGTAGACCAGAATAGAAGCATGTCTTTCAAAATAGAAGAAGCAACCTAACTTAACCTAGAAACAACTTAAACCAAGGACACCCATGGTCATCCTCGCTCTTCTAGTTTTTCATTGCCTATTCTCTTCAACTCTATATGCCAAGCCACAGAGTAAGAAACAGAGGTCCTACACCCTGTCTGGGGGCATGGTGAGTTACATGTTTTGCTGTTAATTGCAGGGTCAGCAGTTCCCACCCACCAACAGCTCCCTGGGAGCAAAATGAGGCCATCTGCTCCTGGAAGGATTTACCACCTCAGAAACCGTATATGGGGTTGATATGGGTAAGAATTGAGTGTACAGCCATGAGTTGGTTGGAACACTTCCCATGCCCTGAGCCTGAGTATCACATCTTAAAGCATCAGCAACTCAGAGAGAACACGGAGATGAGTGTTGCTTCCAATTCAAAATCCTTAAACAGGACATGGAATGGCTAGGGGATATAGAATCAAGTGATTATGGAGACCTTTTCAGGAAGCCTAGGGATTCAGGAAGCAAGGACTAAAAAGTAGTTGAGGAAGGGATGTGGTTCTAAATTAAATGTCTCTGCAAGGGAACGTGGTTATACTAGAACCATGTACTTGCTACATACATAGGCAGTGTTTACAAACGTAACTGAAATCTAAAAGTGCTACATTATATGCTTCTTAACCCAGTTAATTTAGACTTACAAATGCTTAGCGCCTCACATCAAAATAACAACCTGAAATAGAATTTATTCATTCCGGTTATTCTTCCCTCAAAATAGTCAATTCATCTATAATTATTAGAATGAAACGCACGTATCTTAATGACTCACTGCTGCTTTGTCTTCTTTGCCAGCGTTTCCCCAAACCTATGTTCCAGCGTTCTGCTTTTCTGGCTTTGTTTAACTAACAGTGGTAGTTACATCATTTCATGCAACTTGAAGATACATAAAAGTGTAGGTGCGGTATTCAACCTGTCAATCAGGTCACAGCCTGATGATGCCTCCTTCTGGGCATAGCCTCCTCATAAAGAGTCATGGGAACCTCCTCGCTCTCTCTGCCTTTGCCTTCCTGTTGGCTGACCCTGATTGCTGCCACAACGCTGAGAAGCGTTCACCACCAGTGATCCACATGACTTTGCACCCACCTACCAGTGATCTTCATGCATTCTGCATCATTGCACGTAAATGCGTGAGTCTGAAGAGCGACTTATGGACTGGGCTCAGACGTATGGACCTGAGTTGGACTGGGCTGGGATATTTTCTTTATCTATTTTTTTTAATTTGGGGGGGAATATTTTCTTGATTTATAATTACTTCTTGATATAAACCTCTTTTTTATACATATATAAGTGAATTCGTTTCTCTAGTCAATCTGGCCTAACACACAGTTGTAGTACATAGACCTCCTTTATAAGTTAAGGAACTCTATTGGAAAGGGGGAACCGATTACAAGGATTTACATGTGACCTCCTCCCTGGGGGATGGACAATAGAAGAGTGGGTGAGGGGAGACGTCAGACAGGGCAAGATATGACAAAATAATAATTTATAAATTATCAAGGGTTCAAGAGGGAGGGAGGAGCAGGGACAGAGGGGGGAAAATGAGGAGTTGATGCCAGGGGCTTAGGTGGAAAGCAAATGTTTTGAGAATGATGAGGACAATGAATGTACAAATGTGCTTTACACAATTGATGTATATGTGCATTGTGATAAGAGTTGTATGAGCCCCTAATAAAACGATTAAAAAAAGGAAAAAATAAAATAAAAAATATATTAAAAAGTTAAGCAACTCTTTCTTCTAAATAGAATAAAACTGTTTTATAATAATAATTGGAGGAAACCCAAGTTAACCCCTAAAATATATGTTAACTATTTTTAATTGGAACTTTCTTGTTAGTTTGGAAACCCTAAGATTTTTCCATCTCCATTTAATAAATCATACTCCATGCAGTACTCACTGCTTTCAATATTACATAAAGATTACATAATAGCTTCTGATTTAAATAGGAGTGCTGCATATTTCAAAGCTATCATCAAAAAAAAGTGTACTTAGAAGCATAATAGGAAAAATGATACTTGTTTTTGGCACCCCTAAACTTCAAGGTTCTTCAACCAAAGTTCTCCCTTCTGCTTTCTTCCTCATACCTTCCTCTTTACCACAGCACAATGTGGGCTTGTCCTGCGGTAGGTATATATCAAGGCCAAAGCTCAGCCTCTGCAGAAGCAGGAACCTCATCTGACTCATTTGTCACTGTATCCCAGCACCACAGTGGGCATTCAGTAAATGCTGAATAAATGAATGCCTTACATAAAAGGTTTATATTCATAAATACAAAGTCAAAACATCCTCCAAGCCAAAAGAACAAGATTAAAATGAAGAGGTCAGTATGGCAGGGACAAAGTATCCTATAATTGCTTCCTTCCTTGAAAAATGTCATTTCATATACATAAACAGTAAGCTATTCTTCACATACCAAAGCTGAATCATTCCGACTCTCTCTTTTATATTTTTCCATTCTGTTTCCTCTGCTGTTTGGGGATCAAGCTCAATCATTAAAGGAAAGAAAAGTTTCTTGCTGAGAGTTGGTCAGATGGTTCAGGACCTCACTCTCAAATCCATGCTGAATGTTCAACGTTTCCTTTGATAGATAGCATGATCATACTGCCTGGAAGAGTAATTCCTTCCTTCTATCAGAAGATGCTGGCACAGAAGCCATTCTGAACCATGAACACCGCAAGAGGAAATGATGAGAGCGTGCGTAAATTGAATCAGTAGGATGAGATGAGCTTTTATTGCTTTCTTCGGAGAGCCAGACTGCACATAACATACTCCGTGGATTAGATCTCACCAAGCCCAAACATTCAGTTTCATACAGCAAATCACGTGTTTTGATGCTCCACCAGAGACACCGCTCCCTAATTAACAGAAATGGTGGGAGCAGGGCTGCACCAGGGGATGGGTGTGGGGCAGTGCAGATGGGGCATGCACTGGCACCTAAAAAAAGAGGAAAAGTTCAGTAATGATCAAAATCACAGATCATGTGCATTAAGCACCGGCTAGACATTACGCTAAGAATTATCCTCCCTGACCTCACTTACCCTTGTAATCATCCTCTAGGTATTCTCTCTGTTAATCTCCATTTTACAGATAAGAAAAGAGAGACTTATAAAGATGAAATAACTTGATCATAACTAATCAATGGTAGGATTTGAGTACACGCTCATGATTTTCTGACTCCAGATTCTATGCCTTTAATCACCACACAAGCTTTTCACCTACCTCTCTTTTCAGCTTACCCCCATGGCCAAGTAATTTATGACTATTTGGGATATAGTCCATTGAGATGGCCCTTCTAGCCAGAATTCCTTATGTGATGCATTACAGCTATGCCCATGGGTATGGCCCCGTTTGGGAAGGAGTTCTGTTACAGGATTAAGCTGGGGTTGACTTCTGGCCTTAGTAAAGGATGTGAAGCAAGTCACATTCCTAATTTAAAATGTAGCCTAAATACAGGGATTCTTTTTCTTTCCTTTTTCACATAGGAGGTTCAAAGCTGGATAGTGCCAGGAATTCTTCAGTGCCGCAACAATGTTCTCATGGATCCAGGCTCTTTCCATCTTTCTGGTGTCCCATCTTCAATATGTTGCCTTCTGTCCTCCAGCCTGTTGCTCCATCCCTGTGAAATGGCTACATTTCCTCACTCAACTGCACTCAACGTGAGGATGGAAGGAACAAAAAGATAGCACCACTTGTATATTCTTCCTCTCTGTATTGGATTTTTTTTAAGTCACATTTCTCCTTATAACTCATTGAAAATATGCTTATGGTCATCCCTACGGGAAAGCATGCTAGAAAGCAGGTTCTGATAGTTTTGTGGACGCACTGTGGAAGTCAGCTCCAGGACGACCTGGTCAGAAGAGAAAGGGTTACTGGGTGAGCAAATAGAAGACCTTGCCACCAAACTGCTAATGCAGAAGGTCCCTTTCAGCCCCAGTTACATCGGACTATTCTCGTACATGACACTGTTGACTGATTTCCCCCCAACCTTAAACTCTCTCCTGCCAGATGGGACTCTTCTTTATTTCAACTCCTGCCTCTGTAGGCATTCCTTCTCAGTCCCTCATCCAATACCGTCATCATCACAAGGAAAATCAGAATACTGGTCTTACAGATGATCGTCACAAAGGCTAATGTCCCCAGGCATTAAAACTCACAACTCACTGCCGTTTAATCAATGCCTACTCATCACGACTGTATGGACAGGGGAGACCTGCCCCTGTGAGTTTTGGAGACTGTAACTCTTTCAGGGAGTAGAAAGCCCATCTTTCTCCTGCAGAGTCGCTGGTAGTTTTGAACCAGGTCAGCTGCACAGCAGGTAACACCTCCACCACCAGTAGTAAAGCAAAAACAAATGTGTGAAGGTCCTATGAGGAATAGGCAGCAGTGGAGACTGATAAATGGGACACCCGTGTCTGCTTTAGAACACTGAAATTCACATTTGGAAAACACTGGGATAAAGAAAACTCATATGGAAAAAATAATCTACAACTTATCAAGGGTTCGTGAGGGAGGGCAGGCAGGGGAGGGAGGGAGAAGAAATGGGGAGCTGATATCAGGGGCTGAAGTGGGAAGAGAATGCTTTGAAAATGATGATGGCGGCATATGTGCAAATGTGCTTGACACATTGGAGGAATATATGGATTGTCATAAGAGATGTAAGAACCACCAATAAAAGTATTTTATTTAATTTTAAATAATAATAAAAAATAGAAAACTCATTTGTAGATTAAATGAATCCTGTGGACCTTCACTTTGCAACATCTGAATATTTGCCAAGACGTTCAGATCTAAAATCAGTGCACAAATTCTTCTAATGAAGTTAATGCTGGTGGAAGTCGATTAACACTCTGAGGGCACAGGTGGTATAAGCCATTCATCGTTCACAGAGCTTAAACTTGCCAAGTATTATTGGCAGGGCACCATATAGCAGAGTACAGCACAGGCATTATGACTCATTTTAACTGTAACTACAAAGTCAATCAGGTCATGAGAACATAATGATATGGCACCTTAATGTTGATTGAGCTAAAGGCTTTCTTAATCCAGTGCAATTATATAAGCAGGCAAAGTAGATTGCCACTCACGAGATATTACTGGAAGGACAAAAGTTAACGTCTTAGCCCCAAAATGCCCTTGGTAGCCCTATCTGATATATGTTATGGTTAGGAATTAATTCCTCTGGATTACTCTGATATTTGGGTTTTCAAGTGTTTTTGTCTTAATGTAAATATCTATAAATGTTTGCATTTGTATGAGCAAATACCTTCACATTGTGAAGAGCATTAAGGAGCAGGAGGGGGAAAACGCCAGGAGAAGATAGATGAAATCTGGTCTGCTCCCTCTTGTAAGCAGCTTATAGTCACACGCAGTCATTTATATGTTGTGTATGGCTGTTTTCATGTTACAATAACATTGAATAGCTGCAACAGAAACTCTATAGCCCATAAAAAAAAGCAAACCCATTGCCCTCAAATCAATTCCAACTCATAAGAAACATGAGAAAAAGTAGTTGACAAAAAAATAATTAATTAAAAAAATTAAGTTGTTTAATAAAATCCTCCCAGCTATCAAGTCAATGTTGCCTCATAGTGACTCTACAAGACAGGGCAGAACTCCCTCTGTGAGCATCAAGACTAATTCTTACTCGCAAAGGAAAGCCCACTCTTTCTCCAGCCGAAGAGCTGGTGGTTTTGAACTGCTGACCTTATGGTTAGTAGCCCAACTGTTGCCATCAGGCCATCAGGGCTCCTTGCCCATTGAGGTTAGATTCTAGAAGGTGATAATCTTTACAGACACAGACTACCACATTTTTCTCCTGCAGAGTAACTGAGCCATTCAAACCACCAAACTTACAATTAGGAAGTACACCCTTAACTACTGCAACAGCGAGACCCACCTTGCTGTTGTTAGGTGCTATTGAATCAGTGTGGCCTCATAGTAACCCTGTGCACAATAGAAAGAAGCACCACCTGGCTTTCTCTCATCCTACCAATCATAAGTATGCGTGAACCAATTATTGCAGCCATTGTATCAATCCATCTTGTTGAGGATCTTCTACATCCCATAGATGATATTTCCTCTTTGGTCTTTTATAGGCAAAAGACCTGATCTAGGGGGTTGGATGGGCAATAATCATTAGCATTCTTTCAACAAAGTACATAAGACTTGACAAAGAATGATGTTAAGAAATTGGTTTAGATATTCAACACTGACAATCAGCTCTGCTTTTTACCCCTTTCACTCTGCCAACTCCAGCGGGTTGCTTTACCCACTTAATGTTCTCCAAATGGTCACAACAGCTACAGAGCATTCGTATAGCACAGCGTACAAAAAGAGAAGGAAAGAAAAAGATTTCACCTTATGAGATTCTCTTTTAAAAAAACATGGACAACAGAAAAGTGGGTGAAGGGAAGCATCAGACAGTGTAAGATATGACAAAATAATAATAATTTATAAATTATCAAGGGTTTGTGAGAGGGGGTGAGTGGCGAGGGAGGGGAAAATGAGGAGCTGATACCAAGGGTTCAAGTAGAAAGAAAATGTTTTGAGAATGATGATGGCAACAAATGTACAAATGTGCTTGACACAATGGATAGATGTACGGATTGTGATAAGAGTTGTACAAACATCCAATAAAATGATTTTTTTTTAAGCAAAAAAACCACAAAGTAAAACTTTTCCAAAACACTCCATAGAAATTGTCAAATTGGTTCACCTGTACATCCTGAGACCAATCACAAGGGGATCACAATTTCCATGAAAGGTTTGGAGTCATACTTTTTTGTTCCTAGCTGCATAATAGAATTAGATTTAAAATAACTGACAAATTATAAAATATTAATGCTAACAAATTAGAAATAACAATGTATTTCTGAGGCTGTATTACCTTAAGATGGGGGAAAATATCATCTTTCTCCAAAGGAGCAGTTGATGATTTTGAACTCACCAGGGCTCCCTACATGGCCCCTAGTAGTGATATTTTCTCTAACTCCCTCAAAAGTGTCTAATAAATAAACATGAATGAGAACTACTGGTTTAAATAATCATAGTTATTTTCCTGGAGCTTAGCATGTTTCCTCATGAACCAGGATCCATTTGACCGAGAAGAAGGGAAGGTGACCAATGACTTGTAAGCATGTAACTAATGCCACCATCATCTACATAGACACCGAAGTGGTTTAGATGAGCAGTCGGATTGGGTGCAGGGAGGGGGGGAAAGACTGGAAGCTAGGATCTATCCAGAGGTCTCAATGTATGAGGGATACCCAGAAAGGTTTTATGCAACAGATACAAAGATGAGCAGAAGGCCGTGAGCTTCAATGAAGGAGGTATATGCACGTGAAGAACACACAAGATGAGACCGTCAGGGGAAGCTCAACATTACAGAACAGGCAATTTTGAGAATATATTGGATTCAATGTTGGACATCTGGAATTATTTAATGTGTCTATGCTTTCACAAGTCTGAAGTTTCTAAAAAGATGTAGTCTACAGTTGAGTTAAGAGATAAACTGAGTTCTTTATGGGACACTTTTGAGAATGATAGAGTGACTGCTAAGGATTTCCCCTTGGAAAACCAACTAAAGCTGAGAATGTCTAGAAAAAATGTATCAATGAGGATGGTGAAAATCATGAACCTGGCTGATGTGATTTTTTTTAATTTATAAATCATTTTATTGGGGATTCTTACAGCTCCTGTAAAAAATCCACACATTAATTGTATCTGTACATATGTTGCCATCATCATTTTCAAACCATTTTCTTTCTACTTGAGCCCTTGGTATCAACTCCTCTTTTTTCCCTACCTCCTCTACCCTCCACCCTCATGAACCCTTGATGAATTATAAACTATTATTATTTTCATATGTACACCATCTGCTGTCTCCCTTCACCATGTTTCTGTTGTTCATCCCCCAAGGTGGGTGGGTTATACGTCCATCATTGCAATCAGTTCCTTTCTCCCCTGTCTCTGTCCGCATTCCTCCTACCCTCATGGTATCACTATTCCCATTACTGTTTCTGAGAGGTTTATCTGTCCATGTGTCAAGAGCTCTTATCTGTACCAGTGTACATGCTCTGGTCTAGCCAGGTTTGTAAGGTAGAATTGAGGTCATGATAGTTGGGGAGAGGAAGCATTAAAGAACTAGAGGAATGTTGTATGTTTCATTGGTGCGATACTTCACCCTGGCATCTCTCCCTTGTAACCCTTCTGTGAGGGGATTTCCAATTGTCTACAGATGGTCTTTGGATCACCACTCTGACCTCCTTCATTCACATCAATATGATTGTTGGTTTGGGCTCTTCTGATGCCTGATACCTAATCCCGTCGACACCTCAGGATCACACAGGCTGGTGTGCTTCTTCCATGTGGACCTTGTTGCTTCCCTGCTAGAAGGCTGCTTGTTTAACTTCAAGCCTTTAAGACCCCAGATGCATTATCATCTAATATCTGGCCATCATCAACTTTCTTCACCACATTTGCTTATGCACCCATTTTGTCATCAGTGATTGTGTCCGGAGGGTGAGCATCACAGAATGCCAGATTATTACAACAACGTGTTCTTGCATTGCTGGAAGACTTAAATAGAGGCCCAATGTAACTGTGTGAAATAGAAAGAGAGGCAGGGGTCTATATCATGGATACACCAAACCTAAATCAAGTCTGTTACCAATTGTTTCTAGAACTATAGATGTAGAGAAATATCCTGAACTCCCTTTGCTACAGATAATAGAACTGTGGGTATTTATTTTGACAGACTTCAGGATTTTTTGCTAAAATGAAGTCACACTATTGGCTACTAATAAAAACAATAAAGTTACCAAGACAAATCCAGGTTTTGTGATTCTAAATCCCTTGAATGGACTCCTCATTTAAGCCAAAAACGGATTTGCACGTGACTGGTAAACACAGAATCTGAGTCACCTTTTGGTCTCCAGTGAAACATCCTGGGAAAAATTGTTTTCCCTGCTCTCGGTTCAAAACAGTAATTGTTGTGCATCATTTGAGATCCTTTGTCAAGGGGATTCAATTAGCATTAGCCTGAGGTCACCTCAGGACTCTGAAAACTTTTTCATCCTGTAAACTCCCCTGGGTTTTCTATGATTCATATCAACTGTCCACACAAACAAATAAATAAGTTCACATTTCATCTTACAAATTCTTCAGTAGCCCTGGTCTCATTCTCAGTATCACATCAAATCTAAAAGGAGGAAGTGCCCAAGGGGAGGGAGTAGGTGGAGAATGTTGGGTCACCCACAGTTCAGTGCCTCTACCCAGCAGTGATTTGGGAGCTCTGGGGCTACAGTCTCTGAGACTTCCTGAGAACAGCCTATGATCTCCCGATGGGTCAACTCCTCATTTAGAAAACACTGGGAACGTACTGATGGTTTGATACAGTGACAGACTATGCATTACACAGAACCCAGAAATGTTCAAATAATATCATTTGTCAGATTAATAACTTATAAAAGTACCAGTGTAAATAAAAATATAAATATTTACCATTTTCTATTATTAGTACCACCTAGATCTCTGGATTGTCTCTGCATTCTCTGGGGCTAACTGAAATGCCAGAAAAGGCTCTATCTACTCAAGGTACCTCAAAAGAAAGACCTGGCCAACTATTTCCAAAATATCTGTCATTGAAAACCCTGTGGAACATAGCTACATTCTGACACACATGTAGCCACCCCAAGACAGAGTCAACAACAACAGGTGGGTTTTATTTTTAGTACACTAAAGTATTCTGTCTTCATTGAACTAGCAAAAGGTGAAAATCTAATTAATTCAATCCCTAATTCAGCACAGTCTCTAATTCAACAAATATTCACATGTGTATGTAAGTCATTGTGCAAGATGCAAGGGGAAAAACTACAACTCCAGTTTTTCATTAAGTTAAAATCTAAAGAGCAAGAAAAGATATGTGTATAAAGGCTAATTCAACACTAGAATATGGCACAAGGATATCGGTGGAAACCTAACCCTTACTGCTAGAATTCAGATGTGCAATCTTATCTACAAGCTTGATGTGATGGGCCTGTCAGGAGTCCAACCACAGGAGGCTTTTTCTATGAAGGCATCCTGAGGAAAAGATCAGGCTGGGCAGTCTAGCCTGATAAAAATGCCTTCATGGTTAGAGAGGAGCTACAAGTTAGAATATAGATAGTATGGTGGCCATTGCATGTTTTCCCCTGCACTTGGAGTAGAAAGAGAAATTTATTTTCAATACCTGTAGATAATGGCTTAGAAGAGAACCCAGCTGATACACATTTCTCAAATAAAAAGTTCTATTAATATAAGCCTGTCAAAAGGGAGAGAGGGACCAGATTTCAACCCGGTGTGGCCAAGATGTGAATCTAACATACCGGCATGAAGCAGGGAACCAATAGAGAGGTCTGCAAGGCCAACCCCAATCCCAACTATGTGGACACCCCACCCCCCAGAAGAATTCACTTCAGAGGACAGCACTGAAGTCACATCTCAGGGAGAGGAACACATTTAATCAGAGCACACAGGAGCAAATGAAGAGGGAAGGAAAGAGAGTGGAACACATCCTGGCCCACCATGCCCCGAGGATGATATTCCTGCTCAGAGCAGCCAATTCACAGAGAGGACCATAGGGCTAGCCCCACCACAAGACATGACATCCCTCCCAGACCCATAGTGCTTTGAAGAGCAACACTGGAGGCACAGTGTGGGAATTGTGCCCAATCTGACCCCACCATACTGTGGCGCTGATCCCACCACAAAGGGGCAAAATCATAAGGGCGTGCAATAGAGCAGCAAGAGGAACAAAGCAATGAAGTCCCCAGGGAAACTGAAGATAGACCTTGGGGCCAAGGTGTGGCACCCCATCAGACCCGACCGGAAAACACCCCTAAAGGTCAACAAACAAACCTGGAACTATTTATAGGCTTTTCTTTTTTGTGTGTGTCATTGGTTTTCTTTATTGTTGTTTCTCTTGTTTTGTTTTTGTTTTCTTTTGCTGTGTCTTGTTTTTCTGCTTGTTATTGTCTCTGCATATCTATCCTCATAAGATAGGCAGGATAAACAATCAAGTGTAGAAAATAACTGAACCGATGGTCCCGGGGTGGGGTGGGGGGACACTGGAGAGGGAAAGGCTGGGGAAAGGAAGTGTGTGTGTTAACAAATTCAGTGACAAGGTAACAACAAGTGATCTAAAATCAATGGCAAGGAGGGTGTAGGATGCCTGGTGGGGCTTGATCAAGGGCAACGTAACCCAGAGGAATTACTGAAACCCAAATGAGGGCCAAACATCCACACCTCATCCACCCTGAGACTACTAGATTGTGGGGTTCCTGCAGTAGTGGGATTGTGGCTTGGATTGCTGGTAGGGTCCACCTTCTCTGGGATGTAGGTGGCCTCTGTACTGGACTGCTGCAGGGCAAAGCGGAAGTGACTCAAGAGACTATCCAGTGGCCCCTGAAGGAGAAGGAGCAGCTGATTCACTGTGTGGTGGAGCATGGGAGCAAGTGCTGGGCATATGAATCATCTGGGCACTATGTGCCCCCTTCTTCCAGACATAGTGCCTCAAACTGCTCTTTTCAGGATCCTTTGAAATCAAGTTTGCATTTCCATGACAGGAAAAAAACAAACAAAACGGGCCTAGATGGTGCCCAGACAGGAGCCCTGAGAACGTAGTGGTTATGCTTTGGCATGCAATCTACAAAGTCTGCAGTTCAAAGTCCACCAGGAGCCCCATGGGGGAGAGATGAGGTTTTCTACTCCTGTAAAGAGTTACGGTATCTGAAAGCCACAGAGGCAGTTCTACCCTGTCCTACAAGGTCACTGTGAGCCAGTATTGACTCGACGAGAGGTTCCCAGATACTAGCACTTCTCATCAAAACCATGATATTCTGACTTTGATAAAATGGGAGAGAATGTAGAACAAAACTTCAAATTTCTGTAAAAAATAAGAATAAATTTTAAAAATAGACCCTCTAGACTGGTGATACTGGAGGACTCCCAAGCCTATTGCCTTTCAAACCTTTCAAACTAAAACTAACCTTAGGTCACCTTGTAGCTAAATCACAAATTGTCTTTAAAAATCATGATTATGTTAGCCAAGCACAAAATGACAAATGTTGTATGAAACCACTATTATCAAGAGACCATAAAAAATTGTCACACTAAACGAAATAGATTTTGAAGATTAAGAAGAGTGGGAGAGGAAGAGAGAGAAGAGGAAGTAACAGGCTCGAGGGGAGACAGGCTAACTTCGGTGAAGGAGAGAAGGCAAAAAATGATGGAAACAGGCAAGTATTAGGAGACTTGATGAGTTGCTGAACATAAAACTGCTGATCTGCTCTGTAAGCCTTCACCTAATTCACAATAAAAAGTTTTATAAAATGAAGAATAAAATAATAATGAATATCATGCATAAGTACTGAACTCCTTTTGGAAAATCACCTACATAAAACTAGTGATCAAGAATTACTATAAAGAAAGAAGGTAGGGTGGCAGGGAAACTGACTCGTGAAAATGGAACAACCAGAGTGTAAATAATGAGAATATTTACATACTTTGAAGATCGTAACTAATGCACTGAAAAACTTGTGCGGAAATCATTGAATAGGAGCCTAAACAGCAGTATAAACACTTCATTAAAAATACAATAAAATATTTTTAAAGATTAGTGAGATCATTATTGGGATTAAATATGCAGTTCCTTATACAACTTTAAAGGATGTGAAGACTGAAGACTTAAATTAAAGTATAATGGTGAGGATTGATAGAAGAAATAAAATTGGGTCTGGGAAGAGTTTAAATTAATTTGAGCTGTTCACCTTGGAGGAGATAAGGGCTGACTTGCTTGCTATTTTCATGCCTAGGAGGAATAAATAGTATGATGTCCTTTTCCTTAAAGCACTAGACATCAGAAAGAACATGCAATAAACTTAAGTATTTATTATCCATTAATTCAATAACCACACATAGTCAGAGCACCCCATCTTGTTGCCTGACATAATAGAAACATGCTGAAGCACAAGCATAAACTCTGTCCTGAAAAGACTTTTTTAAACATCAGAAAGGATTCTAACTTACTAGGCAACAAAACTCAAGAATTAACTGAAGAAAAATATGTACTGTAAATAAAGATCCTCAGGGATATTGGTTACAATTCCAGACTGTTGTGATTAGGGCACAGAACTGGATTAGTACCCACAGTCCTTTCTTGATTTACAATTCTAAGGACTGTAATTTTACATTCAACAGTTCCTAGAAGTGATACTAAACATAATAGCTACAGTGTATATAACTGAATTGATATTTTCCCATTAACTAAAATTATATCCTATAAAGTATTCTTATATCCATTTTCATTGCTTTTTAATTAAAAGTGATACCTAATTCCTTAAGCTGAATTGAAGATTCATCTGCTAATCTCTGACAGGTAAACATTTGAGCTTTAGACAGAGATCATTACAAATAAACAGAATGTAGCTGTAGTCTGAGAAAACTATTCAAGATAAGGTAATCAACTCTATTTCTTATTTTAATTTGGGATTTCAAGTTGATTTCCAATATTACAGACTAGAAAATGGATGAGAAAAGCTTAATCAAGTCCTTTTCAAGAAATGCATGAAAGTATATAATCTTATAGCTAGAGTCAAACCTGGAACTTTTGTTGTTTAAATGGAATGGTGGAGAAACTGCAGATACTTGATGTAGCATACTGGAATCCTGAACCAAACCCCAAATGACTACCATCAAGTTGAAAACAACTCATGGCAGAATGTCTGTGAGAATATTTACGTAAGGTTTCCAAAGTTGTAAATATTTACAGGAGCATAATGCCTCTTCTTTCTCCCTCAGAGTAGCTACTGGGTGTTCACTGCTAACCTTTCCATTAGCAGCTGAACGCTTAAAACAGTTGAATAGTCACTGTAATTTAAAATTTCAATATGGCTAAAAAAGAAAGAGAGAGAAGGAAAAGTGTGATCTTGTCTACTACAACTCAAATCTTTATACTTTGTCTCTCAGTTTAATGTCTTGGGGTTGTTGTTGTTCAGTGTCAGCTAGTCGGTTATGACTCACAGCGATCCCATGCACAATAGAACAAAGCCCTGACCTAGTCTGAGCCATCTCCACACTTGTTCCTGTGCTTGAGCACATTGTTACAGCCACTGTCAATCCATCTCTCCTGAGCCTTCCTCTTTTTCACTTACCCTCAGTTTACCAAGCATGATGTCCTTCTTCAGGGACTGGTGTCTTCTGACATGTCCAAAGTGTATAAGACAGTCTGGCTATCCTTGACTCTAAGGAGCACTCTGGTCATACTTCTTCCAAGATAGACAGGTTTGTCCTTTTAGCAGTCCATGGTACTTTATTTTCTTTCTTTCTTTGTTAATTAAATACTTTTATTGGGGGCTCTTACATCTCTGATCACAATCCATACATTCATCCAGTGTGTCAAGCACATTTGCACATATGTTGCCATCATCATTTTCAAGACTTTTTTTTCTACTTGAGCCCTTGATATCAGCGTCTCATTTCCCCCCTTCCTCCCCTGTCCACCCTCCCTCATGAACCCTTGATAAGTCATAGATGATCATTTTCATACCTTACACCATTCTCTGTCACCACTCACCCACTTTTCCATTATTTGTCCCCCTGGGAGGGGGTTATATGATGATCCTTGTGATCTATTCTTTCTCCCCCTACCTCCCCCTAATCCTCCTGGTATCTCTATTCTCGTTGTTGGCCATGAGGGGTTTATCTACCCTGGATTCCATGTGTTGTGGGCTCTTATCTGTAGCAGTGTCCATGTTCTGGTCTAATCCAATTTGTAAGGTAGAATTGAGGTCATGATATTGAGGGGAGGAAGCATTAAAGAACTCGAGTAAAGTTGTGTATTTCATTGGTGCTTTACCGCACCCTGACTGGCTCATCTCTACCTTGTGACCCTTCTGTGAGGGGATGTCTAATTGTCTACAGATGGGCTTTGAGTCTCCACTCCACACACACACATACCCCCATGGTACTTTCAATATTCTTCTCCAGCACCACAGTTCAAATGTATCTATTCTTCTTTGTTTTATTACTCAATATTTAATGTTGAGTATGCAATTAAAAGTACCATGGCTTGGGCCAGGAACACCTTAGTCCTCAAAGTAACATCCTAGAGTTTCAGTTCTCTAAAGAGGCCCTATGCAGAAGATTTACCTAATGCAACATATCTGTTGATCTCTTGACTATTGCTTCCATAAGCACTGATTGTTGATCCAAGCACATGAAATCCATGACAATTTCCATCTATTCTCCATTTCTCCTACCTATTGGACCACTTGTGAGAATTTAGGTTTTCCTAAAGTTGAGTTGTAACCCATACTGAAGAACGCAATCCTTGATCTTCATTAGCAAGTAATTCAATTCCTCTTCACTTTCAGTAAGCAAGGTTGTGTCATATGCATGTTGACAGTTGTTAATTAAGCTTTCCTCCAATCCTGATGCCATAGTCTTCTTCATATAATTTAGCTTCTCTGATGATTTTCTCAACATACAGATTGAATAAATATATATTTTTTATTTATTCAATAGTCTCAAGGTTGAGAGAATACCTTGGCACACACTTTTCCTGATTTTAAAACAAGCAGTATTCCCTTGTTCTGTCCTTACAACTGTTTTTTAACCCATGTGCAGACTCTCCATGAACACAATGAAGTGTTCAGGTATTTCCATTCTCTCAAAGTTATCCGTAGTTTGTTATGATCCCAAAGTCAAATGCCTTTGCATACTTAATAAAGCCCAAGTAAACATCTTTCTGGTGTTCTCTGCTTTCAGCTAATATCCCTCTGACATCAGCAAGGATGCCTCATTTCACATTCTCTGTTGAGTTTGGCCTGAGCTCTGGCAGCTCCTTGTCAATGTACTGCTGCAACCACTGCTTGATGATCTTTAGAAAAATTTTACTTTCCTGTGATATCGATGATAACTGTTCTATAATTTGAGTATTCTGTTGGGTCACCTTTCTTTGTAATGGGTTCAAAGATGGATAACTTCCAATCAGTTGTCCAAGTAGCTGTCTTCCATGTGTCCTGGCATAGGCAAGGAAGTGCTTCAATAATAGGAATCGCTATCTGCCCAGTCCTGGAGGCTAGCAATGTGAGCTATCTTTGACTCCCCACTCTATTTTGCACCCACCCCAATTAATCCATCCAACAATAATTTGTGATCTCTTCTATGTGTATCACCATACCCGAGGTTAGGAGTGTGAAGATACACATAAAAGGCAGCATATTTGCTCTCCAAGGAACCCCAGGTGGCATGGTGGTTAAGTACTCAGCTGCTAAACAAAAGGCCAGCAGTTCAAACACACCGCTACTCCGCAGGAGAAGAAGATGGCAAGCTGCAAACTAGAAAATCCTACAGGGCAGTTCTACTTAGACCCGTAAGTCACAACAGCAGCATTTGTCCTCAAAGAGATGGCTATCTAGACATCATTTCAGTCCAATGTAATTAGTTCTTTTATTAAAACTTCACTAAGATGATATAGATATGCATGCACTTGTCAGATATAATGCATAAAGATCCCTTGTATACTTTGCCCAGTTTCCCATAGTTGTGACATTTTCAAAACTGTTGTACTGTATATCACAATCAGGATATAGACATTGACTCAATCTCACCTTATTCTGATTTTCCCTGTTTCATTTGCACACTTTTATGTATGCGTATTTTTATCAAGCTCTATACATTTTATCACGTAAGGTTAACCTACTGGCTACCTGTTGGGCTGCTAACTGAAAGCTAGGTAGTTTGAAACCACCAGCCCATCCTCAGGAGAAAGATGGAGCTTTCTACTCCCTTAAAGGGATACAGTCTTGGAAACTCACAGGGGCAGTTCTGCCCTGTCCTATGGGTTGCTATGAGTCAGTATTGACTAAATGACAATGAGTTTGGTTTGATTGGCTTGGTTTGGTTTGAAGTTCAAAGTACAAAATTGTTCCATTGCCACAAAGATCAGGTTACCACTTTATAGCCATACTTGCAGAGGCAATAAATTATTCAATGTGGTTCTTCTAGTCAAAGTCTCTGACTCCCCACCAAATGACCTTTTCCTGCAAGGTTCTGGTAAGAACATGGGGGGAAGAGCTGATTAGAATCACCTCTGAGTCAATTGTAAACCAGATTCCCTGGAATGTCAACCCGCTACATATAAAATGAGCCCACTGAGAAGCAGGAGGAGGGATCTCTTTACCAGCAAGAGGCAGGAGTCTTCTACAGTATGTATGTACCATTCATCTATGGAAGGACATCTGGGCTGATTCCAGTTTGAGGCTATTAAAAATAAACTTACTATGAACATTCATGTCAAGTTTTTGTGTGAATACGTCTTATTTCTCTGGGATAAGTCCCCAGGAATGTGAATGCTGGGTGAAATAGTACTTGTGTGTTTCTTTCTTGCTTTTTTAAAATCATGTTTCCCCTAGAGGTAAATCAGTTGCCATCAAGTAGATTCTGACTTGTGAGCACCCGTGTGGTCTGAGGAGGGCTGGCTTTTTGTTTTGTTCGTTTTAAAAAGGAAATCATCAGACCTTTCTCTGGAGGAACCTCTAGATGGTCTCAAAGCTACCACTATTTTGGTTAGTAGCTGAGCACTTAACCATTTGTGCCACCCAGGGATTCACACGTACTGATTGTTTTGGTGAAGTGCTTTTAAGTTGATTCTTACTGACAGCCATCTCATGTTTGTGATAGAGAAGAACTGTCCCATACGATAGAATCTTTATAGAATCACTGCCCTGCTAAGTGGGTTTGAACTGCAAAACTTTGGACTTCCAGCAAAAATCTTAGCCATTATATCATCAGGCTCCTTTACCTATACTACCAATGCCATTTCTCTAAATGCAAAATGTCACATTATGTCATTTCTCTCCTCAGGCATTTTTCCTGGCTCTCTACTACCTGCATAACAAAGTCTCAACTTCTCAGGAGGAATGAAAAACCCAATGGATGGGCCCCTACTGCTTCCCTACAAGGAAGCAGGCTCCAGGTCCACCGAGCTGATTCCATTCCCCAAATGGGCCATGCTTTTTTGAGAAAGTTTCCTGCACTGTCTTTTTAGCCTGCAGAAATGTTCTTGACCCTTAGAGACTCCTTCTCAATGTGTTTTCCTATATGAAAGTCGCTCTACTCCCCCAACTTTCTCCATGTCGAAATGTATGCTAACCACTTTAGATTCCAGCATCATTTTGCTTACATTACCACTGAAGTATTCGTTTAATTTTCCCTTGTATTATACTTAGTTTATAAGTATTTCTCCTCAAATAGACTGTCAACTATTAGATTCTAGGTTTAGTGATATAGAAGTGAACTAGAAACTTGAATAGCATTTATTCCATTTATGTAATATTCATGCTTCCATGTGACAAAGATTTGGCTGCACCCTGGGAAAGGGATATAAATTCTCAGTGATTGTGGAACCCAGAAATAGATGTGTTATGTCAAAAATTAAGAATAATATCATTTTAAAACTGAGCAATAATTTAGATTTTACTTTAGTAACCAAAATGGTCTGTCTTGAGCATTATGCTCGTTTAAGAACTATTTAAATGAGGTCAAATTGGCAAGGGACCCTGGGGGGAGGAGTGACTATATGAACCATGGAGGAACGACTCAGAAGAAGAAAGTGAGAATGGTTGTTGTAATCCGTGTCACTAAAGTGTATTGTAGAACCTGGTGGATTGCTGTAAGTTTTGCTCTGTAATTCTCAACAGCAAAACAAATAAAATTTAGAGGAACCAAAACAATAATACAAGGCAGGATATGAGTTGTTCCTTAAGAGTACAAAATAAGCATCTTTTCACCAGATGCATCTAAAGTGTGAATCTCTTTCTAACTTTGTTTCCCTTTAAGTGCAAAAATTCAGGCTTATAAAAGATGTGGCCAGTCTATTTTAGAGTTTAGATTTTAAACACTCCATTTTACTTAACTGGAGTGTCAACGTGCTATTTTCTCATAACTAATTAAACGTGGTAGTGTATTTCAAACTGCTTTCACAAGTGGATCCCTGGTGGCATAACAGTTACACATTGGACTTCAATCTGCAAAGTCAGCCATTTGAAACCACCAGCCCGCTCCATGGGAGAAAGATGGGGCGTTCTATTCCCATAAACAGCTACGTTTCTAAGAAACCTGCAAGGACAGGTCTGCCTTCTCCTATAGGGTCACTATGAGTGGCATCAACTCAATGGCAGTGAGTTTTTGAGTCCACAAGATCAAAGGAGCAAGGAACAAAGAACAATGGCAGATCCCTTCTAACATGTTTCTGGGGACAATGAATCCACCGCTGATCAATTCATGCAAATGCCAGAAGTGAGCTGCACATCAATAATGTTGCCAGTTCCAAATACATTTTAACTTCAGGGTTTCAAATAGCAAGGTTACCAAGATAGTACTTATTTAGCAACAATAAAAATAAATCAGAAATCAGATGCAGTGCAAAAGGCATTCCTTGGTAATGGGCCAATGAATGTGTTGATGTAACTTAAAATTTATCAGGCAGGATTTGACATCCTCTGCCTTAAAAAGTTTCCTTTTTTCATGAATTATTCTTTAATTCAATACCAAGTAAATGTTGCTATCTCTAATAGAATCAGCATTCGATTCCTATAGCTTTCTGATGGTACTCAATGTTTTCAACTTAAAGGAAGGGGGAAATAATAGATGCCTCAGCATCACTGGAGCAAGCTTCCCATTGGAAGTAATTTCCTTGTCCGGTAAGAATAACAAAGCCAGGAACAACTTTACTGTACAAGCAAAAACATTCGTTGGAGAGAGAAGCACCTTGCAAGGGGAGACAGGGAGGGGCCTACCGCAACACAGACCATGTCTCCTACAACAAGGGAAAAGGAGAGATTGTTAAGGGAGTTTAGGATACAAGGTTCTTATGTTTATTCATGAAAAGAGGTGGAGAGTTCCAGGAACTGAATCCATATGGGCGGGGCAATGGTAATTGGGTGTGCATGCAACAGGTGTTTAAAATGGAGTTCAAGGAAAAGACTTCTAGGAAGGATCGTGGGATGGTGTGCATGGGCCAGGTAGCCAATTCCTCAGGTTCAAGTCCTCTGCACAGATGTGCTTTGCTCCTGGTTTCAATTTGAGGTCACAGGTGTCACATTTACTCTTGCTCCCATATCCAGTCAAAGCTAGTCAAATGCTGAAAGCTGTAGGGAATTTTAAAACACGTTAATCTTGCAAGGTGGGAATGAAACGGAAAATGTCATAGTCTATTATAATAAACCACAAGTTTAAAGTTATATGGTTGCAAGGTAGTAAGGTGCATATGTGTGGGCCTGGGGAAATTCCGTAAGGTCATCTGAACTTGAAATGTACGGGGTGGAAGAATCCAGCCTCTTTCCTAAAGTGTCTGAATGCTGGCCTCCTCATTTGTTTATGCAAATATAAACATGTAGAGATTGAAGGAAAATTACTGGGTTCTCCTCTATCATGGACACACAATCAATACGAGGTGACCACTAGAATTGTTTGGGGATTCTGATGTAAACTTGGAAATGCTTTTTGTTTTGTTTTACTCTTCTTAGGTCAAGCAAATATCTTCACCTTTCCAAAGAGATTGAGAAACCCAGAGGTTACAGTTTTTATTAACTCATCAAAATGACAGTCAATATCTCAACTGCATCTTTTGATAGGCCTTTTATCAGTTTTTAATCAAGTTCACCACAAGTACCAGGCA
>NW_022111373.1:32451048-32452331 GCF_000313985.2 Echinops telfairi | reverse complement strand
GCGTTTTGGTTGTTCAACTGATTAATTGATTTTTTTTCTCTCTGGGAGCTTTTAGAATTTTCTTTTAATCCTCTAAAATCAGCAATTTCATAAGAATGTTGCTAGACCAGAGTCTCCTTTTAATCTGAAGACTGGAATTTACAGCCCAAGGAAAAGCGCTGCTACGTCTTTTCAGCTATTAAACGATGTTTGCTTTATATTTTAGGATCTCCCATTAAATGCTGGACATCGTGGATTAATATTCTTGTGTTTTACTTTGTTGTTCATTTTTACCATCACTATCTTGTTTCCTTTGTGTTTTGGTACATTTTCTTTATTGCCCAGACCAATAATTCAGTCTTCAGCAATGTTCATTCTATTTTTATCCTTTGAATTTTGTGGGAGTTTTTCCTTCTTTGCCAGATTTGTCGCATCCGGACCAATGTTTCATCCTCTAATTACTGTCCTTCATAGCAGAGTCTCCCTCCTTCCTCTTTCCTTCCTAAGGGTAATAGCTACTTGATTGTCTTGGGGTGGGGGATTTAACCTCTTTTTACATAAGTTTTCTTCTGTCCTCTGAATTATTTTTTTATAACCTTGCATCTGTGGTTTAGTTGGTCCATCTTAATCCTTCTATTAGTTTTCATGGATTATCTGATATTCATTCTTATCTGAGTTACCTCTGTGTGAGTTGGTGTGATGTCCCACAAGGTCTCAATAATGAGTGATGACTTCTTTGGGGTTCTATACAGTTAAGGTAGGTCAACTAAACAATGTCCTGCCAGTCTAACCCTGGGCATAGACTGGCAGGCAGACTAGGTATCTATCCCCTTCACTCCTTGTCAGTTTAGAAGGATGCTTACTTTGGCAAAGGAACACTTCAGGGATTTGACCTCATGGCAAAGCAAACTGTTCCTTTGTTTTCCTCTGTGCTGGCGAGACATCTCTACACCTCATTCTGGCCCCTAAATGATTGACTTTGGTAATACTTCTAAGATTACCCTGACATTGAGTTGCGTGTGTGCCCATAATTTCCCAGAGTGGTTGAAATGATAGGACTCATCATTACTGTTGCTTAGATTTGTGCTCATCTCCAGTTACTCTGATGACAGCTCCTTCCTCTCTCTGCTGGGTCCCTCAGAGCTTGGAAGTTGTTAGCATTGCATCATTTCTAAGTTGCCAACATAGATATACATGTATGTGTACATATATGATTTTCTGTCTACTGATGATATTCTTTCATTTTTCACAATATTGTTGCTTTATTTATATTAAAATGCATATTATTTATTTACAGTGCTTTG
>NW_022111373.1:32447518-32449783 GCF_000313985.2 Echinops telfairi | reverse complement strand
CAAATTATGACAGTAGAAAGTGTAATTTTCAGTGAACTGCAAATGAACATGTGAACCAAAATGCCATGAAAATCATTTTAATGCAAATATAATTTTTTTAAAAACTTAAAAAGCAGGAGATGGGATAAGAGCTGCATTGATAATACTAAAACTATAATTATTGTTTTCTCTTAATTTATATGCATTTCAAATCAGACACTAATAGGAGCCCTCAAACAAATATGGACTCACCACTGAGGTAACAATTTTAAAGAACAAAGCAGCTGCAGAAGACTAGTGCTCATAATGACAGATGATCCTACAGTATAAGTACCCCGTGTCTGAGTCTCAGACACAGAGCCAGGGACCTGATAGTGTTAAAATATACGCAGATCTATCATCTAGGAAATAATATGGAAAAATGCAATCAATTAAATCATCAGGACCTAAATTAGAAATGTTTTCTGGGGAAGATTTAGTGTATCCTGTTACATTGACTGTGAGCAGAAACAATTATATTATGATTTATTATTTAGTGTAGGGGGATGTATCTGACAAATCTAGAAAGTGTGAGGATTGGGTAATAAAGTATGTACACCAAATATTGATGTTTTCTTTTCCGTTTATTTTTATACAAATAGTGAATGAAGTAAAAAGCCTTACTACTAAATTCTGAATAAATAAATTCACCGCAGCCCACACAATTGAATTAAATGTTAAAGAAGAGCCCAGACTAAACTAAGGGAAGAATTCCACGTGTTTTTACAGAAAAAGAAGCAAGAGCAACTTGTGGGGTTCTTAAGAGCTCATATTATCAATAATAACCCAGATTCATAGACTTTTAACAAACTAAAGAAACCTTTAAACTTCCAAGGTGACCAGATAATCATATTTAAAATGAAGTCAGAGCTAATTGTGTATGAAATTGCTTTATTGTAAGATAAGATATTTTGCTATTATTGATGGTATTGTAGGGATATCAGTAACATAAAATTTCCTAGCTTTTTGACCCTCACTTAAAAGTCAGGCAGACCTCCCAGAGAAGATAATTAAGCTATCACTTCATGTAAAAATCTTCCATTTGGAGTTTTTAACCATGAAATATCCATGCATTTGAAACATAAATCTGCTAGAACTTTAGCTTCCCACTCTCACCTCCAGGTTTCACCAAATCTCTAGAATGTTACTGAGCAACCTAGGTTGAAAGAGGGTACTACAGTGTCTTGGCAAACACATATTCTTCCTTCTGACTCCCAGTCAGTTTCAAACCATTGTGCAGCGATGCCAGGACCCACTTTCTTTTCCTTGGGATATGGCCTGTTTTAGCTCTCAGACAGGTGGCTCCTTGAACATACGGTACCTCATTTTATTAATCTCTGCTTCTATTGCCATCAATCAACACTAGGGCTAAAAGGCTTTTGTTAATGTCAGAAGTAAACATACTGCTTTCCTATAAGCTAGGAAAATAAGAGATGAAAGCATTGGATATATAAAGCCATATGATATATGATATATACATATATGTATATGTATGTATACATAATTTGGCCTAGGAAGCAAAATGTTTAAAAATAGTTATTTTAAAGGTTGAAACCCTTTCTAAAGTTTTTACTGACCCTAGTCATTTTCTGGGGTCCACAATTCAGTTATATATCGCAAATTTTCTCAGCTTTTTGTTATCTTTCCTTATAACATGCCCAAAGTGCATGCGACGAAGATTCCCCATCCTTGCCTCTAAGGAGCATTCTGGCTGTACTTCTTCCAAGACTGACTGTTCTTTTGGCAGTCCAGGGTATTCTCAGTATTCTTCACCAGCATCATAATTCGAAATCATGTCTACTTCTTCGGTCCTCCTTATTCAGTGTCTAATTCCACATGCTTCTGAGGCACAGATGACAGATACTGCAGGCCGGGCTGGTGTTTCACTCTGCTGTACATGGAGTCGCTGTGATTGGGAACCAACCCCACTGCTCCTAAAATCATGAGCTGATTGAAAATGGCATGGGTTGGGTCTGGTGGATTTTGTCCTCAAAGTAACATCCTTGTTCTTCAACACTTTAAAGAATTTTTGTGAAGCAGATTTACCCAATTCAATGTGTTGTTTCTGTCCTTATAATAAGTGTTCTGTCCTTAAAATAAATGGTAGAACTCCTCATATAGGTTCTCTGATATAATGAGTAAAGAAAACAAGAGTAAGTGACTGAGTTAGTTAATTGTGCCAGCCTGGCCGATAATCACATGTGGGGCTAATTGAAAGGCGGAGGGATAAATGGGTGGTGAGCCTCG
>NW_022111373.1:32444552-32446231 GCF_000313985.2 Echinops telfairi | reverse complement strand
AAATTGGATACCCAAAATTGGGGGAGATAAAGGCATGAAGTGGTTGGCTTTTCTTTACATAAAACTCTCTCTTATACATGAGTTGCTGTGGATTTGTTTCTCCAAAGTACCCAGACTAATACAGTGACAAATTAAATACTCTGAAGTACCTCTTCCCTACCATCACCTTCAAATAAAATCCATGCTACAATTCTAAGGACGAGGCAATAAAATGTCATCAGTTGTGATGTGATGTACATGGGTGGTGGTTTCTATTTCCATCTCCAACAATTGACTTTCCAAATTGACAGGATAAAGAAAGAGATTGGTGGATCCTGGAGAGTAACAGTGGATAAAACAAGTCATGAAGCAAAGCTGTCTCTAAGCATATTGCATTTTCAAATAGAAGTGAATATGAAGATGAGTAGGCCTGAATGCCAAATTGTCAAAGAAGGTTACCGATAGCCCCAGTGAGCTACCTGTTGCTGTTCTACTATATTCCACTCAATTCACCCCTATGACTAATGGATGAGGGGGTGGGGAGAGAAGGCTGAGTTGATACTGTTTTCTTAAGCTTTAGGAGCCCCAGTGGTGTAGTGGTTACACATTGGGCTGTGATCCACATGGTGGGCAGTTTGAAACCACCAGCAGCTCCATGGGAGAAAGACTGGGCTTTTTACCTCTCTTATGAACAAATTGGTCATGGGGCAGGGATGAGGTACACATAAGCTTTCAAGAACTGAATTCCCTTCAACAAGGCTGACCTGATCACTTTTAAGTGCCTAATTTTTCAGCAACAACAACCTTATATCACTAATATAAGACCATGCAATAATAGCGTGATTATGTTGGAAGCTTCCATTGTACAATGAGGGGCATTTAATAAATTAATATTTACTGTGCTGTACAAATCAGTCCTTCTGCAGTGGAATTTGCTTTCCCTTTTTCCAATAAAGAGTTACAGTCTTGGAAACCCACCAGGGGTCACTATGAGTTAGCACTGACTCAATAATGAGTTGGTTGGGGCTTATGATTTATTGATACCAACTAAGATTAGACTGCCACACTAAGACAGTGGGTTGCTTTTGTTGTTGTTGTTTGTTTGTTTTGGCTACAGCCACACAAAGTAGTGGACTGAGGAGAGTGGCTAAGAGCAAGTAACTTTACACATTTTGCCCCCTGGATGAAGACATTGGAAAATGTTTAATCTACACACGAGGTAGGAAAGTGCCCCGTGGTCTGGTGCGATCGTCAGGTAAAAGGATAAAGACCAGAGGGCACAAAGCAAAGCAATATGATGATGAGGTGTAAGACTGAACATCTAGGAAATGTTCATGTGTGAGGTTTTTTTAATGTCAAAGCAGTTTTATTGAGACTCAACGACTGTATCACAGCTGCACTGGGGGTGCGTTCTGCATTTTGCTATCGTTATATATTGTGTAAAGCAGCACAATGCAGGTTTGACTTGGAAACAATCCATAAAGTACAAACACCTCAGGGATGACAGTAAAACAGAAGGTATTCATGTCAATGCACACTGGGGAAAGGGTCAGTGGTATGTGAAGTGGGAATAAAGCCCATAGATGGGGTCAATCCATATGCACAGATCATGTGGAATGAGCAGGGGGAAGTGTTAAATAAGGACATGCTCGAGCCCAGCCTATACATCAGACTGATGACACCACTGTAGTGTCCTGAGG
>NW_022111373.1:32438456-32443372 GCF_000313985.2 Echinops telfairi | reverse complement strand
TAAACACCCAAACTTCTACACTAGTCTACATGAACTTTTGAAAACACCTTAGAAACCATGAAAAGTTTTTATTGTCCTGTGGAAGGTAGTTCAGACTGTGAAGTAGTGATCAAAATACGGTGCTGACTCTCCCTTAACCAGGACTCACAAGTTTTAAAACAAAAGGTTATTACAGTGGATGACTCAGCTATACACACAAAACACAACAATAATAAATAAATCATTTCTGCCATCCCTGAGACCCTGTGCTCTACTATTTTCAAGATTCTGTACCCAAAGGCCTCAACAATGGTTGTAAACTGTGAGTATCACCAGCGAGATAAGGATTTTATTCCTGAAATCATGTTTCATGCTTTGTGCTTATAATCAAGCATCTCGCAGTAGTTTGGCTGTAGGGAAAGATTATGTTGCTCATTCTCTCACTTAGACTCCCAGGCCAGGCCGTAGCTATATTTTCCCTTGTGGATAAATAAACTGATATTCTTGTGTCTACCTCAGTCATTCAAGCATTTTGGTGTTCATGAGTCTGATTCTCACATCCTGGTCACTCCTGAGAAATCATTGGGCCTTTAAAAGAAAATCTATTTCTTAGATGTCATATATGTAAGGGTAAATGTTCATTTTGAGTATGTTCAAATATTCCAATATCCTTCCATTTCCCTTTTATAGTAATAGTTGTTTTGTGCCTGAACCTCAATTCTTAAAATTGCTTGCATGGAAATCCAATTCCGTTTCCCTTAGATTACCAGATCTTTTCTAAAAAGCCTAGGGTGTTTTCTGAGGATCTGTAATTTTGCTATTATTGTTTGAAAAGTCATGGTCATACGATTAACCTAGGCCAGGGGACTTATTTTCCCTCCCTCTCCTAGAGTGCCAGGAAACAATTGGGATTTGATGTTCACACACTGGAAAACCAGTGTCCTTACAGGTCAGAGGGTTTCTTTCCCTTAGGGAAGTATGTCTCCCAAGAACCCTCTACATTTTCCCATTGTCTAAGGCTGCAGTAAAAGCCATTTGTTTCTGCAGGTTTGTTTAAGAACATTATTCCACATTTGTTGAATCTGCTGACTTGTCAAAAGATCAACACTACAAATGATTAAGCATTTTTTTCAGGTCCTCTTTTAAACAAGTACTGATCTGCCCAGAGATGTATTTTGGCCAATCTTTAACACAGCAAACCTAGGGCATGTTGGGGATAAATCCTATCATGATTCCTCAAGGAAGTGATAGAGCTTGCTTGATATTCATCTTTTTGTCTTTGGCCAGAGAGGTAGAAACTTTCTCCATGACAAAATAAAACTTAAGGCATTCAAAAGAGAGAAATGAAAGGATAGGGGAAATAGAACAAAAATGCATAAAAATAAATATATACTTTTGAGCATATGGGTCCAAGTGATGCACTACACCCACATATGGGTTGAAATATGATTTTCTAAGAGTAAATTTCTAAAGTGGACCTGTTAAACCCCAATATTTTACCATTAAAGAGGTTGCAGTTTTTTAAAACATGCTTTAAACATCATTATTTCTCCAATTAATGAGTTAACATTTGAATTATAAGTGACTCATCTAAAAGAAATAAGGGTATCTTAAATTTCCGATAGAAGGTAAATATTTGTGAATTATTTTCAACCCAAATGGCTACATCGATTCGATCCAAAGTGATTGCAGTTTGGAAAGCCACTTTTTTCAAAGCTACAAATAGATGTTACTCGGAAAGTTAGCAAAAGTTATTTTTTTGTATGCTTAGAATACATCCAATTTTTAAAATATGCTTAAATAATCATTTCTACATGAGACAACTTACAACATCATTGTGAGAGCATTTAACTTTATATTAGATACCCGAAATAAAATTAATTGATATATCAGATGCTTTCAATTTTCAGGTCACCTTATAGGGAAAAATTGTCCTAAATCAATAAACTAGTAGCTTAAAACAATACATTCATAGAATTTATATCTTTAGATGTCATTGGTCCATTTTACAGATATTAAAACAGAGATCACACCTGGCTGTAAGATAGTAAGACATCTCTGCCCACTTTTAGAAAGCAATCTCAAAAAACAGGAGCAGCAGAAAACGGAAACAAACACAAAAATTCAACTGAAACCAGGAGATCTCTGTAACCCAGAACCAAACACAAAACCAGAAAGGAGAAGGAGGAATGGTAAATTGCTTAGCAGAGAGCAAGAGACCTACAATAACCAAAATGCCAAATCTATTATCATTGACTTAATTCTGATACATGACAACCCCTGTGTTATGGAGCAAAATTGAGCTCCATAGGTCTTCCTTGGATGAATCCACACAGAAGGAGATCTCTAGACCTATTTTACATGGCACTACTCAGTGGGTTCATGCTGCCAACTTTTCAGGTAGCAATCAAGCACAAACTGTACTTACCCAAGGAATGGGAGGAGATATGTCCCAGCTACCAGGAGACAGCATGAGGGGAAAGCCTGCAGAGAATACAATGTGGAAAGATGAAAACCCGAAAAAGGAAAATGATTTGGTTGACTTGACTCTGATTACAACAATAATTTAAATCTAGCAAGGCGGGACACAAAAATACCCTGAACTTGCTAGGTAAAGAAGACAAGGTGTTCCCTTGTTCGGATTATTCCAGTTTAGATTGACTTTTTAATCACTTGAACTAAAACACCTGAACTAATAATTCAATCCTGCATTCACAGGTAAGCATAGTCAAGATAAAACTGTGTGTTAGAACCTAGTTCCTTTCTTATACCAAGTAGAATGAACCTGCTGTTTTACAGATATTTCACTATTTTTCACATCTAAATAGCCTTCTGAAACAAATATGTATAATACTCATAACATATCCAAAAACTTATTTTTAATCTTCAATTCCCCAATGTCAATCAAACTTATTGAGAGAAAATCACTCGATGAGTGTTTATTAAATTATTTTTAAATGAAAGGTGAATAAATAAATAAAGAACTCATGATCCCTGACCTTACATAAATAACATCAAATCATACAGTATAGATTCTCTGAAAAGATCATCATTAATGCTAATTTAATGATTTCCAGGAATGGATGAAAACTCTCGTCTTCTTCAGTGGAAGAAAAGTTCTCAATTCGCTTTATCTAATGAAAATGGAGTGTGCTGCAATACTAGTGCTGGGTGAGAGACGGGAAAAAACCAAGTTAAATTGGAATAATCCTTTTCAGCTAAGAACATATCATATAATATTGACAATACATGGGTAGCACTCTAAAGGAATTATGAATATACAAAGAAAGAACTAAGGACTGAAAAACCAAATAATAAAAAATGTCATCTCCAACCTCCTACCTCATGAAGGCATCCTTTCTCGGACACCTGTAACAGGGAGGCAGCTTCTCCACTTGTTTGCAGAGCAGCTGCCTCCTTTTAAGGTAAGCCAGTCCATTGTTTGAAGAGCCACACTTCAGATATCTGTGTCACTGAGTGTGGGTCTTGTTTGTGTATGCTGTTTTCGGTCCTTTCTACATGAAAGATTTCTGTGACCAAGAACAGATATCATTTGTTTGCGAATCTTCTCATCTAGTTAAGCATAATCACCCTTTTCAACAATTGCTCACATGATGTCAAATCCCTTCACAATTTTATAAGTTCTCCACTAAATATACACCAATCTGTTTATATAATAATCATGTAAACTATTTATTAATTAAACAATTATTATTTGTCATTTACTGTGCATATATTATCACTTCTTGAATGCATAACAATTGTGGAAGGTATAATGGAAGATTATTCATGTGAGAGTTTCAGTTGTATAAGCATTCAAATAATAAATTTATCCTAAAAATTATTTTTCATGATCACATTTTTCAAATGACACCACTGTGATAATAGCTAAGTCTGCTACAATAGACTGTGCTAAGTGACAGCATGATCACCGAGGCATCAAATGGCAGGGAGGTGATGACAAAAATGGACAAGGTGGTAAAGATGGCAAAGGGTACTTAGAAATTGATCTGACCAGGTTCTTGCATGCTGTGAAAATTTCATAAATCTCACAGAATAAAATTATTTGCTACTGAGCAGAAGTTACTCTTCATGTGCAGGTTGAGAGCCTGGAAAACGAAGGTGGCACAAGCAAGCAGAGGACCACCTGCTCTTGCATGGGTCCTAGAACTTTTTAAACAAGGGGCCAGTTCACTGTCTCTCAGACCAATTTGAGGGCCAGCTATGGTTTTTAAAAAAACCTATGAACAAATTCCGATGCACACTGCACATATCTTATTTTGAAGTAAAATAACAAATGGGGCAAAAACTCCTGGCGGATCAGATAAATGTCCTCAGTGGGCTGCATGTGGCCCGCGGGCCATAGTTTGAGGACTCTAGAGCATCATCCCCTGTTGTGGCTGGACACCTTCACAGACAAACTCCTCTCTATTGGCTGTCAAACAATTTAATGTGAAGCTAAAACACCTGTGTACATCAAAGGAATTCACCAAGAGAGTAATAAGAGAGCCCACAGACTGGGAAAACATCTTTAGCAACAACACATCAAAGGCCTTATTACTAAAATTTACAATACATTGCAAGCTTACAATAAGAAAAAAACTAACTGCCTACTAAGGGGGTGGGCAAAAGACCTGAAAAGACGTTTCACAGGGGTAGAAATCTGAAGGGCCAATAAACATGTGAAAAAATGTTCCTGATCATTAACCATAAGAGAAACGCAAATTAAAACAACTATGAGATACCACCTAACACCCTCAAAGATAGCCCAATTCAAAAAATCAGAAAGTAACAAGTGTTGGAGGGGCTATGGTGAAATAGGAACACTCGTCCACTGCTGGTGGGCCTGTAGGTACATACAACCACTATGGAAATTGATTTGGAAATATCTAAAACAGATTTAGATTGAGCTACCATACAACCCAGCAATCCCCCTA
>NW_022111373.1:32418668-32438316 GCF_000313985.2 Echinops telfairi | reverse complement strand
CAACCCAAATTTCCATCAACAGACGAATGGATCGAAAAACTGTGGTACAGGCATACAATGGAGTACTATACATCCCTGAAATGCAGCAATGAACGCATGAAGCATATTGCTGCATGGGAAGAGCTGGAGGAAATTAGCTAAGCAAAGTAAGTCAAGCACAAAAAGATAAGTACACCATGAATCCACTTGATATAAGCTTTAAAAAATAAAAACAAAAACGGGACTTAGGGGAAAAGCTATTACCATGTTTCCCCGAAAGTAAGACATTCCCTGAAAATAAGACCTACTTACAGTTTTGCCTCTCGCTGATATATAAGGCATCCCCCCCAAATAAGACCTCCATGAGGTACCCTGAAATAAGGTACCCCGAAGCTACCGTAACTCTAGACTCTGGACCATAGCCGTGGCTGCAGCGCAACTGGAGCAGATAGGAAATGCGAGTAAATGTACCATAGATTATAAGTAAATGTACCATAGATTATTGTACATGGAAATAATGGTAGTGACAAGAAATTCTTGATACTGTAGGATTCACAGTTTGTTAGGTTATGCTGGTTTGTGATGACAACTACTACCATACCGTATACAGGTAATAAATTTCCTTTTTGGTTGTTCAACAATAAATGTGTACCATATTCTTCTTCATGGAAAAATAAGATATCCCCTGAAAATAAGACCTAGCGCATCTTTGGGAGCAAAAATTAATATAAGACACTGTCTTATTTTCTGGGATACAGGGTATATACATACATCCCTGGGGTGAGGTCCTGCAACTATGACAGGGGTCAAACACAATCCAGGGATACATACGGCAGCCAATTAAATAAGGAGAAAGAAAGAGAGGGGGGAAAAAGCATGGGTAGGTGGGGAGCAATGAAAAGAACAGGACCAATGATCGGGGGAGATACGGGAGAAGGGGGTGAGAGAAACCAACCAAGAGAACAACAAATGAACTAAAATCAATGGAGAGAAAGTCATGCGATGGCTAGTGAGGCTTAATCAAGGGCAATGTAGCAATGAAGAATTACTAAACCCGAATGAAGGCCGAACATGATGGTGGGACAGGAGGAAAGTAAAAAGAAACAGAGGAAAGAACCAGGAGGCAAAGGACATTTATAGAGGTCTATTTACAGGCATGTACATATGTAAATATATATTTAAGAAGAGAGGAATAGAACTATGTACTCATATCCATATGTTAAGAATTAAGGTTGCAGATGGACATTGGGGCTCGACTCAAGTACTCCCTCGATGCAAGGACACTTTGTTCTAACAATCCGGCATTCTGTGATGCTTACCTTCCTGACACAATCACTGAAGACAAAATGGGTGCATAAGCAAATGTGAAGAAAGCTGATGGTGCCCAGCTATCAAAAGATATAGCGTTTGGGTATTTAAAGGCTTGAAGATAAACAAGTGGCCATCAATCTGAAAAGCAACAAAGCCCACATGGAAAAGCACACCAGTCTGTGTGATCATGAGGTGTCGATGGGATCAGGTATCAGGCATCTAAGACCCAGAACAAAGTCATACCCAGTGTGAATAGTGGGGTGGAGGGGTGGAGTAGAAACCCAAAGCCCATCTATAGACAATTGGACATCCCCTCACATAGGAGTCACTGGGAAGAGATGAGCCAGTCAGGGTTCAGTATAGCATTGATGAAACACACAACTTTCCTCTAGTTCTTTGGTGCTTCTTTCCTACCACTATCATGACCTCGATTCTGCCGTACAAAATTGATTAGACCAGAGCATGCACATTGCTACAGACAAGAGCCTGCAACAGTGGGAATCCAGGATAGATAAACCCCCCAGGGCCAACAATGAGAGTAGAGATACCAGGAGGATTAGGAGAGAGTGGCGGGAGAAAGGGGAATCAATCACAAGGATCAACCTAAAACCCCCTCCCAGGGGGGCCAACAACGAAAAAATGGATGAGGGGTGACGGAGGATGATGTAAGACATGAACATATTAATCTATAACTTATCAAGGGCTCATGAGGGAGGGAGGGGCAAAAAAGGGGAGCTGATATCAGGGGCTCAAGTGGGAAGAGAATGCCTTGAAAACGATGATGGCGGCATATGTGCAAATGTGCTTGACACACTGGATTAATATATGGATTGTGATAAGAGATGTAAGAGCCCCCAATAAAAGTATTTAGTAAAACTTAAATTAAATAAATAATCTTTTGTTTTTAAAATCAATTTCCTGTTTTAAAAAATTGCTTAAATTCCTAAAATTGTTTTAAGAAATTAATGATTTACAATTTCTGATTTTATAGTGAAACTTAATATGTAACTATATTAAGTACATTCAATGATGTTATATGTACTTAATAGTATATATAATAAAGAGTACAGCCTAGAAAACCCTATTACACAATTCTATTCTGTCCTATGAAGTTACTCTAAGTCAAAAGTTATTTGGCAATATCAAATAGCCACAATATGTGATCATATACTTACATAATATATATGTTTATATCATTACATTTGTAGATTTTTGGATAATATATGTTTTACTTTTACAGGTAAGCCAAAATATTTCCATGCAAAATGTCCATATATGTAATAAATTATTTAAGTAATTTGTATAACATTTATATCAAATAAAAGATTCTATATTTGTGTGTGTTCAATTTGTTTACTTTCTACTATATTTGACATCTCATATTATATACTAAAGTTGTTACGAAAATAGCTTTTAATCAATGTTTCCTTTTTGGAGTTCAGATATCACATTCTAGAAATATGAATACAGAATAGATCAAGCCCTAACATTCTTAATAAATAAATTTTTACTATCAAATATTACTGAGCTTTTATAGAAAATACTCATTTTCTAGATGAGGAAATTGAGGTCAGAGAGGTTAGGCAAATTGTCCAATATCAAGCAGGAAATAGGTAACAGAGTCAAGATTCAAATTGTTGGCTCTCTGAGACCAAAGTTCAGGTGCTTAAACAAATATGATCTCGTATTCAAAGAGTAAAGGCTAATTGAAGTCAATTATCAATTATCACTAGTATTACATAACTCATATTGAATACTGAGTATTATAATAGACCAATGTTTCCTTTCTGAGCAGGTAAGGGGGCATTTGGAATGATCCAGAGACACTGAAAAAGCAAATACCTACACTTTATACTGGATTGTGAGCAATAGTACAAAGGTATTTCATTTTGGGGGGGCTTCTGAGTTTTTTGTTTTGTTTTCTCAAAATAGGGATGTAGGCCAAATAAATTTGAGAACTGATGCACCTGATAGATAGATGTGCAGCAAAGTACAAAGAATGTACCTCATGAGACCAGGCATTTTTGGTTTGGGGGCTTTTTCAATCATTTTATTAGGAGCTCTTACAGATATTATAACAATCCATAATTCAATTAGATCAAGCATAGCTGTACAATTACTGCCACCATCAGTTTCAAAACATTTTCTTTCTTCTTGAGCTCTTTGATATCTGCTCCCCTTTATCCCTACCCTACCCCCAGGGAATGATGATTATTATAATTATTATTATTGGCAGTATCTCACACCATCCAATGTATCCATCCACTTACAATTCTGTCATTTGTTCCCCTCTAGTCAGGTCAGACAGTCATCATTGCTATCGGTTCCCATTTCCCACTTCTCCCCGTCTCTTCCCATACGTAAACCTCAGGGCTTATCTAGCTTGGATTTCATGCATCAGACTATTTTAATTATACAAATGAACATACACCGGTAACAAGATTAATGAGGTAAAACTAAGACCGTAATAGTAGGGAGAGGGAATATTAAAGAAGTAGAGGATGGTTATGTGTTTCATCAGTGCTATACTGCACCCTGGATATATCATCCCTTCCATTTGGCCCTTCTGTGTGAAACTGTCCAATCTTACAGGTGATTTTTTAGGTCTCCACTTTTCTATGCTCCTTCACATCAACTTGATGCTTGCTTTTGAATTTTTGATAACTATCCGCATTGACACCTTGTGATCACACAGGCTGGTGGGCTTCTTCCATGTGGGCTTTGTTGCTTCCCTGCTAGATGCCCACTTGTTTACCTTCAAGAGGCCCGGCATTTTTGTATATTTTGCTTGCTGCTGCATTCCCAGAATGAAGGAAAGTGCCAGGAATTCCCTAGTAGTTCAAAAATTAAGTGCTTGATTAGTAACCAAAATATTGGCCATTCCAAACCACCCAGATGAACCTGGGAAGATACGACTGATGATCTACTCCCTAAAGGTCATGGCCTTGAAAGTGCTAAGAAGCAGTTCTACTCAGTAGCTCACCATGAGTCAGAATCAACAAATGACAGTGATTAGTGTATTTGGTACAATTAGGGATGAATGCTGCCCCCAAACAATGTGTCGACTTGGCCAGGTCATGATTCTCAATATTATGCAGTTACCCTCTATTTTTTGATTTGGTGTAATTATCTTATGTATTACAAATTTTAAACAGTATAATGTTAATGAGACAGGATGAGAAGTGGTTATTTTTGAGGCAGGATACAATCTACAAGATTCGGTTGTATCTTGTAACAATCTCTTTTGAGATAAAGGGAATCGACTACCACCAAAGAAGAAGAGCTGGGGGAAGAATACATCCTTTAGACTCACTGTCCCTGTGAGAAGAACCTCCTAGATGCAGGGGGAGGTGGATGTCAACACATGGAGATCTCCAAGGAGCGTCAGGCTCACAGATGTTAAAAGGAGACAAGGACTTTCCACTAAAGCCAAGAGGGAGAAGAATCCTCTCCCCAGAGCTGATGACCTAAATTCAGATTTTTAGCCTCTTAAACTGTGAAAGAATAAATCCAGTTTGTTAAGGACATCCACTTGTGTTATCTGTCATATGAGTTACATCAGAAAGTGTTGTTACTAGGGTTTATGTCAAACAAAATGTATTTAAACAAGTCTCTGAGACCAGTGGGTAGCTACATGCAAGTTCTCTCAGTAATATATGTATCTTAGTCTCCTTAGGTTGTTTTCAAAACAAAGTTCCTGCCAAAATAATGGCTTCGGACAGGATCTGCTACTTCAGTTAAATTCAAGGCAGAGAAATCCTCTCAGAAAGTTATGGTGATTATTATCTGGGAATGATTAAAGGGATAATCTTGATAGATTTCTTAAAAGACATAGAACAATGACCATGGATTTTAGTATGAAGAAGTTTTAAGAAGAAAAAAAAAGGAAACTGGATTCATGGGGGTGGAGGAGGCTGGAAAATTACACCCAATATTTATTTCCCCTTCGCCACAGTGCACTTGCTGGTTTGTTCTGTGAGTGAGCCAGGCCTGCCATCTGTCACTTGTCTTTCCTCTTCAAATGCTGAGGATGCCAAATGGCTGCTGTGCATCAATGGGCTCGACTGTAAGAACAATTGTGGGGATGGTACAGGACTGGGTGGTTTGTAGTTCTGTTGTACACAGAGTCGCTATGATTCAGAACTGACCCAGTGGCTCCTAACAACAACAAATCAGAGTGAAGAAGGTATAATTTCCAATAACCAAAATCAAACCCACTGTCATGTAGTAGATTTCAACTCATAGCAACTATGTGAAGCTTTGTATATAATTATGGGAGCAAACAGCCCTCATTTTTCTCTCAAGGAGCAGTGAGTTTGAGCAGCTGGCCATTGACTCTGGAGTTCATAGTCTGATGCTTACCCAACAATATCAACCAAAGCACCTTTGGGGAAGTGTTAGAAGAATTAGAGAGATGAAAACCTCACATTCAGAAGTCTACAAATCTAGACAGAGAAATAATAGCTCATATTTTGATATCTTTATTTAATAAAGATTTATATATTTTATAGTAACAATTCTTTAGCATATCCTCATTGTAGCATTAAATAACTAAAATCAATAGTTAATAAATATTTTAAATGGATGAACTGTTTCACATTATTTACTACTAACATAATCTAGCATTTGGAAATGAGGATAACACTTGAGCTTGGGCTTGATCTGTGCTCCCCCCAAAAGTTACTGTCGAGTCCTAATTCTCAGGACCCGTGAATCTGACCTCATCTGGAAATATCTTCATAGATGTAATTTGTTCAAACCAAGCCAAACCCACTTCCATAGAGTCAAGTACAGTTCATCATAATCCTAAATAGTGTTTCTAAGACTATAAGTATTTATAGAAGCAGACAGCCTCATGTTTCTTCCTGTCAATGTTCTATTTAAGCCATTGACTCTGTGGTTAATAGCCCAATGTCTAACCCATAGTGCCACCATGGTTACCATGAGGTCATGCTTGAACAGGATGCTCTCTAATCTCACAAAACAAATGGGGAAAAGGCTCAAATGGAAAGCGTCTGAAGACAAAGACACAGATTGTAGTTAGGCTGCCACAATCCTGGAGGCTGCAGAAGGAACATGGCCCGGCTGTCATCTTGATTCCAGACTCCAAAATTATGAGGGAATGAAATCTATTGTAAGCCAATTTCTGGTACTTTCCTATAATGATCTTGGGAAAACAACATAAGCAGATTTATTTTGGTTGTTTACAGCTGACAAAACTTGCATTTTTTTTTTACTCATAAAGAAATGCAAGTCACAATTCATATCATGAAATTTTTTTGGAAAATTAATATTCATTCATCTATTAAACAAATACTTCCTAGGTATTTACAATGTGCTCTCATATGTTGGTGTTTAAAATTCATCTGTGAACAAAAGAAATTCTACCCACAACAGGTTTACATTCAAAAGAGAAAGACAAGACAGGGGAGTCTCAAGATGGCGTCCAGATAAAATCACCCACCCAGTGCTCCTGTTGTTAAACCAGAAAATTAAGAGGTAAGGAGGCCAATATTGGGAGGCCAGATGCTAGAAATAGAATCCCAGTGTCCTAGGGTTTCTGGTTCAGACTTCCCCTTACAATTTTCACCATGGAGCAATTTGAAGGCTCTCTGCAACAATGATCTAAGTTCACCGCACCTGCCCAAAGGTTTTTCACATCCCTCACCAGGTCCAGTGGAAGGCATCGGCTAACCCTTCCTGTGCCTGAGATCCAAGATCTGCCAGCATGCTGTAATTTCCAGACTGTAGTCATAATCCCAGGCCCATGGAGAGCCTCTGAGAACTAGCCATGAGAGCTCACTCTGGTGCGCCCCTGTCTGCTCTGCATTCTGGGCATGCGTGCCTGCATCCCCTCCCCACCCAGGAACAGAGGGGCCACATAAACCGCCAGTTTTTACCTTCCCCCCAGCTCTACATGCAGCCTGCCAGCATGGGTAATGAAAAATAGTAAGACACTAATTTACTACAACCAGAGAGCCCCTGGGCTATATACCTGGGTCAGATCACAGAATCCCGGAGCATAGCCTAGGAAACTGCATTGGGAGTGAGCCAGTAGGGCAGCCAGAAGAACTCAAACCCAGGAAGACCCAAGCCCACTCAGTCAATCTAATTCCCCTTTCTTGTGGGACAGCAAGGCACAACCCCTATACCAGGACACCTTGAAAGCCACTGAAAAAAAAAAAAAAAGAAAGAAAACTTAAGAAAATGTGATTCGAAAGCTGTGTTCCTTTCGGTAACTTTGAATTTAAGCCAACACACAACTGGTTCATTAACAAAGTTTTAACGTAACAAAGCAAGAAAAATAACCAAGAGCTTAAAGTCCATGGCCTCAGCTCAAATCAGGTTTTACCAGTTTGGGCTTGACAAAGAATCTTTGAAAGGTTCTTCAAAGACCACACAATAGTAAGTCAGGAAAACAAGCCTTCCACATAAGACACCAGCTTGTTGAGTAAGATATTGCTATACTCCACCCCCCAGCCCAGCCTACTTGGGTAGGGGACAGGAATATACTCCACCTCCCTCCCTCCACTTGGCCACTTCCATCATCCCCATGCCCTGATTCAACAAAGGTACATTATCTCAAGATAACTAAACCAATCACAAGAATACAGCTCTCGAAGTTGTACCAGACACCAAATCATTCCCCTTGCCTGAATTTTACCCCCCCTCTGACTTCCTACAAGACAAAAAAAATAAAACATTAAACCACCAAACATTGCCCCTGTGTAATATGCAGGGTTGACAACAGAACCTGGTGAATTCACCATACTCCTCCTTTACACTAACCACCATAACCTCTGGAACCTGTAGCTTCATGTCAGCAACACACAAGCTTCTTTAACTCACCAAGTAAAAGTGCACCTTTCTAGGGAGACAGACACAGTCCCCAAGGAGACAGAGATGCTACTCAAATGCACAGCACAGCTAGCCCCAGATAGTTGTAGAGCAATAGCTTCTGAGAAAGAAAACACAGGGCTCCTTTGCCCAACACAGGAATCAGAACTCTTGACATTAGGGTTACTCAGTGACCTTCCCTGCCCCTGGAACATTAACCAAAGAACACAGGGTCCCACTGACCCTACCCAGACCACCTTCTGACCAGAAGCTGATCCTCCCAGGGGCACACACAATAATAACCAATATCTACCTTGGGACTATACATAAGGAGAGGAGAACTCAGAATTGTGCAGCAACCTACTATAAAGGAGCCTTCTGTTATAAACACAAATAATTAAAGGTCTGTACCTTCCCTTTCACAATTTACAGGGCTGATAAGGGACCCTGGAAGTTTTATTATACCCATCATGCACCCAAACCCCAAAATCTCTAGAACCTGCTTCCTACATCTTGAGAATACCTATTCCCCAGCACATTACCAACTAAACACATATCCCTGATAACCCTCTGTGCCTAAATCCCCTGAGTTGCTCTCTCTCTCAGGGCGGGCCGTGAATACTGGTCCATCTGTATATGATCAGCCTGCCCAGTGCCACCTTCAGTTCTTGCAGCAGACCTGGAGCTGCTTTTAGCAATCAGAGCCTGCAACTGGTCCATGCCTAGGTCTCCTGAGTAGCTCCCTCCCCCACTACAGCCAGTTAGTGCCAGCCTGCACTGCATGTGATTGGCCTGCCCATCACCACCCTTGATTTCTGTGATGGCCCCATCACCCTGCATGAGAGAGTCATCAACATTGCCCACCAAATAACTAGCTCCAGCTATCTAGGGAGAGTACACCTATTTGGGGGTGGGAGAGTGGGGACAAAAAATTAGTATTCAGTTACCTGAGGATAGTGTGATTTAATTATCTGCCCCTGGAAATAAGTACCCATGTAAAAATGACATAGAGAGGCAGCTCAAAGCCACAGTGCAACTGGCTACAGGTGGTCATTAGAATAATTCCTACCAGCCTCTGGAGAACAAAACATAGGACCCCTGAACTCCCAGGAAAATGACACCAAAATCCACCAAAATGCCATGCAGATAACAACCCCACATCAGCAGCCACTGCAAGAAAGCAAGAGAAACAAAACAATGTCTAAGGAGGTCCTGAGTTTGAACTACTACAGAAATAAAGCTTCAGTATGCTGCTTAGAAACATATGGGATGTGAGAGAATCAATACAGAAAAAGGATGGACAAATAGAGAGGATAGAGACCACTTACTGAAAGAAAATAGAAGTTAAGGGAAAACACAGCAGAAGCAAAGCAAATGGTAAAGTACCTTACCAACAGACTGAAAGAGGGGGAAAATCATATCAGTGACCTCAAAGATAGCCAAGCAGAATTCAACAAACATGAAAGACATATAACAAGATAATCAAAGAAGCTGAAGAAAACCTGAGAACAACGAGGGATGTTATGAAGTGAACCAATACTTGAATAACTGGGATACCAGAGCAAGGCAAAAAGAATAAATCAGCCCAGATAGTGAGGGAATTATTGGAAGAAAGCTTCCCCAATTAAATGAAGGAGAACCAAACAATCACTCAGGAAGTAGAGAGAGGGCAGCAATTAGACTGAACCTCAAGAAGAACACACCAAGGCATATTGTAGTCAAATTATTCAAATTTGAAGAAAGGGAGAAAATAATAAGCGTGTTAGAGAAAAAATTCAGTCATCTTTAAGGGTAATCAGAGAAGAATATGGTCAGAGTTATCAGCAGAAACCATGAGAAATAGGAGAGAATGGAGTAGCATAGCAGTAACTCAAGAGAATAGCAGTAACTCAAGAATCCTCTATCCCACAAAACTCTCCATCAAAGTAGAGAGAGAGGTAATGGTTTTCCCAGAGCAGGAAAATTAGAGAAGACATTTAAAAATTACAGCACTTTAAAAATTGCTAAAAATATTTCCAACTCACTTTGGTCCAAAGACCAACATCCACAGAGCACAAACATGTAACCACCACATAATGTAACACTATCCAAAAATCAGAGCACTGAAAGCAATACCCAAGACATCTTTGACCAGATGGTGAAGAAAAAGCAATAATGAACACCGCTGCACATACATAACACACTGCTAAGAAAGGAGGAAAGAAAATGTCTATAACAAAAAGTATGAGATGACAGCAAAGAATCTACAGATGTAATAACTCTGAACATCAATGGTTTGAATTCCCTTATTAAAAGACAAAGACTAGAACACTAGATTAGGAAACAAAATCCATAAATCTGCTGTCCACAAGAGAAACATCTCAAGCTCACAGACAAAAACAGGTTGAGGATCAAGGGTTAGCAGAAGGTATATCAAGTGAATGGCAATCTAAAAAAAAAGCACGAATTGCAATTCTAATCTCTGACAAAATTGATTTCAAGATTTAGGACATAACAAGAGATAAGTATGGGCATTATGTAATGCTTAAGGGATCAGTACACTACAAACCAGTAAGCACAATAAACATCTGCACCCAATGAGCGACCCGCAAAATACGTCAATCAAATCCTTCAAAAGATGAAAAAAGAAATCAAGGGATCAACAATCATAGTAGGAGAATTCAATATACTGCTCTCTGAGAAAGATAAATCAGCAGGAAAAAAGCTCAGCAAGAAGGCTACTGAACTAAACTCTATAATTAGACTAATTGACCTCATAGGCATGGTCAGAGCTCTCCACACAACTGCAAAAAAAAATCCACACTCTCTTCAAGTTCACATGGCACGTATTCAAAAATAAACCACATGCTGGGACACAAATCAAGTTTGAGCAAGTTAAACATACTGAGGTCATTCAGACTTCTTTCTCTGACCACTACACCATAAAGCTGGAAATCAACAAAAGAAAGATCAATAAAATAAGGGCAAATACTTGAAAGATGAATAACTTAGTTCTTCAAAAGGAGTGGGTATTGGCCCATATAAGAGACAAATTTAGGAACTTTCTAGAAACAGATGAGAATGAGAATAGAACATACCCAAATCTATGGGATACAGATAGGCAGTTACCAAAGGAGGCTGGGGGTAAATGCACATATGAAGAAGAAAGAGAGACTTCTGGTTACATGAAGAAAGAAGAAAGACTTCTGATGGATACCCTATCAAAAAACCTTCAGCAGTTAGAAGAGTCAATCGAATAATCCTTCTAATAGCAAAATAAAATAAATTTTAAAATCAGGGTGAAAATAAATGAGTGGGAAAACAAAACAAAAAAAAACACTGGAGAAAATCAACTCAATAAAAAACTGGTTCTTTGAAAGGATTGAAAGAATCAAGAAACTGTTGACAAACCTAACAAAAGTTAGGAAGGAGCAGACTCCAATATCCAGGTTGAATGATGAAACAGGAACTTACAATAGCCCCTAATGATATTAAAAACTAATTATACAGTACTATGAAGGACTTTAGTCCAAGGAATACAACTTGGAAGACATGGACCTCGGGGGAAAATATCCTCCTTGATTATCTCATAAAGATGTCAAGAACTTGAACAAACCCATAGCAAAAGAAGAAATAGATGAGGTTATTAAGGAAGTACCAACTAAAAAGAGACCTGGCCCAGCGGCTTCACAAGAGAATTCTACCAAGCATTCAGGGAAGAGCTGATGCCAATTCTGCACAAACTCTTCCAGAACATAGAAAAGGACGGTAATTCCCAAAAACGTTCTATGAAGCTAAATTAACACTGATACCAAAACCGGGCAAGAATCCAACAAATTAGGGGATCCAGCTTTCTTTACCACATTTGTTTATGCACCCATTTTGTCTTCCACGGTCATGTAGGGAAGGTATCATATATTGCCACATTATTAGAACAAACTGTTCTTACACTGAGGTCAGATTTAAGTAGAGGTTTAAAGTCCATCTGCTTCCTTGTTGTATACACACACACAGAGAAAAATATAATATCTCTATATTTACATATATTACCTATATTTATATCAATATATATAATTTTTACTTTCTTGTCTTCTTTTTCTTTTTTATTTCCTCTTACTCCACTATCATGTTTACTCATTGTTCACCTCTCAGTAATTCCTCTCGGATACATTTCAATTCCTCAAAAGCGACCAGGAATGCTGCAGTCAATTTTAGATCCCTTGCTATTCCCCTGTCCCTCTTGTTATTGTGTGGGGGGAGGTCAGATGCGCAGGCACTTCCCCCCCTGAAGGCAATCAGTTGCCAGACTGCTGTCTCATCCCACCACAGGGGTGGGCCTGCTCCCTGCTGCTGGGGACAATGGACAGGCTCCTGTGGGCAGAGTTCACATCCTACTGACAATGGTCTCTATCAGTTGGGCCAGGGCCAGGCCAAACCGGCTGTCCCTCCTCTTCCTATTGCATGTATGCCGCTAGACTACCCTCTTATTACTGTGTAACCTATAGTGCAGCCCCTTCCTGTGACGTATGTCTCTACCTTTAATTAGTGGTCTGGCATGCCCCCAAAAGGTATATAGGCGTGAGTCAGCAATATAGAGCTCTCGGACTCTGACCTCCATGCTGCTCACTCCCTGGTCACTTCCCTCTCTTCCCCTTCTCCCTTGTTCCCTTGCCCTCCTTCCCTTCCCGTCTCTCCACGTGGATCACCAAGCTGGGCTGAGGTGAGCAATGCTACCATGTAATATGTCTGACTGTATTATTGTATTATCTCTCATGCTCTCGATGACTTTAATATAATGCTTATATATCTCAACCGCACAATTGTGCATTACTGAATCTGAGCAGTAGTAATAGTAGTATCAGTGGGTGGGGGCTGGCCCTTCACCTCCCCAGTGCCACTTTTAATTTAATACTACATTATTGGTTCATGGCTCCCCTCTCCCTGCTCCTCCTCTCCCATGTACGCCCTAACCCCGACTGTCAGTCCTGTTGCTGTCTCCTTGGAATTGCTTAACCTCCCTATCTTATACAGATAGAAGAGAAAAGGAAAAGAAAAGAAAGAGAGAGACCATACAATGGTTCCAAGTCTAACTGTTGTCTAGACCCGGAATAGATGGCTTTCCCTCTAATAAATAGCGAGCAGGCCCTGTTATAACCCATCAGTCCAATCCCCTTTTCTTTCAGGGATCCATATCCCAGGACCCTTTTGCCTAACAGCACTTACCCCCCTTGTGGTAGTTACATAATCTGGTGTCAATTTTGGACTTGAGAGGATTAAGGGTGAAGGGGTGGAGTCTAGTCTGTCAATTAAATCACAGCTAATGAGGCCTCTGTGTGGGCATAGCTTTCTCCTGAGAATTCTGGGAAATCTGTTTTTCCCTCCTTGAAGTCAGGGGAGAGACTCACTGGTTCACTCCCTGAGAGCCACTGCAGCTAGGGAAGCCACATGGACCTTCCCTATTGTAACCAGACCTCTGAAACTAGAGAAGCCATGTGGAGACTCCTGCCAGCACTGAGATGCTTACAACACCACTGGACCCACAGGACTTCACACCCATTTGGCCTGTGATCTTCCTGTGTTCAACATAATTGCATGCGTTTCTTGAGTCTGAAAAGGGTTTTATAAATTGTTATTGGACATTTGGGCTAATATTGAACTTATGGACTTGATCTGGAGTGGGCTGGGAGATTTTCTCAATGTTAAATTGCTTTTCTATATAAAACTCTTCCTTATACACATGTGAGTGTCTATGAATTTATTTCTCTAGTCTACCCAGACTAACACATCCCTCCAGACTAACACACCCCTTTAGTCCTCAGCATTTGTGGTAAAGAGGCACACCTTTTACAAGATCCCATTTCTCTCCCTGTAGTCAGGGATGGATGAGGAGAGTGCATCACCCCCATCGCACGACACCTTAAATCATTCATGTTGGCCTCCGTGTCAATATCCTCCAACTAGGTCAGATGAGGTACCATGCGCTGCCCCGCAGTCAGAAGTCTACAATCAGGATTCCTCAGGAACTGAGGGGCTTTGCTCCCACTGCTGGTCTGTTGCATTCTCGCTTGGTTTGCCCCCAGGCAGGCTGCTCAGATGGGCCACACTCCTGGAACAGCATCTTTAGTGTCGGTCCCTGTAGCGCTGTCATCTAGGGAGCAGACATTAGGTCTTGAGCTGAGGCCAGCTCTGCAGTCCTCTCTTCAAGGCCTGGTGCAGAAGAATGAGGTCTACTCTCTCCCTCCTTCCCCTGTGGACACATAAACAATACCCTCCTTATGGGTGGATTAGTGCCCTGGTGCCTTGGTGTCATTTTTCCCCCCCACCCTTCTGTGGGTCATAAAGGTATAGGAAGAGGTGGGGGAAGATGTTTTTCAGCACAGATGCTACCTGCATCTTTTTTCTGATAATGTATGTATCATTGGGTATGGCCTGGCTCTTGCTAGGGGATAGTCCAGGAACTGCCCTTCATTGTTCACCACCACACAGTTCAAAAGCACAAGGAATTGGAAACAGCCTAAATTTCCATCAATAGATGAATGGATTAAAAACTTGGGTAGATACACATAGTGGAGTACTACACATGCCTACAAAGCAGTGGTGAAAAGATGAAGCACCTACTCTCCTGGAATGAGTAGGAGGATTTTATGAGTCCACTGCAGAACAGGCATAGGGGAAAATGTACATATCACACAGTTTGAGCAATTGAAATGTATCCGAGAGGAATTACTGAGAGTTGAACAATGGGTAAACATGATAGTGGAGTAGGAGAAAGAAAAAGAAGACAAGAAAGTAAAAATTATATATATTGATATAAATATAGGTATATATATGTAAATATATAAAGATATTATATTTTTCTGTGTGTGTGTGTGTGTGTGTGTATACAACAAGGAAGCGGATGGACTTTAAGCCTCTACTTAAATCTGACCTCAGTGTAAGAACAGTTTGTTCTAATAATGTGGCAATGTATGATACTCACCTTCCCTACATGACCGTTGAAGACAAAATGGGTGCATAAACAAATGTAGTGAAGAAAGCTGGATGGTACCCAGCTATTAAAAGATATATCAAATAAAATAAAAGATATAGCAACTGGAGAATAAATAAAAAATAAACATATAGCATCTTGGCTCTTAAAAGCTTGAAGTTAAACAAGTGGTCATCTAGCAGAGATGCAACAAAGCCCACATGGAAAAAGCACACACACCAGCCTGAGTGATCATGAGGTTGACAGGAACAGGTATCATAAGTTCAAAAACAAGCAATCAAATGGATGTGAAGGAGCATATACAAAATGGAGACAGAAAACCCACCTGTAAGATAATTGGCGGTCCCTCACAGAAGGGCCACGTGGAAGGGATGATATATCCAAGGTGCAGTATAGCACTGAGGAAACGCATAACAATCCTCAAGTTCTTTAATATTTCCTCCCCTTACTATTATAATCTTAGTTTTACCTCGTTAATTTTGTTATACAAATGTTCATTTGTATAATTAAGATCATTCAATGCATGAAATCCAAGATAGATAAACCCTTCAGAAACAGTAATAGGAGTAATGATTCCCTGAGGGTATAAGAAGGGGGTTGGGACAGGTGGGGAAGAGGGAACTGATAACAGTGATGACTGTATAACCCCACTCAAGGGTAACAAATAACAGAATTGTAGGTGAACAGATGCATTGAATGATGTTAGATACAGAAAAAAATTAATAATAATGATAATATATAATATAATAGTAAGGGTTCCTGGGGGTAGTGTGTGGGAGGGAGGGCATAAAGGGGAGCTGATATCAGAGTTCAAGAAAAACGAAACTGTTTTGAAACTGATGGTGGCAGCAGTTGTACAATTATGCTTGATCTAATTGGATTATGGATTGTTATATCTGTAAGAGCTCCCAATAAAATGATTTTTTCAAAAAGAAGAGGAAGGCAACAAATACTAAATCTAATAAATATGTAAGTAATATGGCCTGCTAATTGTTGTTGTTAAGTTCCAGTGAGTCCGTTCTGACCCATAGCAACCCTATGCACAACAGAATGAAATACTGCCCGGTCCTGTACCATCCTCACAATGGTTCCTGTTCATGAGCCCATTGTTGCAGTCACTTTATCAATCCATCTCCACAGGGGCCTTCCACTCTTTTGGGGTCCCTCTCTTTTGCAAAGCATTACGTTCTACTCCAGGGACTAGTCTCTCTTGACAACATATCCAAAGTACAGGAGACAAAGTCTAGCCATCCTTGCTTCCAAGGAGTGCTCTGGCCATACTTCTTCCAAGACAGTGTTCTTTTAGCTGTTCGTGTTACTTTCAAGATTGTCCAGAACCACAATTTAGATGTATCACTTTTTCTTTGATGGTCTTTATTCAACGTCCAACTTTCACATGCATGTGAGGTGATTGAAAATACTATGACTTGAGTCACATGCACCTTAGTCCTCAAAGTAACATCCTTGGTTTTTTATACACTAAAGAGTTCTTGTGCTGCGTATTTGTCTAATGTAGTATGTCTTTAGATCTCTTGACTGCTGCTTCCATGAGCATTGATTGTGGATCCAAGTAAGACAAAAGTCTTAACAACTTCAACCTTTCCTTCATGTATCATAGTGTAATCTATTGGTCCTGTTGTGAGGATTTGAGTCTTCTTTACATTGATTTGTAATCTCTACTGAAGGCTGTAGTCCTTGATCTTCATAATTAAGTGCCTGAACTCCTCCTTACTATCAGCAAGAAAAGTTGTGCCATCTGCACATCACAAGTGTCAATAAGCAACAGAATATGCTAGAAATATAATAATAATTATATCAAAAGAAAGGAGCTCAGGTGACACGTGGTTAAGACCTTTGTTGATAACTAAAAGGTAATTAGTTCAACCCCATCAGCTATTCAGGAAGATTACAATCTCAGAAACCCTCTGGACAGTTACACTCAATCCTGCAGGTTTGCTATAGGTTAGTTTGGGTTTGGGTGTTAGATGCCAAAAGAAAAATAATCATCCAAAGCAAGAAGGATCAGAAGTGCTAGGGGATGTCAGGCTGTTGGTTTCTTGAAGAGTATGCAGGGAGAGAGCTCACTGAGGTGAAATTTGATAGAAGGTGATAGAATTGTTGTTAGGCTCATCCAGCTGGTTCCAACTCATAGTGGTAAAAGAGAACAAAACAGCACCTGGTCCGGCATCATCCTCACAGTTGTTCCTATATTTTAACCCATTATTGCAGCCACTGTGTCAATCCATCTTGTAGAGGGTCTTCTCCTTTTGGTTCCTTGTCTACTTTACCAAGTATAATGTCCACTTCCAAGGGCTGTCTCTCCTGACAGCACATCCAAAGTACGTGAGACAAAGTCTAGTCATTCTTGCTTCTAAAGAGCATTCTGGCTGTACTTCTTACAAAACCAGACTTACTTTTTCTTTTGGAAGTCCATGGTATTTCAATATTTTTCACGAGCTCCATAATTCAAATGCAAAAATATGCATCTATTCTTCTTTAGTCTTCCTTATTCAATGTCCAACTTTCACATGCATATGAGACAACTGAAAAATACAATGGTTTGAGTCAGACGCACCTTAGCCCTCAAGGTAACATCTTTGCTTTTCAACACTGTAAACAGGTCTTGTGCAGCAGATTTACCAAAGCAATGTGCTGTTTGATCTCTTAACCACTGCTTTCATGAACACTGATTGATCCAAGCAAGACAAAATCCTTGACAACTTCAACATTTTCTCCATTTATTGTGACGTTACCTATTGGTCCAGTTGTGAAGATTCTGGTTTTCTTTACATTGAGTTTTAATTCAAACCAAAGGCCACAATCATTTATCTTCTTCAGCAAGTGCCTCAAGTCCTCCTCACTTTCAGCAAGCAAGGTTGTGTCATCTGCATGTCACAGTTTGTTAATAAGCCTTCCTTCGCATAATCCATCTTCCTTGATTGTTTGTTGAGCATACAGATTGAACAAGTGTGGTGGCATAGTAGGTTTCATGTTGCATTGTAAACCACAAGGTTAGCAATTCAAAACCACCAGCCATTCCAGGGGAGAAAGATGAGGGAGGCTATCTAATCCCAAGAGTTACAATCTGGGAAACCCACATGGGGCAATTCTAGTCCATACTACTATGAATCAGAATTAACTTGATGGCCATAAAATAATAGAATTAGGCATGCAAATCTCAAGAGGATGAATGTTTTAGGCAGAGAAAACATAATGTCACAAACCATAAGGTAGCAATTTCCCTGCTATATTTAAGTAGTAGCAAAGATATCTCTGTGGTGTAGTGGGAAAAGAGATAAGTAGATGTCAAGGAACAAGGAGGACAGGGCATGCAGGACCACGTGGCCACTGTAAGGATTCCTACTTTTACTCCAAAGGAAGTGAGACAGGGTTCAGAGCAGAGACTGCTGTGTTGGGCATAAACTGAAGAGGCCAAGTGTAGAAGTAGGCAGATCAGGACCATGTATTGCAGTGGTCCAGGTGGCTGTAATGGTAGCTAAGGGAAACATGGTGGGGGTGACAAGAAGTGGCCCAGATGTAGATACATTTTGAAGGGAGCAACAATATGATTTCTTTTGAACTGGTTACAGAACATAAAAGAGATAGCACAAAAGTTTTGAACCTAGGAAACTTCGGGGGTGATGTGCCAATTATCTAAGATAGGCAATTCTACAGTTGGAGCAAAATTTTGGTACAAACATCCAATGATCAATTCTAGATCTATTGTAAGAAGCTAAAATTTGGGAAAGAGATATGGACTGAATATGCTAATATATTAGCTCTCATATACATGAGCCCAACGTCTTGTTTATTAAGAAGTTAAGGGATAGAAGATAAACCAAAAAGAGACTGAAAATTAATAAGCAGTAAAGTAGTCAAAAAACAAAATTGAGAAGAGTATTTTGTAAGTAAAGGGAAGAATCAATAAACAAGAAAGCCATGATCAACCATATCACAGGTTGCTGACATGTCAAGTAAGATGGGGATTAAGTGAAAGCAGTTTTAATAGAATTATGAGAGTAAACCCCTGAAAAAAGAAAATGTAACAAAGAAGGTGGGGTCAGAGAGTGGAGGCATTGTAAAATAAACTCCTTTGAGGAGTTGTCCTGCAGTGAACTGGGACAGCAGTAAGACCAAAAGAATGTTTCATAAGGTGGAAGAAATAATATGTTTACAAATTCTGTGGAGTGAGATTTCTTAATATGGCTCTTCTATTCGTGTCTCTGTAACTCCCACCAAATGGAGTGGGACTATGCAGAGATGACATTTGTAGCACTAGTAGACGGGATTGATCCGTTCTAGTTCCCTCTCCCTGGCTGTAAGACTAAGCCATCGCAAAAGCAGGAGCAGAGAGGAATCCCAGGACCATGGGAAGAGGAGCCAGCAATGCAGCGTATTTGAGACATCTGTGTGAAACAGAGGAGCCTGAGACTAGAAGCCCCAGGGAACAGAACGGAGAAGCAAGGCAGAGACTGTGAGACTCCACAGAGGCAGAGCCTAGCTGAGAGGTTAAGGCAGGGGTCCTCAAACTTTTTAAACAGGGAGCCAGTTCAC
>NW_022111373.1:32408906-32418052 GCF_000313985.2 Echinops telfairi | reverse complement strand
CGCCAGGCTGAGGAGAGAAGCCAAGGGTGTTATGTCCTTCAAGACACAGGCACCCTAAGACCAGAGTCCCAGCCTCGAGCCTCGGAGGCCAAGATGAACCAGCCCTCGGCCCCATCCTGGCACAGGGGGTAGTCGTCAGGAAACACCCCCACCCCCGCCATCATCCAGCCCTCCCTGCCTGAAGGTCAGTAGGCTGTAGTTCTAAAGGGGGGTGACCAATGCCTGTGGCTGCTTGGGCTTGGGCTGCTGGCTTACTTCCCCTGGGAGGCAGAGTTGTTGCCTTTAAGGATGGACTTCAGGGAGCTGCTGAATATTCAGAAGCGGGACTGCCCCCGCTTGGGGGCCATCATTGAGGAACTCGCAGCCAAGCACATGGCCTCCTCGTTTACCGCAGGACACCTTAAAGGCATCCGGCTGATTGCACTCTGGCCGCTTGGCCACACTGTCATCCTGGATGGTCTCCGTGAAGGCTGGCCACGGCGACGAGTGCTCCTACTTGGAGCGGCTGGAGAACAGCTCGTAGCCGCACTTGGCACACACGTAGACAGCGGGTTCAAAGTGATTCTGGAAAACCTCACCCCCGGAGAAGCTGCAGAAAGACATAGTGCCACCAGGTTCCCGTCCCGCTCTCACACTCCGACAGCTTCGAGTGCACCGACCCACCGACCCACCCACCCTCCGAGTGTTTTGAAGTAAAAAACAAAACGGGCAAAAACACCCAGCAGGCTGGATAAATGTTCTCACCGGGCCACGGGTGGCCCGCAGTCCATAGTTTGAGGACCCCTGGGTTAAGGACTAGAGAGAGACTTGACTGCTGGCTGAGAAGAGGCGCTGCTGTGGACCAGTGAGTGTATCTTTACTGTTTTCTGATGGTGGCTTGTGTAACCTGTTAACTTCCCTAATAAACCTCTATAATCATGAGCATTGTCGGTGAGTTCTGTGTGGTTATTGCAATGAAGGATTAAACCCAGCAGATAACAGCGCTGTGGGGGGAATGGCTGGTGTCAGAATAGGTTAAAAATAACAGAACCTAGAGGCATGTCTGACCACTGCCTAGTGACAATAGGGAAGCCAGAAGTCAGGTGTGGGCCCCCTCAATAAATGTGGCCTAGTGGAGAGTGCAGAATGCTACATAAGACAGCCCAGATTCGCTGGAATGGCGGTGTCAGTTAGGGTGTGAGAGTGGCTAATAACTGGGGTACAGACAGTTGATCCCTGTGCAATGAGAAGGAAGGAAATGGTTGCAGGCATGGAAAAATGGGAAATGGGAATCGGTAGAGGCTTCATCTGATCACTTGCATTTTTTTCAGAGAAGAGGAAGGAAGGGCATCAAGCGAGGGCACAAGGAGGAGGAAGTGATAGGGTTTGATGAGACAGAATTAAAGCCTGAAGTGTCCAATAGAGTGGGAGAGGAACTAAATCAGAAATATAGAACATTATTTGAAGGAAATCAAAGGGAGGCCAGTCAGCATACTGAAGCGCTTTTTCTCCAGTCTTTCTTCATTGCATAGGCTCAGAGAGGGAGTGGAATTGACATCGGGTTTTGCTTTTTGCCAAAGTCAAAGAAAAGTAAATGCTTGGTCCAGAAATTAAGCTCGGTAAAGAAACAGGAGAGAGTTACAAGAGGTTAAGAACAATAAAAAGTGATAGGATCAATGGAGTCGAGGTTCATTTTCATTAGAATCATTTCTTCATCTCCTCAGTTCTTTTTGAATCTTTGATCTTCTATTTATTGTTACTTAGTTTTCCCTAAACTTAAGTTACATGAAAATCCTGAAGGAAGTGGCATTACCTGAGTTGCTCTAAATATTTACTGAGTAAATGCAAAGTAGCAGGCACAATGGAAAATAAAGTTAAAGCTGATTGGTCCCTGACTTCAAAAATTTTGCAATTCAGAAAATGAAACAGATATCTGAGAGGAGGAATCGCAGAGAAAGGTCAAAGTACCATGAAAACGGCTACAGGAATACAAAACAGAGATCTCTAACATAGTTTAAAAAACGGATTACAGAGAAATTCCATTGTAAAAAGATTCTAAATCAAGTAAGATATCTCGACAAAAAGAAAGTTAGTTCAAGTCGCAAATGGAAATGTTGAATGAGATTGAGCGCGACTGAAGGCCTATAGCATAGCTCGAATGATCACTTCCTAATTTACATAATCCCATGAAATAGTTCCAACTGTTCTGCTGACGAGGCCTTCCTCCCGGCTCTGCTCGGCCCATCTGGCACACAAAGAAACCTGCAAAACTAGTTCAAATGCCGGGCTGGAATCCAAATGCTCTCATAAGCCCCCGTTTGCTGACTTTCCAATTTCTAAGGAAGAAATTAATTTGCTTTTTGTACTCAGGAATGAATCTAAGACAGGGTTTCATAATTAATCACTGACTTTATTCTAACTTGCCACTTGTTAATATTCTGTTTAAGGAATTTGTCACTAACATCACACCCATCAATCTGTAACTTTTTTTCCAGTTCACACATCCATGGGTTTATCCAAACAAAATATGTTCAAACATTTGGATATTTTTTTTAAATAAGAAGCTCTGTGATTTTGTAGAAATCCTCCTTTTTTTTTTTAATCATTCAATCTGATTAAGAAGAGTAGTTCAAACATCTCTACAATCAATTTCAGAACATTTTCTCTTTCTCATACTCGTTAGCTCCCCATTTCTCCTAATCTCCCTAGCTATGTCCCTGGGTAGTTATTAATCCAGTTACTGCCTATATAGATTTAACTATCATGGATTTCAGAGACAGAAACTCATATAATATACAAACAAAAAAAGATAAAACTGAAAAACCTCAGTTGAAAAGGAACAGAAAATGTTAAAACTAAAACAACTTTAAAATGGGTCAAGGGAGATCAAATGGTAAGGTGTTACACTTTAACCTAACTCTATCTACCATCATCAGCTTTACAAGACTCTGACAGCAAGGCTACTCACATCCCTCTACTATGGTCGGAGGGGACTCACCAGAGGCTTAATCCATGTGGGGACCCTGCAAATGGATTTTTGGGCTCCCACTGTTATCCATGACCTTCTGGAAATTTGGAGTTCACAATTTTTAGTTCTGATACCCTTACCTCCTTCTAAATTGGATTGTATTATTTAAAATCCTTGGATCACACAGGGTGGTGTGTGTCTTCCACGTGCACTTAGTTGATGCCTCGCTTAAATGGCTGCTCATTTTAAGTCAAGTCTTTAAGACCTGATGCTATTCTTTCTGATGCCAGGCACCATCTGATTTCTTCCCCACACTTTGCTATAGGAAGAAACAAGGGTGGGAATCGAGGTTTTTTAATGTTTTAAGAAGATGAAAATGTTTGAAAATCACTTTTATACTCAGGAAGTTAAAAGAACAAAGCACCAGCAAAGACAAAAATTAAAGAAAGACACGGGCAGGATAAATGAAAGAAACAGGCAGCCAGTCGGCCTGGGGACAGAGAATTCTCATGAGGAGAATTATACAGGACAGCAATGGTCCAGTCAAAGACAGCACCTTGGTTTTGGGTTTCTGACATCTGGTGGATGCATGGTACTCCTGGCCCGTGAGAGAAAAGCCCGACTCGCTGAGGGAAAACTTGGAGCTCTTTTTTGAGTAAAACAAAGGAAATTCTTTTATATGACATCACACCAACTCTGCCAACTGCCAATTTGCCAATGCCTGTCACAATGTTTATAAATACACAAAAGACTTTGATTCCACTGCATTTCAGCAAAGCTGACAAGAATTGGGAATGGGGGCGGGTGGGTGCGGGGCACGTGGAATAAGCATGACATTGATGGCAGAGGAGACAAGCAGCCTGACCCAGACAATAGATATCACAGGGTCGTAGAAAAGATTGCACTAAATGGGTCCGCCCTGGGCCTATCTGATATCTAAATCACATTTTCCCCCCTTTTCTTGATGTAATAGTCTATTTCTAAGTTTTCTGTTTTGCTTTGTTTCCATAGAATTGACATTAATTTTTCAAACTTAAAATTAAAAATACAGACTTAACTACTACTTTTAATGAGTATAAAAGCAATCCTGGACCAAGAATGAAGCATGGCCAGAGGGCAGGCTTGCTGTGATTTCCTTATGCTTAAATCTTTGTTTTGTTTTGTATAGTATTGCCTAAGCAAAGTATTTGATGGGCAGATAATCCAATCCAATAGTCTGTCCAGTTTGTGCTAAGAGTTTTAGTTATCTGAGGGTGCTATAACAGAAAATGGGTGGCTTTCAGAACTAGAGCTCTGTTTTTCCCAGCGAGGGCTATGAGGGCACTTGCTTTGGGGAAACGTTTCTGTCAGCTCGGAAGGAAAGTCCTAGTGTCTGCTAAGTTTCTGCTTTTGAGTATAATCTCCATGAACTGACATCCTTCTTGCCCTGTCTCTCCTTGCAAGTTTGCATTTAAATCTCTTTTTTATCTCAAGAGAAAGTGACTCAAGATATACCCTACATTAATCCTGCCGCATTAATATAACAAAGACAACCCATTCCTAACCGGGATTATAACCACAAGCACAGCGATCACCATTTGCAACACGTACTTTGGGGGAACATCATTCATTTCATCACATTCACCCTTTGACCTTTCAAAAGTGATGTCCTTGCCACATGCAAAACCCATCTCATCACCCCGAAAGTCTTAGATGAACTTCCAGTTCAAAAATCTCATCTAAGTCAAACATGGGTGAGATTTTAAGCATATTCCACCATGAGGTGCAATCCTTTACATCTATTAACCTTGGAATTCTAGATGAAAAGTTATCTATTAAAAGGTATCTATTTCCAAAGTTATCTATTTCCAAAATATCTACCTTGTACCTGAAACAGGTAGATATTTCCATTACAAATAGAAGTTCAACCGTTACCAGAACAATTTACATTGGATCTTATGGTTACAAATTATCCTCTCTTCTCTGAGACTATCTAGGTAACAGCTCCACATTCCAAACTTTGGATGTTGACCGTGCCCTCTATATTCTGGTGGGCTGGTTAGATGACTCTTACCCTTAGACTTCAGCTCTGCTTGCAGTCCGGGATGGAAACTCTGCTGCCTTGCCTTTAAGTAGCCCGATTCGCCCAGTCCTTCTGAGTGGCAACTTTACCTCCTCAGCCCGAGAAGACATTATGCTTTTACCACTTTGGCATGGCAGCCCTGCCCCTTCACAATCATTCTTATACTCCTTGGGCATGTCAATCCTGGCCCCCCACCCCATCTCCCTGGCACACTTTAACAGCAGCCCCCATTTCAAAACTGAGTTGACCAAGACCCGATACTTTTGTTTGCTTGTTGTTTTTTTGTTAAATACTTTTATTGGGGGTTATTACACCTCTTATCACAATCCATACATTCATCCACTGTGTCAAGCACATTTGTACATATGCTGCCATCATCATTTCTTTATACTTGAGCCCTTGATTTCAGAGGCTCATTTTTCCCCTCCCTCCCCCACCCACCCTCTCTCATGAACCTTTGATAAGTTATAGATTATTATTTTCATATCTTACATCATCCTCTGTCACCCTTCACCCACTTTTCTGTTGTTTGTCCCCCTGGGAGAGGGTTATATGTTGATCCTTATGATCAAGTCAACCTTTCTCCCCCCACCTTCCCTTATCCTCCTGGCATCTCTATTCTCATTGTTGGCCCTGAGGGGTTTATCTATCCAGGAGTCTGTGGGCACACCCATTGATACCAAGGAGTCCTGATTTACCATGACCCTTCCAACAGTTTTGCTGAACTCTGAGGTACTTCAGAAATGCCCAATTCTTATCTTGGAGAATAACAGATGCAATTCCTTTCGCCTGTTTTCTGGCTATAGAACTCCACGAGGCAGACCGAGTTCTTTCCTACTGTTCTTTCTCTGTCCTTGTCACTCTGGATTTTCTGTTGTGGCATTTGGTTAGATTTATCAGTCGCAGACTTATATGCTCTAACAAAAGACTATGTAACCACTTTCTTGAACACATTCTAGGATGTTTGCACTTAGTTTGTACAGCATAATTTTCCAAATCTAAATTCTGTTTCCAGTTTGCACCATTCATTTTTAATTCTATCTCTTTCCTCTTGCATTTTACTATAACTGACAAGGAGACAATGCAGAACCCCTTTAATATCTTGCATAGAAATATCTTCAGCCAAATATCCAAGTTCATCATTTATGAGTTCTACCTTCCACCAAACATTTGAACATAATTCAAACAAGTTCTTAGCCACTGCATAAAAAATATTGTCCTACCAGTGGTGAGAGTAGTGATACTGGGATGGTAGAGGGAAGGTGGGGTAGAAAGGGGGAACCGATTACAAGGATCTACATATAACTCCCTCCCTGGGGGACAGACAACAGAAAAGTGGGTGAAGTGAGACGTCGGACAGTGTAAGACATGACAAAAGAATAATAATTTAGAAATGATCAAAGGTTCATGAGGGAGGGGGGAGCAGGGAGGGAGGGGAAAAATGAGGAGCTGATATACCAAGGGTGCAAGTAGAAAGAAAATGTTTTGAGAATGAAGATGGCAACAAATGTACAAATGTGCTTGACACAATGGATTGAAGGATGGATTGTGATAAGAGTTGTATGAGCTCCCAATAAAATGGTTTAAAAAAGAAAAGTATTGTCCTTCCTCCACTTTTCAGTCACATGTCCATCATTTTCTTTTAAATTACCTTATGGATTCACAATTAATGTCCAAATTCCTAACACTATTCTGTTATTGGTATGCTATGAATTCTCTAAGCTAGTAGACACTTCCTCAGTAGTTCTTTGCATTCTGTTCTGAACCCTCCCCAGAATTGCCTTTAACATCCATAATTCTATGAAGAGTCCTTCAAAGCAATCTAGGCTTTCACTATTAGGCACCTTAAAACTTTTCCATTTCTTTACCTATTACTCAATTTCAAAACTGCTTCCAAATTTTAGGCATATTTTAGAGCAATACTCCACTCTTCCTGTATCGATTCAGTTTCCATTAGCTAATGCAGGTCTAAAAGAAATATAATAATTGGTTGACTTTAAGAGGCATAAATTGATTTTCTCACATTTTAGGAGTCTGGAATTCAGGATTCAGGGTCTTGGGCATAGGGGAAGGCTTTTTCTCTCATTTGTTTCTTCTCCTCGGCAATGTTCACATGTTTGACATCTCTCTTCCCTCTCGCTCCTTGCTAGCTGATGTTCTCATCTCTTTTCTATATCAAAAGAGATTGACTCAATACATACCCTACGTGAATCCCAAGCTGGACTACAGACCCAGCTATAAGTTAGGATTTAAAACACACACTTTAGAGGACACAATTCAGTGCACACCAATACAGAAATGGGAGCTGAAAGTGAGAAATCTTAAAATAACAAATTTAAAATAGTCTGATTTAATTTCTTCTCAGCTTCCTATTAGGAAAGGTTTATTATTATAGCAAGACTAGCCAGACCAGGAAGCAAACATGTTTCCTTTAAGGAAGAAAAACAAATCAATTAGAACAATATGCCAATTGTTGACATTTAAAAATATCATCAAAATATTGTTCTACTTAAATAGAAAGTCATTTTAAAATTATTATTATTGTTGTTGAAATAGCAAATAAGATGGAAGAAATAACTATGTGGGTAAGTCCTATATCGGTGGGTATTTTCCTCTATATTGTTTTATTTACTTTGAACAGGCAATCCTGCTGCAAAAAAAAAAAACAGAAATGTTGAAAACTGAAATTCATGATTAGTTTAGATTTAAAGTGAAATTAAATACACAACAAAGTTAATCTGGAATATGTAATGCTATATCAGTTACGGTAATATATAGAAATTATACATAATTGACAATTGATTTATAGACTTACAGTAACTAGTATTTTTAGCAGTTTCATCAATTAGTGCCTACTGTCAGTGTTGTTTGTCAGTTTATCTTAATCTATGGCAGATTTTAATTCACACTACTTTACTCCTGTCATATAAGTTAAAAGAAGATTTTACACTTGGTCTATCAAATTCAGTCAAAAAGTTCTGTTCTAAAGCATAAATGTCACTTCTTAGAGAACAAAAACTAGTAATATAGTATCTGCTTTAAGAACAAGCACCTAGCTTATAGAGGAGTAAAATTTGCATAATTATTTAAAACAAAAATATGGACTTAAAGCAGAAAATTCTATCTGAGAGTATTTAATGAGCAACCCAAAACTAAAATTGCAGATACCAAGGGTACAATAGAAAGTACACGTCTAGAAAGAATGAAGGTGACATATGTACAAATTCTCCTGATGCAAGCGATGTATGGATTGTGACAAGAGTTGGAGGAGTCCCCATAATAAATAAGTAAATAATAAAAAGAAAGGGGAAACAACTAAAATTCCAGCATAAACTCTATGATACACCCTTGATGCTTCACTTTTTTTTCTGTACCAAAAATTTAATAACCTACAGTTAATGGTCAATTACTGCTAAAGAATCAATTATGACTCATAACTGCATTATAAGAAACCCCTGTGGGTTTCAAGGTCTGTAAAAATTACAGGAAGTAAAAACCCTTGTATCTTTCCCAAGGAACTGGTGAAGTCTTCAAACTATTTATCTTAAGGTTCACCTGCCAGCTAAAAACAAGACTCCAGGACTTAATGGAATACCAATTGAAAGTTTCAACTGGGAGAGCTCATTTGTCTTTGGCAGGAAAGTTGGAAGATAACTACTTCGTCAATTAACTAGAAGATTGCCATATTTTAACCCATTCCAAAGAAAGATGATCCAACAGAATGCTCAAATTAAAGAACAATGTCATTGATTTCACATGTAAGTAAATTTGTGCTTAAGACCATTCAACAACTGTTGCAGCCATACATTGAGAGGAGCTGCCAGAGGTTCAGGCCAGATTCAGAAGAGGATATGGAACAGGGCATATCACTGCTGATGTCAGAAAGATCTTAGCTCAATTCAGAGAATACCAGAAAGATGTTTACTTCGTATTAAGGTAGTAGACAAACAGTGGGCCTCTACTAAAGTACTAACTCAATGCAAGACCACTTTGTTCTAAAAACCCAGCATTCTGTGATGCTCACCTTCCCAACATGATTGCTGAAGGAAAAATGAGTGCATAAGCAAATGTGGTGGAGAAAGCAAATGGTGCCTGCCCATCGAAAGATACAGCATCTGGGGTCTTAAAGGCTTGAAG
>NW_022111373.1:32405023-32406171 GCF_000313985.2 Echinops telfairi | reverse complement strand
AAAGGCATTCAACTATGTAGATCATAACAAACTATGGCTAGCCTTGAGAAAACCTGAAATTCCCAAGCACCTAATTGTGCTCTTGGGGACCTGTACATGGAACAAGAGGCAATTGTGTTAACAGAACAGAGGAATATTACATGGTTTAAAATCAAGAAATATCCTCTGGCCGTACTTAATCTTTATGCAGAGAAAATACTCAGAGAAGCTGAATATTAAAAGAGGATGTAGTATTAAGATTGGAGGAAGGCTTATTAACCACATGAGATAAACAGGTGACAAAATCTTTATTGCTAAAAGTAAGGAGGACTTGTAGAACTTGCTCTGGAAGATCAATGATTGCAGCCTGCATTATGGATTACAACTTGATGCAAAAAAACCCCAAAATTCTCACAACTAGACCGATAGATTGCATCAAAATAAACCAAGAAAAGATTGAAGTTGGTAAGGAATTCATCTTTCTGAGATTCACAGTCAATGCTCATGGAAACAGCAGTCAAGAGATCAAAGGATTCAAACCATTGAGTAATTCTGTTGTACAAGACCTCTTTAACATATTACAAAGTAAGGATGCTACTTTGAGGACAGGGTGCAGCTGACCCAAGCCATGCTAATTTTAATCGCCTCATTGTGAAAGTTCCCTGTGTGTGAAAGTTAGTCACTGTGTGTGAAAGTTAGTCAATTGCCTGTGTGTGAAAGTTAGTCACTGAATAAAGAAGACTGGAAGAGAAATGATGCATTTGAATTTAGGTGTTGGTGATGAATCTTGAAAATATCATGGACTACCAAAACAATAAATAGATTTGTCTTAAATGGGTGCATAAGCAAATGTGGTGAAGAAAGCTGATGGTACCTACCTATCAAAGGATATAGTGTCGGGGTCTCAAAGGCTTGCAGGTAAATAAGTGGCCATCTAGCTCTGAAGCAACAAAGCCCACATGGAAGAAGCACACCGGCCTGTGTGATCATGAGGTGTAGAAGGGATCAGGGATCAGGCATCAAAGAACAAAAATAGGGGACCCAAGACCCATCTGTAGGCAAGTAGACATGCCCTTACAGAAGGGTGGCGGGGAGGAGACAAGGCAGTCAGGATGCAGGGTAGCAACGATGAAGCATACAACTTTCCTCTAGTTCCTAAATGCTTCCTC
>NW_022111373.1:32402307-32403243 GCF_000313985.2 Echinops telfairi | reverse complement strand
TTGAGTTTCCACCATGTATAAGATATTGTGCTAAATCTTGGTACTAAGCATTGTATGATATCAAAATGATCTGTTCATAACATAATATGGTGATAGATTATTCCATCTTTTCAAGATATCTAATATTATTAAGGTTAAGTATTAGCGAGAAAGCAAATCAAAACAAATGAGAGAAAGCTGACTTAGAGCCTCCATCTACTCCCTGATTGGTCCCTTCTCCCTTTTGATCAAGCCACAGCTGACCAATCTGTTACCTCACTGCTTCCTGTACATACTTGCCACATCATTAACTTATATATTTTTTAATGTCAGCAAGTTAACTTTGACTCTTAGCAACAAAATAGGGCAAAGTAAAACTGCCCCAGAGGTTTCCTAGACCATGATTTTTACTGAAGCAGCTCAGAGTGACTGATGGATTCAAGTCATCATTATTTTGGTTAGCAGTCAAGCACTTAACACTTCACCTCCAAGATTCTTATCGACTATAGAGTCTGAATCATTGTTTTCAAAGATCCAGATTCAAAGACCCTTCAGATATCCAGGACATCTAGGGTCCTAAATAGAGAATAGCTAAAATTTCATTTGAAGGTGGATAGGATAAACACCCATGAAAGTACTATTTTAATAATTTCTGAAAGAAATTGACCAGTATTGGATGCATAATGCTCATTAGAATCAGGTTACTAACTCATAATCCATTGACAATAGGTTAGTAAATTGTTGGTGCACAAAGGGTGCAGCATTTGGGCATAGCAGGTGAGTTTGTACCCAAAGTCATTAACAGGTTGTGCATCCAATGGTCTAAGAGCAAAATGAGCAGACATTTTTTTGAGGCTGGGGGGGCTCAAATTTCTATTTGTGTCTTAAATGACTGAATGAATGAATTAGCAGCAGGCAGTTTAATTTTAGGGTTGATCCTTATTATGTGACCTTAGT
>NW_022111373.1:32398771-32401068 GCF_000313985.2 Echinops telfairi | reverse complement strand
TTCTTCTTCCAAGACAGATTTGTTTGTTCTTTTGGCAGTCCATGCTCCTTTCAATATTATTCACCTGCACAATAGGTCAAATGCATTGATATTACATGCAAATAAGGCAATGAAAAATAGCATGAATTGAGTCAGGTGCTTCTTAATCCTCAAAGTAACATCCTGGCTTTGCAACACTTTAAAGAGGTCTTGTGCAGCCGATTTACTCAGTGCAATGCATCTTTGGATCTCTTGACTGCCATTTCTATGGGCATTGATTATGCGTACATGCAACACAAAATCCTTGACAACATCAATCTTTTCTCCATTTATCCTGATGTTACCTATTTGTCCAGTTGGTTTTCTTTACATTGAACTGCAATCACTACTGAAGGCTGCACTCTTTGATCTTCATCAGCAAGTGTTTCAAGACCTCCTCACTTTCAGCAAGCAAGATTGTGTCATTTCTTCTTTATGTCCTGTGTTTTAATTCTCTTTGGCTTTCTTCATGTGTGATGTTCTTGATGTTCTCCTACAGCTCTTCAGGTTTTCTGTCATTAGTTTTCAATGCATTAAATTTGTTCTTGAGATGTTCTGGAATTTCAGTTTGGATTCAAGGTTATATTTTGGCTCCCATGGATTTGTTTTCATTATCTTCAACTTCAAGATAAACTTACATATGAGCAATTGATGATCTGTTCCACAGTCAGCCTTTGGCCTGATTTTGCTACTGATAATGTGCTTCTCCATTGCCTCTTCCCACAGAGGTAGTCAATTTCATTTCTATGGGGGGAAAAAATCTCCAGATTCCTTACCTCAGAAATATTGGTCTGAATGACTAAAAATAGTTGGAAAAATAAAACTGAAATGGATTTGGAGTCTTTAGTAATGTTAATACAAGTTCACTTAAAAGATTTTCTTAAGTCCAGGTGTGTAGTCGCCATTTGTGTTGTTGAAAAAAAAGGTATTTGCTATGAACAAGTCATTAGTCTTGCAAAAATTAATCATGTAATCTCCAGCTTTGTTTCTATTACCAAGACTATGGCAAATGAAAGTCCTGAAGGCTTTACTCCATTCAAGTCATTATGGTCCACTCTACTTGAAGAAAGTAGCTTTTATAAGTCAAATCTTGATGCCTTCCGACCTGAGAGGCTCATTTTCTGGCACTCTGACAATTTTCTGCTTCTATTCATTAGGTTCTCAGTAACTAATGATAGTTAGTATGGCTAGTAACTAGTCATACTATCCATATCTCAGTAACTATGGATAGTATCTCAATGCTATCCATAAGGTTTCCTAGGGCTAATTCGTCTGAAATGAATAGCCTGTTCTTTCTTCTTAGTCTGGAAGTTTTGCTGAAACCTGTTCACTTTGAGTACTCTGATGGTAATTGAAATACCAGTGATAGTTAAAGTTTATTGTGCCAACCTGGCACATTTTACACTAAATGAATGTATGTTTATGTTTAAGTTTTCTACCAAAGTAAGATCTCTGGTGGTACTGTGAAGGAATGTAGTGCAGTTAAATATCATCACTATATTCCTTCAGACATTTCTATCCCAATTTTCAAAGTTTCAAGCCCCAGGAAGGACTCATAATGCAATCTCAATTTTTAATGTGATTTTTCCCTATAAAATAGTTCAGAAATTTATTGTGAAAACATCTGAAACATTCAGAAAATCTTATGATGTTATTCCTTTAAATTGTGCCCCTTTATTAGTCCAGCTAAAAAAACAAAATACTTGTTTCTCACAATAAATATTAAGAGAGTTTTCATATAGTGATTGAGTCTCTTAAGCAAGCTATAACTAAGTTATAACTTTGCGTTGGGCAAAGGGATTTTATTCTAATAAAATAATAATACAGCAGGTGTTATTAGTTAAAAACTACAATGTAATGATTGTACATGGTAATGTATTCACCACTTGTCAGTTTGTCATACCATGGTTGCTTGTGTTTGTGGATGGTTCCCAGCTATCAGAAAGAATGCTCTCTGGAGTCTTAAAGGCTTGTATATGAACAAACAGCATCTAAGTGAGATGTCAACTAAACCCACACGAAAGAAGCACACCAACAGGCATGATCCAAGGATTGTGAATAATATAATCCAAATCCAAAGGATGGAATGATATCAGACCTTAAATCATGAAATCCTGGTTTGCAGAAGGCTATGGATGATAGTAGAAGCCCAAAATACATTTGCAGGATCTACACAGAGAATAAGCCTCCAGTGATTTCCCGCTGACCATAATTGAGGGATAGAAACAGCCTGGTTATCAGACAGAGAGCATTGTAGAGACAATTGTGAAGATTAAAAT
>NW_022111373.1:32391336-32398360 GCF_000313985.2 Echinops telfairi | reverse complement strand
TTATTCAATCTCCCTTTGGACACACTTTGAGCTTGATTTGATTTTTTATATTTTCTGGTGTTTCTTCAAACGGGGTTATCTCTGTTGTGTTTTATGATTGTTGACAGCCTTTCTGACTCTCAGTGAGGTATTTTTCTATGTTTTTTGATATAGGAAACTCAGCATGGGTGAAGCTACAAAGACAATAACTGGATTCGGGACTCCTGGGGAGGTGGGGGGTATGGGGAACTAATATAAAAATACAAGAAGGAAGAAAATGTTCTGAAGTTGTGGCAGTGATTATACAACACTTCTTGATATGACGGAACTATCGAATGGTATGCTGTCTGGATTATGTCCTAAAAAACCTGGTGTAAAAAGAAAATACAGGTAAACTTAGAATGAGAACTTTTCCTTTACATTTGGTTCTCTGCGACTTTTTTCCTCGCCAAGACGGGTTATAGAGCCCCCATGATTACAATTTCTTATTTTCATCTCAATTGAGACCTCTGTTAATTAAATTGGCTGTAGAGAATGGGATTATTACCCCTTGACACCCAACACTGACTCAACCCATCTCTTTCCAAATGCTCAGATTGTTGATTCTCAGAACCATTAGCAAGAAAAGCGGGGAACTTAGGACTGAGTTACATAAATAATGATCTGAAAAAATGAAAATGATTGTGCTTTGCCAAGTCAGCAATCTCAGAACTTTGTTGGGGAAGCAACAGAAAGTTGTTTATAACAAAATAGTTGGTGATGTTTCCAATAAAATAAAAAATCAAAGAATTTACATGAACAGGCCTGCTCTTCATTAAACTTTTGAAATGTCTTATCAGCCAAAGGCCTCCTAGGAATTGTCGCCCTTGTTCGGCACAGTATGGGGAAGGGTGTTCACCCTTCAAACTAAAATTTTGGAATCTTTCGTAACACTGGTTCAGTGCTATAAAAAAATTCACTTTAGTGTTATCTTCTGCAATATATAGTAAATGTATTTGCACATATCCATTTGTATGTGTCTATATATTTACATTTCCACAGTATAGGCAATGATAAAAAACGAAGTAAAAATGTTTGGGAAACTATAGTTGAGTGAGCAACTCTCCCAAACTATGCATAAATTATTTCAAAGGCAGCGAGTCAAACATTGGACACATTATCAGGAGAGACTCAATAGAGGGCCTGCAAACAAGATAAACTGACACAGTGACTTCAAGAATGCGTTTGATTATAACAACAAATGTGCAGGTGGTCCGGGACCAGGCTGTGTTTTATGCTGTTGTACTTAAGGTCATAATGCATGAATTAGAATCTATTTGAGTGCACTTAACAGCCACCATCTTTGCCTTCTACCCTCTGCTTCTAAACTGGTCTTCAAGTGAAGTGTGCCATCATTTAAAGATACACCAAAAGTTCAAAATGAGAGCTCATCTGTGAGCAAACCTTTACTAAAGCTGACTTAGGAGACAATGAAATATTTGTTCTAGTCTTCAAAGAATAAAATTAAAGGTAAATCATAGCTGATTATCAACAGAATGTACAAAAGAGAGCCTATCAATGTAAAAGCTTCTTGATCTCATTCAATTTAGGACAAACAGAAGCCTTATACTATTCTCATTGTTATTTACCATCAAATTTAGTCCCACTTATATGACCCTATAGAACAGAGTAAGTATATAGTTTCCATACAGTTCCCTATGCTATCATCTTGATAGAGCAGATTGCCTGGTCATTTCTCCTATGAAGCAGTCAGTGGACTTGATCTGCCAACCTTTTGGCTAACATCTATACTTCACCCATTGTGCCTCTAGGTCTTAGACATTATTAATGTTCACTTATAGTCAGGTCTTCCTTTTGGGCACAGCGACTGCACTCATAAATCATTTGTGATTCTTCAGTGACAACTAACTAATCCTAGTCAATAAATTATGAATACAAATGCTCAGTGCTTCTTCCAGGCAGAAGCATCTAATTAGAGTTCTTGCCTGCTAAATTGATCCTATAAGCTTGTTATGAAATGACAGTGTCCTAGTATGGCGCTCTGTTCATTAGCCTTGGACCAAGCTTGATTGGGAAGATCACAGCTCCTCAGATGGCCTTCACTGGGTGTATTCATATTTTCAGCCACTGACTTTTTGAGTTACCTGTTATAGATGCAAAATCAAATCTGCCATCACTGATGTATATGCTAATTAACTGCCATAGTAATAAATGAAAAAAAAACATTCTTGCCGTCATCATTGTAGCAAGCAAAGATGAGCTGGAAATTCAATATTATCAGTTCAAAACTAAGATTTATGAAATATTTGGCTGATGTTGCTTTTAGTTGTCAAAGAAGCTCCAGCATATAGGGACCCTCTGTACAACAGAAGGCAATGCTGCCCAGCCCTGCACTATCACCACAATCATTATTTGACTCTATTGTGGCAGCCTCTGTGGCAGTCCATCTTCCCAAGGGTCTTCCTCTTTTTTGATGACCTTCTCAAAGACAGTTCCCTCCTGATAATAGGTTCAAAGCACTTTCACCAGAGTCCCAACATCCTAACTTCTAAGGAACTCCTGGCTCTATACCCTCAAGACCAACTTATTTATTCTTCTAGCAATACATCGTACTTCCAATAGTCTTACCCAACACCACAATATGAGTACAACCGTTCTTTTTTCTTCCTCATTCATTGCTCAGAGTTCACATGCTTATGAGATGCCTGATGGAGTCAGGTACACTTTACTCCTCAAAGTGACATCTTTCTTTGTTGAAAAAAAGGTATTTTCAATGAAGAAGTCATTGATCTGGCAAAATACTATCATGTAATTCGCAGCTTCATTTCTATCAAAAGGCCATATTGTCCAACAATTGATCCTTCCTCTTTGTTTTCAACTTTTTCTATCTTTCTTTTTTTAATAATTTTATTGGAGGCTCGTACAACTCTTATCACAATCCATACATGCATCCATTGTGTCAAGCACATTTGTACATTTGTTGCCATCATCATTCTCAAAACATTTGCTTTCTGCTTGAGCCCTTGGTATAAGCTCCTCATTTTTCCCTCCCTCTCTGATCCCCCCTCCCTCATGAACCCTTGATAATTTAGAAATTATTATTGTTTTGTCATATCTTACACTGTCTGATATCTCCCTTCACCCACTTTCCTATTGTCCATCCCCCAGGAAGGAGGTTATATATAGGTCCTTGTCATCAGTTCCTCCTTTCCACCTGACCCTCCCTTCACCCTCCCAGTATCACCACTCTCAGCACTGGTCCTGAAGAGATCATCTGTCCTGGATTCCCTGTGTCCAGTTCCTATCTGTACCAGTGTACATCCTCTTATCCAGCCAGATTTGTGAGATCATGATAGTTGGGTGGGAGGAGGAAGCATTTAGGAATTAGAGGAAAGTTGTATGTTTCATCACGACTAGACTGCACCCTGACTGGCTCATCTCCTCCCCATAACCCTTCTGTAAGGGGATGTCCAGTTGCCTAAAAATGGATCTTGGATCTCCAATCTGCACTCCCCCTCATTCACAATGATTTTATTTTTTGTTCTTTGATTCCTCATCCCTGATCCCTTTGACACCTCATGATCACACATGCTGGTATGCTTCTTCCATGTGGGCTTTGTTGCTTCTGAGCTAGATGGCTGCTTGTTTACCTTCAAGTCTTTAAGACCCAGACGATATCTTTTCATAGCCGGGCACAATCAGCTTTCTTCACCACATTTGCTTATGCACCCTCTTTGTCTTTAGTGATTGTGTCAAGAAGGTGAGCATCATAGAATGCCAGTTTAATAGAACAAAATATTCTTGTGTTGAGGGAATACTTGAGTGGAGGACCAATTACCATCTGCTACCTTAATACTAAGCCAATAAATATATGCACATAGATATATGTCTCCATCCTCATATATAAATATATTCACATATGTACATGCCTTTATTTAACCTCTATAAATGCCATTTGCCTCCTAGTTCTTTCCTCTATTTTCTTTTATTTTCCTCTTGTCCCACTATCATGCTCAGCCTTCATTTGGGTTTCAATAATTCCTCTCAGTTACATTACCCTTGATCATGCCCCCTACCAGGCCACCTACACCCTCCTCACCACCGATTTGGATCACTTGTTGTTCCCTTGTCCCTGGGTTTGTTAACACCACTTCCTTTCCCCCACCTCCCTGTCTCCCATGTCCCCCCAGAACCATCGGTCCCATTGTTTTCTCCTCCAGATTGTTCATCCAGCCTATCTTATTTAGACAGACCTGTGTAGGTAATAACATGCACAAAAACAAGACAGAGCAAAACAAAGCAACAAAAGAAAATGAAACATCAACAGCAATGACATCAAAAAGTCAATGACAATTAAAAACAACAACAACAATAAAGAAAAGCCTATAGTTAGTTCAAGGACTGTTTGTTGCCCTTTAGGAGTGTTTTCCAGTGGAATCTGTTGGGGTGGCAAGCCCTGGCCCCAAAGGCTGTTTTTGGTATTCCCTGGGGACTTAGTTGTTCTGTTCCCCTTGCTGTTCTCTTGCACGCCCTTAGTGTTTTGCCTCACTGGGGTGGGCTCAGATTGGACGCAATTCTCACACTGTCTCCAGTGTTGTCCCCTTTAGGGTTATGGGTCAGTGAGGGATGTTGTGTCTCATAGTGGAGCTGGCCACATGGTATTCTCTGTGGATTGGCTGATCTGAGAGGGAATGTCATCATCAAGGATTGGTGGGCCAGGATGTGCTCCACTCTCTCTTCCTCCCCGTTCTTTTGCTCCCATGTGCTCTGATCAGACATGTCCCTTTCCCTGAGCTGCAGCTTCAGTGCTGTCCTCTGAAGTGAGTTCTTCTGGGGGGAAGGGCAGGTGTCCATGTACCTGGGATTGGGGATGGCCCCTTAGACCTCTCCACTGGTTCCTGATGGCATGTTTGATACATTTCAGATTGAAGAAGTTGGTAAAATTCTTCAGTGCCTTCATTATTGGCTTTAGTGGCTGATATATGCATTTGAATAATAGTTGTATTAACAGGATTTCCTTGTAAGTTTATATAAAGTATCCTATCACAGACAGTATTGTACTTCAAGACAGATCTTGAAGTGTCCTTTTTGATGATGAATATAATACCATTCCTCTTGAATTTTATAATTCCTAGTATAGTAAACCCTCTGACTGTCTGACTTAAAATGGCTAATACCCATATTTAGGGCATCAATATTTATGTGTTCCAAATAATTTTTGACAAATTCCAATTTTTCTAAATTTGTAATTCATGCATTCCATGCTCAAATCACTAGTGGGTGATAGCGTTGTGCCTCATCAGTAAATGAAGGTCCTAAAAGTTTTGCTCCATCATTGAGCCCAAGGCCACTTTGTTTGCAGCTCTTTGCCAGTCACATTTTGAATGTGTATATATATTAAGATATCATTATACACATGTATAAAAAGGAATTTTATGGATAATGTAAACAGATTATCTATTGACATAGATATTTTTCAGTTTCCTTTTTGCTGAGCAGTGAATTATTTAATGTGGCTCTTCCAGTTATAGTCTCTGTAACTCTCATCAAAAGACCTTTTCCTGATGGGTCTGGGTGAAAGAAGGTGTGGAAAGATACTGACAGGATTCAGTTGTGGGTGTTTGCTCACAGGTTCATTGTGATTGCCATCCAACTGCATATAAAATGAAGCATCTCAGAAGCAGAGGTAGGGACCTTAACTATCATAAGTGAAGCTCATCCTCTGGACCTTGAGATCGAGTGCAGAAAACCTCCGTGATCCAGTAGACAGCAGTGACACCAGAGATGTGGCAGAGGAGCAGCAGTAGAACCAGTAGTGAAAGCTTGAGACAGAGTGGTGGACTTATCAGCCTCCAGAGGAAGTAAAGCTGAGTGCTATGGAGCAGGAAGCTGGCTTGTGGAGTGTGGTGCCTCTGGACACTGAATTCAGTTAGGAATCTGGGTTCACTGACCCATAGAGCTTGAGCTGAATGCCTTCCAGCAGAGTGGCATGCCCTTTGAGAGTTTATTGACAGCTCTGAAAGAACTTTGGAATATTTACTGATGAAACAATGCTATTCTGAGCATTTCCACATGAATTTGTAACCTGTTAACTTCCACAATTAACCCTATATTGTGAGCATTGTGAGTTGCGTCTGGCCATTGCATTGAATTATAGAATCTAGACAAAAAAATAGTGTGTTGTTGAGACAGCACCTGTTTATATATACCTTGGCTTCATATTTTTAATAAGAAATGTTTTTTAAAGAGGGATGTTGAAGATAAAAAACGAAGTTCATCTTTGTATAGTTTATCCATCTCATCTCACTGTCACTGAGTGGACTGTAACTCACAGTGAGCCTGTATAACAGGATAGAGCGCTGCCTCTGTGGGTTTCGGAGATTATGACTCTTTACAGGAGGAGAAAGCCTCCTTTTTTCTTCCCCTTGTATAATTAGTAGTATATATTAAGGAAATAAGAGTGCCTTCACACCATGTTAGTAATAGGAATGATATGCAGTTGGTATGATATCTTTATAAGGTACAAAATATGTCATATAATATGAGCAAAATTGTCTGGCCTGAGATGTTTCTATTCTAATGAGATAATTTAGCATGTTGGACAAGTTTCTATTTGCTCCATGCAGGTTCATTCTCTCCCAACCCCCACCCCCACCCCCCACCCCCACCCCGTTCTATACTGCACTTAGTATGTTCTCAAGCATCCCATGACTTTGGGTTGAGTTTAACGAAGGGAAAGCTCAAGCAGAAAATAAGGAAGAGAATGAGGTTACAATATTATTCCAGGGTTGTCTTCTTGAGTGGTCATGTCAAGTTGGCTATACCCCTCAAATGAAAGTCACTGATTTTCACATAGGTGTCCACCTTTCTGGCTTCCAGTAATATATCTCTGTCCCTTCCAGCCTAAAAAGGATCACATTTCCATTGAACCTATTTTTTTAATCATTTTATTGGAGGCTCATACAACTCTTATCACAATCCATACATACATCAATTGTGTAAAGCACATTTGTACATTCATTGCCCTCATCATTCTCAAAACATT
>NW_022111373.1:32385409-32390438 GCF_000313985.2 Echinops telfairi | reverse complement strand
ACTGCACCCTGACTGGCTCATCTCCTCCCCGCGACCCTTCTGTAAGGGGATGTCCAGTTGCCTACAGATGGGCTTTGGGTCCCCACCCTGCACTCCTCCTCATTGACAATGATATGATTTTTTGTTCTTTGATTCATGATACCTCATCCCTTCGACACCTTGTGATCACACAGGCTGGTGTGCTTCTTCCATATGAACTTCGTTTCTTCCGAGCTAGATGGTCGCTTGTTTACCATAAAGCCTTTAAGACCCCAGATGCTATATATTTTGATAGCCAGGCACCATCAGCTTTCTTCACCACATTTGCTTATGTACCCATTCATCTTCAGCAATTGTATTGTGGAGGTGAGCACACAATGATATGATTTTTTGTTCTTTGATGCCTGATAACTGATCCCTTTGGCACCTCACAGTCAAACAGACTGGTGTGCTTCTTCCATGTGGGCTTTGTTGCTTCTCAGCTAGATGGCCGCTTATTTACCTTCAAGTCTTTAAGACCCTAGATGCTATATCTTTTGATAGCCAGCCTCCATCACCTTTCTTCACCACATTTGCTTATGCACCCTCTTTGTCTTCAGTAATCATGTCAGGAAGGTGAGCATCATGGAATGCCAATTTAATAGAATAAAGTATTCTTGCATTGAAGGAGTACTTAAGTGGAGGCCCAATGTCCATCTGCTACCTTAATTCTAAGCCTATACATATATGCACATAAATCTATTTCCCCATCCTTATATATAAATATATGTACATATGTACATGCCTGTATTTAGACCTCTACAAATGCCCTTTACCTCCTAGTTCTTTCCTCTATTTCCTTTAACTTTCCTGTTGTCCCACTATCATGCTCAGCCTTCATTTGGGTTTCAGTAATTCCTCTGGGTTACATTAGCCTTGATCATGCCCTACCAGGCCTCCTACACCCTCCTCACCACTTATTTGGATCACTGGCTGTTCCCTTGTCCCTGGGTTTGTTAACACCACTCCCTTTCCCTCCACTTCTCCTTCTCCCATGTCCCCCGGAACTCTCGGTCCCATTTTTTCTCCTCCAGATTGTTCATCCAGCCTATCTAATTTAGATAGACCTGCGGAGATAATAATATACACAAAAACAAGACAGAGCAACCCCAAGCAAAAAAATAAAACAAAACAACAACAAGCCAATGACAAAAAACAAACAAACAAAAAAACACAACAATAAAAAAGAAAAGCTTGCAGTTAGTTCAAGGACTGTTTGTTGGCCTTTAGGAGTGTTTTCTGGTTGAGTCTGATGGGGCACCAAGCCCTGGCCCCAAAGTCTATTTTTGGTGTGCCCTGGGGTCTTAGTTGCTCTGTTCCCCTTGCTGTTCTATTGCACGCCCTTAGTGTTTTGCCTCGATGTGTTGGGATCATATTGGGCAGAATTCCCACACTGTGTTTCCAGTGTTGTTCCTTGTAGGGCTATGGGTCAGTGAGGGATGTCGTGTCTCATACTGGGGTGGGAAATGTGGTCTTCTCTGTGGATTGGCTGCTCTGAGCGGGAATCTCGTCATCAAGCCTTGGTGAACCAGGATGTGCTCCACTCTCTCTTCCTCCCCCTTCATTTGCTCCCATGTGCTCTGATCAGATATGTCCCTCTCCCTGAGCTGCAGCTTCAGTGCTTTCCTCAAATAAATTCTTCTCGGCGGAGGGGCAGGTCCATTGGATCTATTTTTATAGGTCCTGCTTTGCCCCTAGTTCTCCTACATACTACTCACAACATTGTAATTATTCTTTCACTAATATTTTCCCAAATTTATATGCATCCTCTATTTCCCATTGGTACACTGATTTAGCTAGCCTATTGATCATTGTTTCTAAACACTGATAATGATGATTAATTTTGCCTGTAACAAACAGAGGCCATCATGATACAGTTACAAATGAATTACGTTGAGGTTTGTCCTACATAATGAGAATACATGTCAAGACAACTTTAACATGTAGGAGAAATCCAAGGCTGGGTGTGAATTCATTGTCCTTAGGGGCAGGATGTCTTCCACACAGATCCAGCCATTCATCATGTGAAGTTCACACAGAACATCACTCATCGGCTTGAGTTGTCACTGAGCTAATCCAGAAAGACCGCAGGGCTGGGAGCTGTAGCCGTTCCCAATGTGCACAGCAACAGTGGTCAGTCCTTATAAAGGCCAGAACCACATTGCTGGCAAGAAGCAGCAGAAAGCAGATGCTCCTGCCAGATGTGCTCATGTCATAAGAGAAATGCTCAGCTCAGTCTAGAAAGCACTGGCAACTTTTGTAAAACACATTTTATCAGAACATAAACTACATAGCACACAATTCTATAGTTCAATCATACCAAGAGAGTTATGCGATCATTACCACAATTTTAGAACATTTTCTTTTTTATTGTACTCCTTGTTATTAGCTCCCCACTTTCCCCCCATCATGATTGGCAGAGAGAGCAGTTCTTGTCTGTCCTATAAGGTTGACCCAGTAGCAGTTGGTTGGTAGCCATGAAACCACAACAGAATGATTTCTTGCTACCACTACTGTATGTTTTCATCAAAGATTCCATAGAAGGATCCTGATCAAAAGGGGAAAATTGCAGAAGAGAATTTCAAATTCCATAGAATGCAGCATTTCTGGGCCACGACTACTGAAAATCCTTAAACTATTGTCCTGAGATAATATCAAAATCTTAACAAAAACTGAAAAATTAGTTTGTCTTAGCTAGTCAAGAATATGTGCCTTGAGCAATATGTTCTTTAAATAACTCTCTATGTGGCAACAAATGAAAAGTGTCTATAGGGAATCTCGGGAACTCTGGGTTTATGTTAGGAGCCCTGGTGGCATAGGGATTACACATTGAGTTGCTAACCTCAAGATCAGAAGCTCAAAAGCACCAGCCACTCTGTGTGAGAAAGATGAGGCTTTCTATTGCCATAAAGAGTTAGTCTCAGAAACCCACAAGGGCAGTTCTACCCAGCCCCATAGGAATGTCATGAGTCAGAATTGATTTGAAGGGAGTGAGTTTGAATTTTGGTTTGGAGTTTATTAATAGGAGAGGAACAATTCAGAGCAAAATTTGAATAATGTAATCAATATTACTAAACTTTACATGTAGAAATTTGCTGCATTAGTATATGTTGGTATATCCATCCCACAGCCATCAAGTTGAGCCTTACTCGTAGTGACCCTATAAAACCACCTAAAATTTCCCCATACGTTTTGTGACTGCTGCAAAATCTTACATACACTGACGGCCACATCTTCCTCTCATATTCTCACCAACAGCAGCAATAACTTTTTTTATCAGGTCTAAATCCTCCTCAGAATTCAGTGGATTAACTACAATTTCACAACTTGCAATAGTGTGCTACCTCTAAATTGCTGTGTCTACTTTTTGTTTTTAGATGATGACAATTGACTAAAGCTTGGGGCCATGGTTGAGCTTTGTGTATTTGTGTTTGGAACAGATTACACAGAGGATTTTCCAGAAGTTGAACTATTAATGTGCCAGTTAGTGTGCTCACTCCTAAAAGAGTCTCCCTATTGTATGATCTCGCATGAAGAAAGGGGTTACTTTGAGCTACATTTTTTTAAGTTCAGAAAAATGAGTTTCACATAAATATGAGCACCAGAGAGGTATCTAGGACAAATCCTATACAAAGCTATTATAAGAAATTGGAAGTTGTTAGAAGAAATTAACAGTATAAAGCTCTTATGTAATTATGCTTACTTTTTTCTTGTATAACTCCAATGTTATCTAGCAAGTGATTTCTTTTTTCTTCTTCTTTTTTTGAGTGATTTCTAATAGTGATTTCTAACAGTACAGTTATATATATAATGTAACTCTTCTAGCCATAATCTCTGTTGCTCCCACCAAACAACATGTTCTTCATGAGTCAGGAGGGTAAGAGAAGATAGGAGAAGATGGTGATAAGATTCCACTGTATTTATGTCTTGGAGCACCCGGGTAGAAGAAGTGAATGCAACATACCAGCATGAAGCAAGGAACCAATAGAGAGGTCTGATGGGCTGGCCCCAATATCGACTATGCAGACAGCCTCCCCTCCCCACAGAAGAATTCATTTCAGAGGACAGCACTGAAACTACAGCTCAGGGAGAGGGACATTTCTGATCAGAACACACTGGAGCAAATGAAGGGGGAGGAAAAGAGAGTGGAACAAATCCTGCCCCACCAAGCCCTGAGGATGATATTCCTGCTCAGAGCAGCCAAAGCACAGAGAGGACCATAGGGCCAGCCCCACAACGAGCGAGACATGACGTCCCTCACTGACCCACAGCACTACAAGGGACAACACTGGAGACAGTGCAGGAATTGGGCCTGATCTGACCTCACCACACCGAGGCGAAACACTAAGGGTGTGCAACAGAACAGCAAGGGGAACAGAGCAACAAACTCCCCAGGGAATACCAAAAATAGACTTTGGGGCTAGGGTGTGGCACCCCATCAGACTTGACCAGAAAACACTCTTAAGGTAAACAAACAGACCTTGAACTATTTATAGGCTTTTCCTTTTTTTTCCCCATTGGTTAGTTGTTGTTGTTTTGTTTTATTTTTGGTTTTTTGCTTAGCACTGTCTTGTTTTTTGAACATATTATTATCTCTGCAGGTCTATCTAGATAAGAGAGGTGAGATAAACTATCTGCAGGAGAAAACAACAGGACCCACGGTTCTGGGGGAACATGGGAGAGGGGGAGGCCGGGGAAAGAAAGTGGGTGTTAACAAACCCAGGGACAAGTGAACAAGTGATCCAAAATCAATGGTGAGGAGGGTGCAGGGATCCTGGTAGGACTTGATCAAGGGCAATGTAACTGAGAGGAATTACTGAAACCCAAATAAAGGCCTAACATGACAGTTGGACAGAGGAAAGTAAAAGGAAATAGAAGAAAGAACTAAGAGGCAAAGGGCATTTATAGAGGTCTAAATACAGGCATGTACAAATGTATATATATTTATTTATGAGGATGGGGATATAGATCTATGTGCATATATTTATATGATTAGTATTAAGGTAGCAGA
>NW_022111373.1:32368522-32383589 GCF_000313985.2 Echinops telfairi | reverse complement strand
CCATTTATCTCTTGACTACTGCTTTTCAGTACTTTAAAGAGGTTTTGTGCAGCAGATTTACCCAATGCAATGCATCCATTTATCTCTTGACTACTGCTTCTGTGATCATGTATCCAAATAAGATGAAATCCTTTACAACCTCAATCTTTTCTTTATTTATCATGATGTCACCTATTGAGCCAGTAGTGAGGATTTTTATTTTCTTCACATTAATTTGTAATGCATATTGAAGGCTACAATCCTTCATCAGAAAGTGCTTCAAGTCCTCCTCATTTTCAGCAAGCATACTTGTGTCATCTCCATATGGCAGGTTGTTAATAAGCCTTCCTCCAATCACGATGCCACATTCTTCTTCATATAATCCAGCTTCTGTGATGATTTGCTCAGCATACAGAAGAATGGCGATACGATAAAATCTCGATCACACTTTTCCTCATTTGAAACCATGTTATAGTATGCCTTGTTCAGTTCACACAACTGCTTCTTGATCCATGTACAGCTTACTCATGAGCACAATGGAGTGTTATGGAACTCCAGTTCCTCTCAAGACTACCCATAGTTTGTTATGGTGCACACAGTAAAATGGTTTTTCATAGTCAGTAAAACACAAGTAAACATCTTTGTGTATTCTCTGCTCCGAGCCAAGATCCATTTGACAATCAGCAATGATAGCACTTGTCCTACACCCTCTTCTGAATCTGTGCTGAACCTCTGGCAGCCCCTTGTCAACGCTGCAACCGCTGTTGGATGATCTTCAGCACAATGTTCCTTGCGTGGGATAACAATGATCTATGTTCTATGATTTGAGCATTCTTTTGGGTCACCTTTCTTTGGAATGGATACAAATAAGAATCTCTTCCAGACACTTGGCCTAAGTAGCTGTCTTTTAAGTGGTATAGCTACATGGGGGGTTTGTTTGTTTGTTTGTTTTTGTGTTTTTAGTGCACTTATGCTGGGGTTCTTAGAGTGAGAAAGTGAAAAAAAATAATAGAAGGGAGCAAGTATTGTGATACATGAAATTAATTTTGACATCTTCCAGACTTCTAAAACAAACCAGACTTAAAGAAAATCTTTAAGTTTTTGTTCTTTCTGGCTATTGAATTGAGGCATAAAGTATCAAATGTTATGCTTTCCAATAAATTATAGCATTTGGTTTTAAAATAGGGAAAAGATTCCAAATATGTTATTTATAAGAGAATCTAATTTTTTCTGTGGCTTTTCATGTTTACATGGTAATACTATTTTATAAAGAATCTCACTAAATCCCTACATAAAAGTGGGCAAACAACTAGAGGGGAGAAAACAACTTTTTCAATAAAACTAGCTGAAAATGGTTATGATTGCATAATCTGATATTTTTATTTTATACAGAAACTAAAACCCAGAGGGAGGCAAATTGACTTGCCCAAAGTCACATATATGAGCATATTATCATTATTTTTTAAATGTTTACCTGTTCCAATGCAGAGATCATAATGTTCACCTTGAAACTTCAACAATAGCACAGTGCCAAACACATGGTAGTTACTTGATAAATGTTTGACGAATATATTAACAATGTATAATCAGGGACAAAGAAAACTCCGTCTGTTATTATCAAATATTCACCGAGTCACTCCTATGTATCAATCATCGTTCAAGGCTTTGGGGAAAATGCTGAATAGGATGGACAGGTGACATAAAAGATAAAGTACTCAACCGCAGACCTAAGCATTGGAAGGCTGAAACTCACCCGGAGACGTTTTGGAAGAAAAGCCAGGTGATCAGCCTCTGAAAGCCGCTGCTCTGACAATCCTCTGGGGTGGCTCTACTCTGCATGCCCAGACATGACAGATGCCAGGTCAGTAAAAGGTATCGCAGGCCATATCTGACCTCCCCTCACTTCCATACTGACAGGAGGCAAGGGTCAGACAGCCCTTCATGCTCCATCTTTACCTGTTCAGAGACAAATCATTCCTCCCACAACACTCTACTTTTATGGTAAATCTGATAATTTGTTGCAATGATCACACAGAACTCACACAAAATACTCATAATTATGGTGGTTTATTAGGGAAGTTAACAGGTACCTAATAAGTCAGGATCCGTAAATAGTAAGGATACAGGCACTGGTCCATAGCAACACCTCTCCTCAGCCCTCAACCTTCTCACCACGAGGTCCCGTGGCCTCTGCCTTCCTCAACCAGGAAGCCCGCCAGTCTCTCTGTCTCTCTGTCTCTCTGTCTCACAGTCTTGGTGCTGCTCCTCCTGCTTTGTCCCATCGTCTCTGTGCTACAGTCTCTGATGCGGCTGGTCTGACCTCAGCCACTTCAGACAGATCGGGATGTGTTCAGTCAATCATACTGGGCTTTTTCTCTTGCCTCTTCTTTAAAGATAGCTCATCCTGACAGCTGGGGACGGGGGTGAAGGTAATGAAAACTGGCCAATCACTCCTTTATTAGTGCTGCCCAGGCCCTCTTTACATAGTCCCGCCCAATCATTGGATGAGAGTTACACACTTGAGTGAAGAACCATATTAAGAAATGTCACTCCACCACAGTCAGAAGAAATGAAGTGGCAACTGCCTGTTTTTTGTTTAGGTTTGGAATTTTTTATTGTTTTGCTTTGTTTGGGTTGGGGGGGGTCATTTGTTTGTTTTTGTTTGGGTCTTCTTGGGAATGTGAGCAGGTAGGATACAGTGATCCAAACAGCACTAAATGCAAAATTTAATTGTAAAGTTCAATATTGTAATGGACGAAGAATTGATGGCTCCATTAGTCATCCACAAGTCTCCTACTTAGTTCAAAGTTGGTCTGCTTAGGTATCTTTTTGCCACATCATGATGCCTCAGGGAAAAGTTATGCTGCTTTATCTCTAAAATATAGAAAGAGTTCCTCAGAAAATATAAACTATCTTGAAAAATAAATGGCAGTATATTTCCATTGACTTATATTTCCTACCTACCCTAGAGACACTTAAGATTCTCGATGATTTTTCTTAGCATAACCACTCAAAGAAACTATCAATTTATTTATCTAGGCTCAGTTCTCTAATTATTAAGCACATTATTAAAAATTAGAATGTATGACTTCAAATATTTGATATGTATGCTTTTACACCTAGAACAATCAATGTTTTATTTTTAAGCCTTATAAATTTCAGTTCTAACTATTTTTATATTGTTTAGGTGCCATCGGCCCTGGGGGAGGGAGGATCTTAATCATGGTTTCTGTAGTCCTAAAATTCCTAGGTCCTGGAATCTTCATAAAGTGTGCATCTTCCCTTCTCATTTCACCACTGGTACTTGTTTCTGTGTCTAGACTGTTCTTTTTATAATCCAGACATTATTAGACTGGAGACCATCTCCATACTGATGTGCTCTCATAAGCATAACAAAGAAACTGTATTCTCTAATGGGATTCAATCCAGAACTAAAGAAATTGGGATTGCAACACCTATTTGGGGGGCAGGGTAGGGAGGAGCAACAAATGAATCCAAACACCTAGGCATGTTCTTATCGATATTAAGTACATCTTTTTGTTGTTGTTACCCAGACATTTCAGGGTTGCTCCAGAGGTAAGAAATGATCTGTTAAGAGTTCAAATATCTAATCATAGTTGTCAACACTTTTATGCTGAACTCATTGTTACACTACATCTACATACACCCATCATCCACCACCACCACCACCACAACTTAAACTTTATCTAAGAAAAGGGGAGAACAATGGGGACAGATCACTGGTGAAGACTATGTCCCAAGGCTCCAAGGACCCCACCCCAGATCAGCAGCAGAGCATGGGAGACAGCAACTCCTGGCAGAACTTGGTCACATTCACTAAATTCACTCAGTTTAAGAACTGCACTCCAGTCTACTGGCCCTGACAGACAGTCCAAAGAGCTCTTTGATGGGAGCAGGTACACCATGGATACGGATTGACATATTCAACATTTACAAATAAGGAGACCGAGGCACCCTGACATTTAAGTAAATTGACCAAAGACAGTGCTGTTAATGATGGCATAACATTTTCTGAGTCTGATAAGCTAACTTTATGCTGACACTTTTAGGCATATTTCTCTTTTAATCTTGACAATACCTGGGAAGTGAATTATTAACACCAGGAGAGGGAATCACATGCAAGTGTTTCCTCCTGCTGTTTCTCCATCCTGAGTAGCCTGATGCTCTGAATAGTCAAAAAAGATTTTGCTGTTGTTACTGTTTTTAGGTGCTGCTAAGTTGGTTCCACCTCACGGTGACCATGTGTGCACCAGAACAAAACACGGTCTGCTCCTGCACCATCCTCACAATTGATCTTGTGTTTGAACCCCTTTTTGCAGCCACTGGGTCAATCCATCTTGGTGGTGGGTGGGTGGGGGGTCTTCGTCTTTTTTGTAGCCCCTCTAGTTACCAAACCTGATGTCCTTCTCCTGGGACTGTTTTTTTCCTGATAACATGTCCAAAGTCCTTAAGATGACTCTCACCATCCTTGTCCCTACAGAGGATTTTGACTGTACTTTTTCAAAGATATACTTGTTTGTTCTTTTGGCAGTCCATGTACTGTCCTTATTCTTTAGCGATAGATAATGTGGATGGGTATGCTGTTAGAGTATCATATCACTTAAGCATGTCCAACCCAACCCTGCAGAACATGTGTGTTAATTTTAACTATTTCTGTCAGAATGAAGGCATGAAGAGGACATTTCTTCTTACTCAAAATGTGGATAGAGTATCCTCTTCTTCTCGATGTTATCCATCGTTTGTAATGATCCACACAAATGCCTTCACATCATCTAACTCATAGTGTGACCTACGTGACAGAGTAGAGCTGCTACATAGAATTTCCAGGTCTGAAATTTTTGGATGAGCATGTTGCCGGGTCTGCCCTCCCATGGAGCCGCTTGGTGGGTGTGTTCTACCAGCCTGTGGATTAGCAGTCTCTTGCTGAACCACCGCATCATAAGGACCCCTCAGGAAACATCTGAAGTCATATAAATGTGGAACATCTCCCTAAAACTTTAAAAAATGGTCCCATAAATCTAGGTAAACACTGGCAATTTTAAAAATAACAACTGCTCTTCCCAAACGAATCTCAGAAGCAACAAGGAGTATTGTACCCCGAGGGATCATTCAGCAGCTCACAAAATTCATTTTACTTTATGAAAGTGGATGATGTGCACGCATTACAAGAAATATTCTCTATTTCCAAAGCATTTATAGTTCATGCGTTAGTATCTGTACTAACCTGGACTGTTCCCTCTCTAATTTTAAGAAACAGGACGTTATCTAAATTTGAGTCCTTCCCTTTGTCGCAGCTTTTTCATATCACACATTTCGGTCACCATCAATGCTGCAACATAGAAACACACATGTGGTGATTATATTTTCTTAATACATGCTCCTTCTCTGTTGGGGACTAATTCTTCTGTTGCATGTTATGAAAACCAAACAAATCAGATTCATGTTCATGGAAATATAACAGGAATCTTGGAAATGTTGATAATATATCCCAGATGTTCAATTTGCTTAGATTCATAAAACTGGAAGGAAATTTCAAGAGATAATTTTAAGACTTTTAGAAATACATTTTTATATTGTCTGACACCATTTACTAATTTTCCAGAAGGACTAATTACCTGAAGAAATGGGCAGTTGCTTTGAAGTCCCAAGAATACTCACTGATAATATTGAAATTACTTTTGTGTAAGAGAATATACTGTTTACAGATAAAGGAAATCCTGATGTCCCCTTATGGGAGTACTAAAATGCAAATGGCAGACATGACACCACACCTTAAATAATTTTGGTGTCAAGAGAGATGTTGCCAGAATCCCAACCCCTTGAAATCATAAGCACATCTATGAAGAATGGAAAACTAGTCATTATTGTTTCTTAAGTGTACTCATGATACAGTGCACTATGTATGCTGTTTCTATGCTGCAGCATTGATGCAGTACAAGATCAAATATCCAAAATATATTCTTCATAAATTGTGAGACTGCGAGGGATGATCCTGCTCATTGACTCCTAAATCAGGAAATGATTTTATTAGTTGCTCTCCCAAGTACTATTGTTGCCTTAAAGGGAAACTAAGGCAGTTCACAATCATTTGGTCCACCCCGTGCTGCTCATGTGTCCACATTAAAATCATCTGAGATAGATGGCTGTTCGTCTAAGTGCTAACACCCTACCAAAATAGGAATCTCAAAACCTAATTATGCTAAAAATATTTGCTATTATTTCAGGTTACAGCCTGCTGTAGTGAGTGTGACCCTTCTTGTAGCAGCTAATCGTCTTTGTGAATTGGAAAAGAATCGTCAAGGCAGAGTGGGGAGCAAAGAGACAATTGTAGAAAATAAAGGAGAACTGTTGGGGGTAGCCCGGTGACCAGTGAGCTATAGCTGTGGCAAAATGCATCAGTATCACCTGGCTGGTCCACTGAACAGATTACTGTCCTCACTCTGAGTTTGAGTGCAGGTAAGTAAGTTTGGTATAATGTTGAAATTTGCATTTCTACAAAGTCCCAGTGCCACTGTCCCTGCTATTCTAGAGGCCACACTTCAAGAGCCACTGTGGTTGTCAGTACAGTGGTACAGCGCTCTGATGCTAACCAAAATGTCAGCAGCTGGAACTCACCCCTGCTCGTCGGGGGAAAGCTGTGGCAACCTGCATCCACAGGAGCCTCAGAAACCTCGTGGGGTGTTCTATTCTGTCCTATGGGTCACAATATCGACTCTGTGGAGCAAAAATTAGATTTGGGTTGCCATTAGCGACACTCGAGTCTCAACCACATGTGTTATGGAATAGAACTGTTCTATAGGGTTTTTTGGCTGTAATCTATATGGTAACAATTCAACATACTTTTTTTTCCCCTCAGAGGTTCTCAGTGGATCAGAACTGCCAAGCTTTTAGTGAGATACAAATGAACCACTCGTATCACTCAGTCTCCAGGTCCACAGCATTTAAAAGAACGGTTCTCAACCTTGGTTACACAGTAGAATAAAATTGGGAGCTTTTAAAACCCAGATGCCCAAATTATACCCCAAAGGAATTAAAGAAGAACTTCTAGGGATGAGACTCAGGCATCAGTATTTTTAAAAAAAAGCTCTTTAAGTAATTTGAATATTCAGCTGAACAAGAAAGGTTTGAACTTCTCGGGCAAACGTATTTGAGGGAGATGTAGTTTTGTTTTATTTTGTTTCATTTGTTTGCTTGTTTGTTTACTGTTGCTATTGCAGTGAGCTCAAATGTTGTGAAAAATCCACTTAAAATGTTGTGAAAAATCCACTTAAAAAAAAAATGTCATGTGATGCTAATCATCTACACATGAGCAGTTCAGCTCTCCAGTTACGAGATGAATCTCTCGTGCGGATATGATTAGCATGGCATGGTGTTTTCAGTGCATACTTGATCTCACCGCAATAGCAACAGGGGAAAAAAATTCTGTTTATTAGTGGGCCCACGAAGTTCAAGTTGGTTGTCTAATGGCCAACCATATTGGCAAAATTAATAATCACCTCATTAACTTGTAGGAAGCTGGCTGAAAAAAGAACTTATAAAGAAGCAGGTTAAAATTCTTAAAATGATGTGTATAGGTTAAGTAAACACAAAAGTCTTAGTCAAATATTAAAACATCAAAACTAGGTAAAACTCTTAAAACACCATTTAAGACAAAGGAACATAAAGGACTATATGTTCTAGTAGGTCAGGAGCCCGGGTAGTGTGCAAGGTCAGCAGTTCGAAATCACCAGCCACTCTGAAGGAAGCAGGGCTTCCTACTCCTGTACAAAGTTACAGTCTCACAAACTCATGGGGGCAGTTCGACCCAGTTCTACCCTGGGCTCTCTGTGAGGCAGACTCAATGGCAGTAAATTTGGCCTTAAAGTTTGAGGATCAACCTCACAAGGAGCCCTGGGGCACAGCAGGGTGGGCTTTCCTCCACATTCAAGAAGCACTTTCAAATCATCAGCTGCTACTTGGAAGAAAGAAAAAGCTTTCTTCCCCATAAAGTTATAGTCGCCCAAACCCATAGGTTATCCTGTCCTTTAGGATTGCTATGAGTCCGAATCAACTCGATGGCAGTGAGTCTGGGTTGCAGTTTTCATCAACCGAACACTGTTCACTACTCCCTCATAGAAGCTCTCCCCCACCCCCACCACCCATCCCCCCACCCCCGACCCCTGCATCTCCACTCCAGCATTCTTTAGTTTTCTTCTGGTTTCTCTGACCATGCCACCTGAGCTTTTTTCAGTCTTTCCTTTCCATTAACATCAAGTGTGGAATTTCTGATGTCTCGGACCTTTGCCCTCTTCTCTTACTTTCTCTTGAAGAGGCACGATCAATACCTTTGGCTACAACTACTACTGTATGCAGATAATGGACAAGTTATGCCTTCGCTCCACAAAGGTGAAATAAATATTTATATCTGCCAACTAATCTGCCACTCTAGTAATGTCCCAAGGGTATGTCAAATTCACGCTATGCAAACCCTAATTCACAATCTTTCCCCTCACACCTGTTCCTCTTCCATCTACCATGAAATCTTTTCCTCTTTCAAGCCAGTTGTCATCGGGTCAGCTCTGACTCGTGGTGACATTGTGTGTATGAGAGTAGAGCTGTTCCATAGCATTTTCAACGACTTATTTTTCAGAAGTTGATTGTTAAGCCTTTCTTCCAAAGTGCTGGTGTGTGGACTCGAACATGCACATCCAGCCTTTTAGTTAGCAGCCAGCACTCCAACTGCTTGCCCCACAAGGAGTCTATTTCTCTTATCATGTTTCTTTCTCTGTGAATGACACCATGCCGGTGGGAAAGACCCTTAAGTAGGAACTGTCCTTCCTGATAGTTACTAAGTATCAAGATTGAAAAGAACAGTCCAGGAATTGTTCTGGGAGACATAGACTTTATTATTTATGGGAAGGTTAATTAGAAAGGTGCAGTACTTCAAGGTTGGGACAACTGGCAGGGTCAAGGTTTGGTCTGCACTGTGCCACTAGCAATGTCTAAGGGAAGGAAGGGGAGGAGGGTCATAAGGCAGGCCTAGAGCGTCTGCGCTGGCTGCAGGCTCCCTGGGAAGTGTTTCACCAAGGCATTCCCATGAACCCTGCCACAAAACTGCCTTGAGGATAACGTGTTCTCTGTGGTCAATTCTGTTGCTAGGCCTTGAATGGGGATGATGGAGTGGGTAGGGTAGTCTGAGGAGAAGTCATAAACATAGTATGGGGTACGCATTTACCCTACAATGTCCATAAAATTGTGCAAGGCAGAAACCTTAGTTATTTCTGTCACTTCATGGTCCTTGACTATCGCTAAATCTTGCCAATGTTATGTTCTAAATATATTAGGATTGTGTCCATTTCTTCCCATCTCTACCATCACCACCTGGTCTCATCTGATATCATTTTGGCCTTCTGTTTTGTTGTTGTTAGGTGCCATCAAGTCTTTCTGACTCAGTGCACCCCTATTGCAACCAGGTCCTGGACCATCCTCCCAATTGTTATATCCGAGCCCATTGTTGCAGTTATTGTGTCAATCCATCTCCTTGAGGGTCTCCCTCTTTTCGCTACGCTCTCCTTTACCAAGCCTGATATCCTTCCCCAGGAACAAGTCACCTCTGACAGCATGACAAAAGTATGTGTGCAGGATGTCCAGACCACAGACAGAGACAGCATTTGCTCACAGCAAAAATGCAAATGCTGGCCTGGTACCATGTGCTCCAAACTCTTGATAGCCATGCCAAATTCCCAAGTGTTGATGATGATGGAAGAAATGTGTTTCACCTGAGAGAATGCAGAGAGAGAATGACTCTACAGGAATGATCTTGAATCTGCGCTCATCAAGAATCATGGAACTCCCAGGGACAAGGGAGCAACAAGTGTGTGGGAAACAGAAGGATTTCTCTCAAGCCGTCTCCCCCAAATATATGCCAGACTTAGCTGCTTGAGAATGACTATATCCTTGGAGGTCATCAGGAGTTGATTAGGGGTCATTCTCCCTAAGAGCTATCAGCCATCTAGACCAAGCAGACACCACTGTTTATCCCACAAGTAGGGCCCACTCCCTTCTGATAAGGATAGTAGTTGTCTGTTTCCTTGTAGGAGACATCAGAGAGGTCAAACCCACCCAAGGATGATCAAGGTTAGGTAGCCATTATGAATCTAGGGTCCGCCCATCTTGTCACATGTATACCCCTAGACCTTCCCATTCCTATGGGCACACCCCTAGCTCATCCCCTTCCTGTTACGCTTATGCCTACCATAGATCCCCTTCCCACAATGTGTATACCTATTGTACTGCCCCTTCCTGTGACGTATGATTCTATAATCATGCCCCCAAAAGGTATATAGGCGTGGGTCAGCAATATAAATCTCTCTGACCTCTCTCTCTGGGCGCTCTCTGGCTCCGCTCTCTTCCCCCTCTCCTCTCCCGTCCTCTTTCCCTTGTTCCCTTCCCTTCCCTTTCTTCACGTAAACCACCAAGCTGGGCTGAGGTGAGCAATGCTACCATGTAATGTGTCTGACTGCATTATTGTAATATCTCTCATGCTCTCGATGACTTTAATATAATACTTATATATCTCAACCATACAATTGTGTATTACTGAACCTGTGGGTAGTAGCAGCGGGTGGGGCTGGCCCCCCTCATCCCCCCACATTTAACTTAATACTACACAAGTGATCCAAAATTAGTGGCAAAGGAGGGTGTGAGAGGCCAAGTAAGGGCAATGTAACCAAGAGAAATTACTGAAACCCAAATGAAGTCTGAGCATGACAGTGGGACAAGAGGAGAGTAAAGGGAAATAGAGGAAAGAACTAGGAGACAAAGGGTAATTTTAGAGGTCTAAATATAGGCCTGTACATATGTAAATATATTTATATAGGATGGTGGGGAAATAGATCTTCGTGCATATATTTATAGGTGCAGTATTTTTTTTAAACATTTTATTAGGGGCTCATACAACTTAGGTGCAGTATTAAGGCAGCAGATGGACACTGGACCTCCACTCAACTACTTCCTCAATGCAAGATCACTTTGTTCTATTAAATTGACATTCCATGATGCACACCTTCCCTACACAATCGCTGAAGACAAATGTGTGCACAAGCAAATGTGGTGAAGAAAGCTGATGGTGCCTGGCTATCAAAAGATATAGGGTCTGGGGTCTTAAAGACTTGCAGGTAAACAAACAGCCATGTGACCATGAGGTGTAGAAGGGACCAGGTATCAGGCATCAAAGAACAAAAAAATCGTATCAGTCGGTACCCAATATGATCACTAAAGACAAATGTGTGCATAAGAAAATGTGGTGAAAAAAGCTAATGGTGCCTGGCTATCAAAAGATATAGCACCTGGGGTCTTAAAGGCTTGAGGATAAACAAACGGCCTTCTAGCTCAGGAGCAACAAAGCCCATATGGAAGAAGCACACCAGCCTGTGTGACCACGGGGTGTTGAAGGGATCAGTTATCAGGCATCGAAGAACAAAAAAATCTTATCATTGTAAATAAGGGTGAGTGCAAAGTGGAGACCCAAAGCCCATCTGTAGGCAACTGGACACCCCCTTACTGAAGGGTCACAGGGAGGTGACAAGCCAGTCAGGGTGCAGGGTAGTAATGATGAAACATACAACTTTCCTCTAGTTTCTTAAATGCTTCCTCCCACCACTATCATGATCCCAATTATACCTTACAAATCTGGCTAGACCAGAGGATGTCCATTGGTACAGATAGGAACTGGAAATTCAGGGAATCCAGGACAGATGACCCCTTCAGGACCAGTGCTGAGAGTGGCATTACCAGGAGGGTAGACAGAAGGTGGGGTAGAAAGGGGAATCGATTACAAGGATCTACATATAACCTCCTCCCTGGGGGATGGACAACATAAAAATGGGTGAAGGGAGGCATTGGACAGTGTAAGATATGACAAAATAATAATAATTTATAAATTATCAAGGGTTCATGGGAGAGGGAAGTGGGGAGAGGGGGGGAAATGAGGAGCTGATATTAAGGGCTCAAGTAGAAAGCAAATGTTTTGAGAACGATGGCAACAAATGTACAAATGTGCTTGACACAAGGATGGATGTATGGATTGTGATAAGAATTGTACAAGCCCTCAAAATGATTTTTTTAAAACATTTTAAAAAAGAAAGAAACATGGAACTTATACAGCCCCAAATGCTGATCCTTAGCCAATGATGAATAAAGTTACTTGAGAAAAAATATGTGCGTGTGTGTGCATTGTGGCTGTAATCCTTCCAGAATTGATTTTTGGGTTTTTTGTTTTGTTTTGTTTTGTTTTTCATTCTAGCTGTTCTCCATACTTTAAATATTCTTTGCCAACCCTATAATTCAAATGCATCAGTTATGTGTTCTTCTTTATTTATTGTCCTACATTAACATACACATAAGACAATTGAAATACCATGGGTTGGGTCAGGATGTCCTCAAAGTGACATCTTTACTCTTAAATACATTAAAAAGATCTTTTGTAGCAGATTTGCCCAAAGAAATACATCCTTTGATTTCTTGACTGTGGCTTCCACAAGTGTTGATTGTGTATCCAAGCAAGATGAAATCCTTGATAAATTCAATATTGTATCCATTTATCATAATGTTATCTACTGGACCAGTTGTGAAGATTTTTGTTTTCTTTACATTGATTTGCAATCCATACTAAAGATGACTGTCCTTGATCTTCATCAGCAAGTGCTGCAAGTCCTTCTCACTTTAAGCAAGCAGGATTGTGTCATCTGCATATTGTCAATAAGATTCCTTCCCATCCTGATGTCATGTTATTCATATAGTCCAGCTTCTTAGATTATTTGCTCACATACAGATTGCATAAGTATGGTGAAAAAATACAACCATGACACACACCATTCTGATTTTAAACCACACATTATCCACTTGTTCCATTTGAACAACTATCTGTGGGTCTATGCATCAGTTCCACTGAGCACAAGGACGTGTTCTCGAATCTCTATTCCTCTCAGTGTTATTAAGGGCCATCGTCTTGGGAGCTCATGAGTCTATAAGACCCATAAGGTTTTGAGAATGATGTACAAATGCGCTTTACACAATTGATGTGTGTATGGATTGCGATAACAGTTGTATGAGCCCCTAATAAAATGTTTTTTTTAAAAAGGACCCATACGGTTAGTCTTTTCTATTATTTTGTGGTTTGTTCCATATTTTTTGCCCGCTCTATCCAGGACCTCTTATTGTGACCCCTTTGAAAGCAGAGAGCCATGGTAGGTAGGCACCATGTAGTTTTCTGGACTCAGGGTGATGAAGGTTGGGGTTCACATTATATATTAGTCCTATGGGCTAATTGCTTTCTTGCATATTTGATTTCATTTATTTTTCTTTGTTCCACATAGGGGGAAAAAGAATAACTGCACCATATATGGCTGTTCATAAATTTTAAGTTCCTGCTCATTACTCCCTGAAGTAGGATGTCAAACTTTGCCTTTATAGACTGTTATGCCAAATGACTTTGGTTTCCCCAAAGACCATGATCATAAATCCCTCGGCCAAACAAATAATTCCCTCACGTGTTAAGTGATGGCTGAGAGATTTTCATAGTTTTGATCTTGCATTTGATAGTGTATTCACATATACATTTACAAGATATCCAAAGATAAGCTCAAAATGTTGCTACAAAATCATGAAAACCTTTGTTAAACAAATATATCAGAATGAGAAGCTATCTTGACATAGCATCCACGTATGTCTATACTCTTCTAAAGTTGATGTTCCATCTTTAATCTTTCCTCAAAAAATTCTCTGCTTTTTCATTATAGCACATCAAAGCAGTAGTCTTGGCATCCTCATGGAACTCAAGTTGTGTTCCTTTGAAATGAATGTTCTTCGAGTTTTGGGAACAAAAATAAATTTGAAAGGGGAAGATCGGGGCTGCAAGGTTTCCCCCCAAATTCTCATATGACAGCCTTTGCTACACTGAAAGAATGAATAGGTGCCAGTACCATTACAGGAAAAACAACTCCTTGGTCTTTTTATAACTACTACAGATTTAAGGTGGTTTTTTTTCTTCAATTACTTCATAATCAGCCTATCCTGTGTCCTTTGAGCAAATCTATCAAGATTACTACTTTGGAACGAAAAAAAAATTTTTAAGTTACCATAATCTTCTGAGCTTGGCCTTGAATTTAATGAGCCCTACTGATCCCCTCAGAAACCACTGTCGAGGTTGAACTTTTCATAACGCATTTTAATAAGATTAAATTGGAGCCCTGATCGTGTAGTCGTTATGCATTGGGCTGCACATGGTCAGCAGTTCAAAACCACCAGCAACTCCACAGGAGAAAGACTGGGCTTTCTACTCACGTAAATAGTTAACAGTTCAGAAAACAACAGGGCATCACCATGAGTCAGCATTCATTTGACGACAGCGAGTTTCCTTGAATAAGATTAAATTTATCAAGGATTTCATTTTGCTTAGATCTCATCTCTCAGTGTTTATGCACGTACTGATCAAGAAGACAAATACTGCATGGGGCAAATCTGTTGCACAGGAATCTTTAAAGTGTCAAAAGGTAAGGGTATCATTTTGAGAACAAACAGATCTGTCTTGGAAGATGTACAGCCAGAATGGTTCTTAGAAGAGAGGACAGTGAGACTTTGTATCACATAATCTGGACGTGTTATCAGGAGAAACCAGTCTCTGGAGAAGGATGTCATGATTTGCAAAGTTGCGTGTGGGTGAAAAAGAGTAAGACACTGTGTGAGATGGTTCGACAATGTGCCTGCAATAAGGGACTTACGCATGACAATGACAGTGAGGATGGTGCAGGCCCAGGTATTATTTTGTGGCACACAGGTTCCCTATGAGGCAAAACTAACTAGGTGGTATCTAACAACAACAGCAACAACCGAATAGTGTTGTAACAACCCCTGCTAAGAATCATTTTATCTGAATCCCCATTGGGTCTGAAGGCATAAACCTACATGAGGCCTGCACAACTTTTTGATTGTTTGTTTGTTTTAATCATTTTATTAGGGGCTCATACAACTCTTACCACAATCCATGCATACATCAATTGTGTAAAGCACATTTGTACATTCATTGCCC
>NW_022111373.1:32359839-32366661 GCF_000313985.2 Echinops telfairi | reverse complement strand
GTTGTTTTCTCCTCCAGATTGTTCATCCAGCCTATCTTATTTAGACAGACCTGCAGAGATAATAACATGCACAAAAATAAGACAGAGCAAAAACAAGCAACAAAATAAAGTGAAACAACAACAAGCCCATGACAAACAAACAAAACAAAGCACAGCAACAAGAAAGAAATGCTTGTAGTTAGTTCAAGGACTGTTTGTTGGCCTGTAGTAGTGTTTTCCAGTCGAGTCTGTTGGGGTTTCAAGCCCAAGCCCCAAAGTCTATTTTTGGTATTCTCTGGGGACTTCGTTGCTCTGTTCCCCTTGCTGTTCTTTTCCACACCCTTAGTGTTTTGCCTCGGTGTGGTGGGATCAGATCGGGCGGAATTCCATCACTGGGTCTCCAGTGCTGTCCCTTGTAGGGCTATGGGTCAGTAAGGGATGTCGTGTTTCATAGTGGGGCTGGCCATGTGGTCCTCTCTGTGGATTCGCTGCTCTGAGTGGGAACCTCATCCTCAAAGCTTGATGGGCCAAGATGTGCTCCACTCCCTCTTCCTCCCCCTTAATTTGTTCCCATGTGCTCAGATCAGACATGGCCCTCTCCCTGAGCTGCAGCTTCAGTGCTGTCCTCTGAAATAAATTCTTCTGAGGGGAGGGGCAGCTGTCCACATAGTTGGGATTGGGGCTGGCCCCTCACACCTCCCCACTGGTTCCCTACTCCATGCCGGCATGTTGCATTCACGTCTTGGAGCACTGGGTTGAAGTCTGATCCCTCTTTCCAGGTCTAAGCATATTCTTATCTGCCCACCTTTATATGTGATTGCTTGTTTTTCCCTAACTGCTCTCATGATTTTCTCTTTTCCTCAAAGCCAGGAACAGACCACCCAATCCCCACTCTTTTCCCGAACTATGTGCCCCTGCTCTTGGGCCAACACTTTCCATCAGACCACAGTGTGAACAGCTGCAAACAGCCCCTATGGAGGCCTGACGGTGACTGGAGCACAAAGCATAGGCTAAGGTGAGAGAGAAACCCCAACGTGGCAACAGTGAAACACAACCTCTCAAGGTTGTTGGCTATAGGCAACCTGTCTTGGTGACTTCTTCTTGGGATTCAGTCTAGTTGATGTTCTTTCAATCTCCTGGATGGTTGCCTTGTTTTCATTCATTAAGCTGGAGAAATTTTCCTCCAAGAATTCCATCACTATTTTTGACGTTGATTTCTTTGTGTTTTCATCCAGTAATCCAATTATTCTGTTGTTCCTTTTCATAGCATCAGTCATAGTTCTAAGGTTTTCTTCAGCTTCTTTTGTTTGGACTTCTTTGATTTCTTTTATCTTTAATCATTTGTGCTTGGCAGTACCCTAGGTCACTGGTGCGGACCTCTGCCTTCTCTAGTCGATGAGTGAAGTCTGTGAATTTGCTAGTAGTTTTTATCATCTCGCCCCTTAGCTCTTGTATTTCCCTTTGATGCCCAGCCTTTATCTCCTCTATCATTTCATCCTTTTTCTGCATTGCTTCCCTCATATTCTGCATGACTGTTAGCAGCATTCTGAAGATGTCTTTCTGTGGGAGGTCAACGTCTGTCTTTTCTATGACTGTCATTAGGTCCAGGTCATCTTGTGACACTGGATTTTGTTTCTCTTTTCTTGTTGAAGCTGTGGAAGTAGCATGCTGCTTTTTTGTTCATTTATTGGAACTAGGTGCCATTTTCCCAGGAGTTGCTAAGCCCTTGGCTCTCTCTTTGGGAGGACTGTGTTTGCATTTCTGCAGGTTGCCTATAGCCAACAACCTTGAGAGGTTGTGTTTCACTGTTGCCACGTTGGGGTTTCTCTCTCACCTTAGCCTATGCTTTGTGCTCCAGTCACCGTCAAGCCTCCATAGGGGCTGTTTGCAGCTGTTCACACTGTGGTCTGACGGAAAGTGTTGGCCCAAGAGCAGAGGCACATAGTTCTGGAAAAGAGTGGGGATTGGGTGGTCTGTTCCTGGCTAGGGGCACTTTCGACAGGAGGGCAGATGGGAAGGAGGGCCTAGCTGCTTCTGTTAGTGCACAGATCCATTGCTCAGTGCACAGAGGGAGGGGAATTGCACAGGGAGAAGGGAGAACATAGTAGGAGAGCCCCATAGGCTTGGGTCTCCAAATAGAAGCTGCACGATCTTCTGCCTGACTTGTGCCGGATGTCCAGCAGGCATGGAGCATCGCTGCAGGAAAGGAACCTCTGGAGGGGGCAGGAGGGCTAGCTGGAAGATCTATGAGGAGCGTTGAGGCAGGGAAGGAACCTATGAGGCGGGCAGCTGGCTGGTGGGTCCAGAAGTGCAGCGGTGAGGCAGAAGCGTCTGTTGGATGCCTGGCTGATCTTTGGTGCCATGGCTGGGCATGTACCTGGAGTGTGACAAAAGAGGCTGCTAGTGGTCCTGAGACCTCCGGAGTTCTCAGGGGGTGTAGGTGATGGGGTTGAAATCAGCTTCTTGTTCAGTGAAAAGCTCTGGGCTGTCTTGGGGATTGACCGACAGTCTTGACACCCCTACTCAAGTCTTAAATCTCCCCACTCACTGAACTGCACGGAGCTCCTGACATGAGCGACCTACTTGGTCGCCATCTTGCCCCACCTCCTAAAGCTCTTTATTATACACATATGAGTTTCTGTAAATCTGTTTCTCTAATCAACCCAGACTAACACAGTAATACAGCATCAAGTTACAATCAGCAATTTGTTCCTTTTGACAATTTCAAAACACAGAGAAGCATATATAATGTATTCATGCCAAGAGCATATGTAGTTTATTTAGTTCCAACTCATAGCAACCCCCTATACAAGAGAATAAAACACTACCCGGTCATATGTCATCCTCACAATTGTTCTTATTGCTGCCCATTGCTGCAGCTACTGTAGCAATCCATCTTGTTGAGGCCCTTGCTTTTTTTTGATGCCCCTCCACTTTGCCAAGCATGATGTCCTTCTCCAGCGACTAGTGTCTCCTGAAAACATGGCCAAAGCACATAAGATAAAATCTTGCCATCCTTGATTCTAAGAAACATTGTGGCTATACTTCTTCCAAGACAGATTGGTTTGTTCCTTTGGCAATCCATGATGCTTTCAACATTCTTTACCAGCACCATAATTCAAATGCATCCATTCATCTTTAGTCTTCCTTCTTTAATGCCTCTCAACCCACTCAAAATAGAATTTGGGTCTTACTCTAACATACAGCATCAGTGAAAATAGCTCTGGTGGTGTTTCAGATAGCAGGTATTATTTAATTGTTTTTGCCAGTTGGCTCCTTCTAAGGGTAAAGTAGTGCTGAACTACCTGGTCACCCTTGACTGTTTGAATTCTCCAATTAAGTGTGTGGGTATTACTTTGTGCCCAGAAACAAATCTAAAAAGATAGAACTTACACATGGATCAAGAGGCAGTGTGTGAACAGAAGGGAATACTGCATGGTTTACAATTAAGAAAGATGTGTGTCATGTGTATCGTCTCACTACATTTATTCAATCTGTATGTTGAGCAAATAATCAGAGAAGCTGGATTATATGAAGAAGAATATGACATCGGGATAGGCGGAAGTCTATTAATAACCTGCGATATGCAGATAACACAACCTTGATTACTGAAAGCCAAAGAACTTGAAGCACTTGCTGATGAAGATGAAAGATTTCAGCTTTCAGCATGGATTACAAATCAGTGTAAACAATACCAAAATCCATACAACTGGGCCAATAGGTAACATCATGATAAATGGAGAAAAGATGGAAGCTATGAATGGTTTTTCTCCCTTGGAACCACAGTCAATGCTAATGGGGGCAACTGTCAAGAGATCAAATGGTTATGTTTCTGGGGTGGTTTTCCCTGGTTCTTGATTCTCAATGCTGAAAGAATTAAAAGAAGTACTTTTGTAAATCCAAGAAACTTTTATGAGGGAAAGGGGAGTTTCAGGTAATACAGTCTCAGGTAGTACATGCTATCTCTGGAAATTATGCAAGGTTGTGCCGGGGACCGTGTAAGAGTTTGAGACTGAAGATGGCCACTTCAGGGGAGTGCAAAATACCATGTGGAAGAAGTTATGGAACAAGAGAGTAATTGCCCTTGGTCTCTGCATTTTATCCCCTGCTGCCCCCACTGGAGGGGGCATGGTTGAGGGTATTGGCTGTTCTTAGTGGCTGAGTTCAGGTTCATGTGTGATACAATGTTGCTAATATCTACTATACATTCCCAGGTTGGCCTTCACCTAAGCCTTGGTAACCTTGGTCTGCACATGGCCAGCTTTGGATTGTCCTCCAGGTGTCTAATGAGTGCCTAATTTTTTCCAAGCCCTTGTGGCATGGTGAGATAATTTTATTTTAGGTAGGCATTCAGTTGAGACTACCCCCTCTGTCGCTAATCTTGTCAAAAGGATACATTACATTGGACAAATATGTTGCACAAGTTGTCTTTAGAGTGTTGAAAGCAGAGAAGTTACTTGGAGGATGAAGTAACCTAAGCTATGGTATTTTCAATAACCTCATATGGATGTGAAAGTTGGGCATTAAGGAAGGAAGACTAAAGATGAATGGATGCATTTGAATTATGGTGCTGGTAAAGAATGTTGAAAGCATCATGGATTGCCAAAGGAACAAACCAATCTGTCTTGGAAGAAGTATAGCCACAATGTTTCTTAGAATCAAGGATGGCAAGTTTTTATCTCATGTGCTTTGGCCATGTTTTCAGGAGACACCAGTCGCTGGAGAAGGACATCACACTTGGCAAAGTGGAGGGGCATCAAAAAAAGCAAGGGCCTCAACCAGATGGATTGCCACAGTAGCTGCAGCAATGGGCAGCAGTAAGAACAATTGTGAGGATGACATATGACCAGGTAGTGTTTTATTCTCTTGTATAGGGGGTTGCTATGAGTTGGAACTAAATAAACTACATATGCTCTTGGCATGAATACATTATATATGCTTCTCTGTGTTTTGAAATTGTTTGTCAAAAGGAACAAATTGCTGATTGTAACTTGATGCTGTATTACTGTGTTAGTCTGGGTTGACTAGAGAAAAAAAAAATCCTGGGCCTGCTAAGAAAGAATTTCTATCATACAGATTCTCTTCCCTAACACATGTCCATCTAATTCTGCACCTGCTTGGAGTATCCCAGGGGAGTTCCACTACAGTTCAATCTCCAAGAGCTCCAGCTGGGTGTAGGGAGCCAAGGACAGCTGTTCTAAACCTCCCCCATTCCGCTGGAATGCAGCCTGCGAGTCAGGACTCTCGTAGCCCCAGGGCCCAGAGTATGTGAATCTTTCTGCCTAAATTCAGATTCAACCTTTCCCCAGGTATGATGGGGAGAAGTGTTAGTATGCTTTCTTGTGTTTGTTAGGTTCTGAGGAAGAGAAGGGTGACTGTTAGCTCACCGCTGAATTGTGGAGAGCCAGGGAGAGAGGCAAGTCTGCTGAAGTTTGGAGAGCCAGGGAGAGGAGCATCCTGCAGGGAAGCACAGAAGGCAAGGCTTTAAAAAGAATTCTTTGTGTCTCCCTCTGAGACACCAAGATGTAATTAGCAGAAGTTTCCATTCCCCAGGGGAGGTCCAGAACCCAGGCTGCTGAAACCTGTCCGATTTTTTTTCACATTTCCTCTTCAGAGGGTTTCTCAAAAGCTGCAACTACATGATCATATTGGATTTCTCCTTTTCTTTTTCTTTTTTTTTTCCCGGTAGAAATGCCTTTCACTAGCTGAATGTTAAATGAATTAATTTATCCTTATTTTAGCAACAGACTTTCTGATCCAGGATTCTAGACTAGACATATGAGTAAAGCTCAAATTTTTCATTTCATTAATATTTAATGAAATATTTCATTTCAACTAATAATTCAGATCAACCCATAGTCCATTTTTTCTCATATTATTCAAGGAGGTATAACCTGTGCTAAAACTCCAACCACTTACCTTTGGATTAGCAGCCCAAAGATAATTCATTACACCACCAGGGCTCCTCACATCCCAAGTTAGGCAGACATTATGTTGGTTTGATTTGCCAAGAGAAAATGGAATCGAGTCTACTGTACTATCATTTGCATATTCCATCTTTCTAGTTTCACCTTTATCTAACCCAGATCTGAAAAGGATGTTGAGATACAACAAAAAGTTACGATACGGCTGCCAATTTCCCCCATCCATTCTTACATGCTTACTCATTCAATCTAAGGAAGTGAAGAGACCTGGCTTCTTAAAGTCTCCACAGAAGTATAACCATTAATTATTTTCAGTGATTACAATTATGAAGTCCCTGTGTGGTACAAACAGTTGACATACTTGACTGCTAAGTAGAAGTCTTTCCACCACAGATCCCTTGGAAGAAAGTCCTGGCAACCAACTTGTAAAAAAAAATCAGTCTTTGAAAACCCTTTGAGCAGAATCAACTTGATAGCAACTTGAAAAAAATTACTGTTTTAGACCCATAGCAATAGAAGAAATAGACAAGGTTATCAAGAGATTACCGTCAAAAAAAATCCGCTGGACCAGATGGTTTCACTGGAGAATTCTACCAAGCATTTAGGGAACGACTGACACTAATGCTACACAAACTCTTCCAGAACATAGAAAGAGACGGCAAACTTCCAAACTCCTTCTATGAAGCTAGTATAACTCTGATACCATAACTGGGCAAGGATCCCACAAGAATCAAGAACTACAAACCAATATCCCTAATGAACATTGATGCAAAAATCCTTAACAAAATATTGGCCAATAGAATACAAAAGTATATAAAACAAATAATTCACCATGACCAAGTGGGATTCATATCAGGGATGCAGGGATAGTTCAACATACAAAAGACCATTAATATCATTTGCCACGTTGACATAAAAA
>NW_022111373.1:32357022-32359184 GCF_000313985.2 Echinops telfairi | reverse complement strand
AACAAATGGAAGAATATCCCATGCTCATGGATTGGAAGACTCAACATAGTAAAGATGTCAGTTCTGCCTAAGGCCCTATATAAGTTTAATGCAATCCCGATACAATTACCCTCATCTTTCTTCAAAGAAATGGAAACACTGATTACCAACTTCATATGGACAGGGAAGAAGCCTGGAATTAGCAGAGAACTTCTCAAGAAGAAGGACACAGTGGAAGGGCATGCTCTATCTGACTTTAGCACATACTATACAGCCATAGTGGTCAAAACCACATGGTATTGGTACAATGACAGATACTCAGACCAGTGGGGAAGAACTGAAAACCCAGAAATAAAATCATCAGCATACAGACAACTGATCTTTGATAAGGGCCCAAAAAATATCCAATGGGAAGCAGATGTCCTCTTTAACAAGTGATGCTGGAAAAAAATGCATATTTACCTGTAGAAAAATGAATCAAGACCCTTATCTCACTCCATGCACAAGAAGTTGGATCAAGGTGGATCACAGACCTGGAAGTTAAACCCTAAAGTATTAGGGCCATCAATGAGGGAATTGACACCAACTTGAGAACTCTGGCACAGGGAATACATAGGCTATCAGAAATAGGTAAGGACACAAACACAGAGGAGGCACAAATTGACAAATGGGATATACTGAAGATAAAACACCGGTGTACATTGAAAGAATTCACCAAGAGAGTAAGATGAGAGTCCACAGACTGGGAAAATATCTTTAGCAATGACACATCAGACAAAGGCCTTATTACTAAAATCTACAATACTCTGCTAGCTTCCCAAAAGAAAAAAAACTAATTGCCCACTGAGGAGGTGGGCAAAGGACCTGAACAGAAGTTTCACAAGGGCAGAAATCGGAATGGCCAATAAACATATGAGAAAATGTTCTCGATCATTAAGAGAAATGCTAATTAAAACAACAATGAGATACTACCTAACAACTTTAAAGACAGCCCAATTCAAAAAATCAGAAAGCAACAAGTGCTAGAGGGGCTGTGGTGAGATAGGAACAGTCATCCACTGCTGGTGGACTTGTAGGTGTGTGCAGCCAGTATGGAATTCGATTTGGTGATAGCTACAACAGATGGAAGTTGAGCTACCATACGACCCAGCAATTCCCCTACTGGACACATACCCAGAAGAGGCAAGAAACAAACCAAGGCCAGACATCTGTGCTCCAATGTTCATCACAGGACAGTTCACAATTGCAAGGAGTTGGAAACAAGCCAAATTTCCATCAACAGATGAATGGGTTAAAAAACTGTAGTACATTCACACAATGGAGTACTATGCATCGCTAAAAAGCAGTGATGAACACATGAAGCACATTGCCACATAGGAAGAACTAGAGGAAATTATGCTAAGGGAAGTAAGCCAAGCACAAAAGGACAAGTACAACATGAGTCCACTCAGGTAAGCTTAAAAAAATGCAGAAGTGTCATAGGGGAAAAGCTACTATATACAAACATGCCTAGGATGAGGGCCAGGTAGTATGGCAGGGGCGGGACCAAATCCAGGGATACATATAGTAGCCAACTAAAAAGGAAGGGTGGGGAGGAAAAATAAAAGAAATGGGTAGCGGGGGAACAGGGCACTAACCCACCCAAGGGGAAGGTATTGTTTATATCTCCACAGAGAAAGAGGGACCAGATTTCAGCCTGTTGCTCCAAGATGTGAACGCAACATACCAGCATGAAGCAGGGAACCAATAGAGAAGTCTGAGGGGCTGGCCCAATCCCAACTATGTGGACAGCTGCCCTTTCCTCCAGAAGAATTTACTTCAGAGGACAGCACTGAAGCTACATCTCATGGAGAGGGACAGATCAGATCAGAGAACACAGGAGCAAATGAAGGAGGAGGAAGAGAGTGGAGGACATCCTGGCCCACCAAGCCTTAAGGATGATATCCATGCTCAGAGCAGCCAATGCAAAGAGAGGATCATATGGCTGGCCCCACTATGAGACATGACATCCCTCACTGACTCAGAGCCCTATGGGGGACAACACTGGAGACACAGTGGGAATGGCACCCGATCTGACTCCACCACACCGAGGCAAAGCCCTAAGGGTCCGCAACAGAACATCAGGGGTAGCAGAACAAGGAAGTCCCAGGAAATACCCAAAAAATAATTTGGGCCAGGGTGTG
>NW_022111373.1:32353322-32355703 GCF_000313985.2 Echinops telfairi | reverse complement strand
AGTAGAAAGAAAATGTTTTGAGAATGACGATGGCAACAAATGTACAAATGTGCTTGACACGATGGATGGGTGGATTCTGATGAGTTGTAGGAGCCTCCAATGAAAGGATTTTTTTTTAAGTATTCATTTTTGAGAAAACATAAACTATTTTAAATCTACATTTACTGTTCTTTCAGTGATAGAGTAGCTCTGGTAAAGTGGTGGGAGGATTTTTTACTCCCTGTTGGGCAGCACATCTAAGGAGTGGGAAATGGATCCAAGAGGTATACAAAAGTGTGAACATTTATAACTTTAAAATATATATACATAAACCACTTGAACACTCTTAAAATATTTTAAGCTACTTCATGTTTATAAAATATACTTTATACTTTTTATTTTAGCTTTGTATATAAAGCTCAACTTTATATTTCAGAGAGATTAACTGGGGAATCTTCTTGGTTTCTGCCATTCAGAATGTACCTGGATCATAGTTGCATTGCAAATTATCTGAATTCACTGAATGCAGTGCTTTTCTTTGCTTACTTAGTGTGTGTTATATCTGCACCAGCTGCGACTCACAAAGTACTTTTACAAGTGGAGATCTAGCATTTTTCTTCTATTCCTTCTTGATTTTGCCTCGTTATAAATAGCAAGAAGTGATTGGCTTTATTTGTAACTCAGAGTAGTTTATTGTATTTTATTGAACTCAAATATAGAAGGCATATTTCTACCATGGAACTATGTCAAATGCCCTGGTGGTTCTAGAGCTGGCCTCTCTTCACGTGGAAAATGTGGATTTATGGGTTTTCCGGAATTGTTTTGTCATTATTGAAATTTGGGAGATGGATTAGAAAAGTAGAAGCATATATTTGGGAAATTGTTCTACCAAGATTAGTATTGAAGAAGATTCAGTCTTACTGCATAACCTGTGGTAATAAGAAGCCATGATATCCCCTTTATTTTTCTAAATAAGATTAATTTATTCCAAACTCTCATCCAGGTGGTCTGCCTAGAAATTCTTTCTTAATTTTTGCTAAGGCTCTTTTCCCTGTCACCTTGATTCCCAAGGATCCTAAAGTTCTTTCACAGCCCAGAACATACTGTTTCTCTGGTTTCTAGGCTCTCATGTTCATTTTCCAAGTGAAAGAGCAGTGTTGTCACTACTGTGCCATAGTGCGCATAAGATCTTTCCCTAAGGCACACGTGGATGTGCTCAATTGTTAGTAGGCTCTCTCTCAAAAAGTATTAGCAGTTAACCGTGACTTTGCTTTAGCCAGCATGACCCAACTTAAAAAGAGCTCTTCTTTATGTAAGTTATATTCTGAAGAGAGAAAAGTTGAGACAATAGATGAAGTCTAGGTAGAAATAAACTCTGGGGAGTGGAAACCTCTTTTTGATGTTAAAGCTTTGGGGAAGGGGGGTCAGTCAGAAGTGGGCTGCCGTAACAGAGAGGAACTAGCAGTGAAGGGGGACTAGGTGGACATCAAAAGAGGTTCAACTCTCAATCACAGGACTGGCCTTCTGTCTAATCCTATTTGGATATTCTAGCTTTCCAATAACATGTGGATACAGGAATTAAAAGAATCTACCTTTCCATGAAATATAACCCTTTTAAGAACAAGGGGAGAGAACAAGGAAGTCCTGAGGGAGTATCATAAAAAGACTTTGGGGCCAGGGCATGGCACCCCATTAGACTCGACCAGAAAACACTCCTAAAGGTCAGCAAACAGACCTTGAACTATTAACAGGCTTTTCTTTCTTTCATCTTTTTTCCCCTTTTTTTCTTCTTTTAGATTTTGTATGTCAGTGGCTTTTCTGTTTGTTAGTTTGTTGGTGTTGCTGCCGTTGTCCCTTTGTTTTTATGGCACTTTGTTTGGTGCTGTCGAGGTCATCCACAATTTTATGTGCATATTATTATCCCTGCGGGTCTATCTAGATAAGATAGGCTGGACAAACGATGTGGAGAAGAAAACAAGGGACCAATGGTTCAGGTGGGGGGGGCAGACATAGGAGAGTGAGAGATGGAGGAAAGGAAGAGGTGTTAACCAACTGAGGGACAAGGGAACAATGAGTGATTCAAAACCAGTGGCAAGGAGGGGGTGGGAGGACTGGTAGGGAGTGATCAAGAGCAATATAAACGAGATGAATTACTGAAACCCAAATGAAGGCTGAGCATGGTAGTGGGACAAGAGGAAAGCAAAAGGAAATAGAAGAAAGAAGTAAGAGGCAAAGGGCATACATAGAGACCTAAATACAGGCATGTACATATGTAAATATATTTATATATGATAATGGGGGAAATAGATCTATATGAATATATTTATAGGTTTAGTAGTAAGGTAGCAGATGGACATTGGGGCTCCACTCACATACTCCCTCAATACAAGAACACTTTGCTC
>NW_022111373.1:32350190-32352707 GCF_000313985.2 Echinops telfairi | reverse complement strand
CAGAAAAGTGGGTGAAGGGAGATGTTGGGCAGTGTAACATATGACAAAATAATGATAATTTATAAATTATCAAGGGTTCATGAGGGAGGGGAAGCACCGAAGGAGGGGAAAAAATGAAAAATGAGGAGCTGATTCCAAGAGCCCAAGCAGAAAGCAAATGTTCTGAGGAAGATGAGGGCAACGGATGTACAAGTGTGCTTTACACAATTGACGGATGTATGGAATATGATAAGAGTTATATGAGCACCCAATAAAATGATTTTTTTTAAAGAAAAATTATCTTCTGCTTAGAATTTGTTTTTGATGTTGCTTAAACCATATGTTTCCAGTAATAGAAGCCATTTGAACCCAATGGGAGAAAATGAAGTATTAAGTATATTGATATAATTTTACAAAGGGGCTTAGGAAAGTGTTTAGGAAGGGGGAGTTAAAAGATAATGATGCTGTGAGTGTATGGTTAGGCTTGTTCCTTCAGGTTCACATAGTTTATACAGGTGCCATACCAGATGGTGTCACACACTAGAAGAAGGGATAGCCGTTTTCCACTAAATCCCCAAACTAAAGAAATCAAACCCACAGACATGAGGTGATTCCAACTCATGGAACCCTTACTCAGGGCAAGACTTACAAGTCTATGAATTTCCATTGGAGCAAATAGCCTCATGTTTCTCCTATGAACATGTGGTTTCCCAGCTCAGCACTTACCTGACCATGTCATGAAGGCCCTTTAAACCCAAAGATGGAAAATGTAGGTGGACATTAATTATATGGGTCATAAAAGGGTTAAGGACCCATGAAACAATCATTGAGAGGCAAAAAAACAAATGATTTCTTCTAACATTTCTCTGAAGTTTATAGGAACTGAATGCTATCTGAATTACTAAAAGTGGTTAATGTGTACAGAGCACAATGTTTGCTTTAGTTCCGCATGTCTTTGACATACCATATTACTGCTTGATTGCCAAGTCAAAGAAATCTTTATCTTAATCATTTTGTCATGTTTCCAGTTTTATATGTTTGTAGAAAGGTTTAAAAAACCAACAACCAATCACAATGTAGAGACTATTTACACATATCTAAAAGAAAAATATTACCACAACCTAGGGAATGAGAACTTCTTATCATAAAATTTCTCTTTTTTTGTAAGTGCCTTGAAGAATGTGCGTTATTTAAAGAATGAGTTCTGATTATGGAATTTGTGGTTAACCCTGTCAGGCCTCTATGTGAGATGTGGTTTCAGCTTTGCATGTTACATTAAACAACTGCTCTGCATATCGCTCTGTAGATGAAGTTTATATTCTAAAACCTGTGCTTTGATGACTTTACTAGACCTGTATCATTTTTATGGTTTTGCTAAATGTTTGTTTACATTGTTATCATCCTTTACAAATGTAAAACTGGAACTGAAAGGCACTTTAGGAAGGCACTTCAGTGGTTTCATCAAAAGTACCTGTGTGCCTTCAAAATTGCCTTGACGGGAGTGGTCGTTAGGCTTGCTTTAAAGCTACATTGGATCAGAATCTTATGCTAGTGGAACTCAGGGAATGGATAATCTTGACTATCACTTGGCTTTCAGAAAGGATAGAATTTATGCCACCTGTAATCCACTTAAGAATTTTATGAATGTGAGGTTGTAGCTATCTCGTCTATTAATCAGACATTTACTAGGTGAGTAGAAATTTTTTAAAAGAAAACTTCCTCAAAATAGACAGTTGAGTTTTAAAGGTTTGATACTTGATATGCTGTTTCTATTGGAAATAAACATCTCAAAGGATTTTAACAGGTTCTATGCAATTCAAGACAAATTGGAATAGAAGTCCTGTTACTCTTATATTAATGGATATTTTTATTATGTTTAGCATCTATTTGGATGTCTATATTGACATTTCTGGTGCTGAGGGATTTTTTAAAACTTGCTTTGAGTAAGAATTTGGTAGAAATAAAGAATGGAATGGAGATATTGGTGGTATTTATTTGTAAAGACTAAATAAGGCCTTCTCTTACAGCAAAATAGTTAAATGATCCATTTTAAACGTTAAAGAATTTAAATGTAGATCAATTTTAACTACAAAATTGTGTTTTTTTCTATTAATTTTTTGATGATAATATTGTGTGTGTTTCTCTCTTTTTTAATCATTTTATTGGCGGCTCATACAACTCTTATCCCAATCCATACATAGATCCATCATGTCAAGCACATTTGTACATTCATTGCCCTCATCATTCTCAAAACATTTGCTCTCCACTTAAGACCTTGATATCAGCTCCCCTTCTTACTTTCCCCCCCCCAATCCTTCCACCCTTGTGAATCCTTGCTAAACTATAAATTATAATTATTGTCATATCGTATACCATCTGCTGTCTCCCTTCACCCACTTTTCTGTTATTCATCCACCTCGAAGGGGAGGGGGGCACTTATGCATCAATCATTATGATAGGTTCACCCTTGCTTCTCTCATCCCCTGCTCCCTCACCTTCCCTCTACCCTCCTGCTATCGCTACTCCCATTGTTGTTCC
>NW_022111373.1:32340820-32349360 GCF_000313985.2 Echinops telfairi | reverse complement strand
GTGAGTCTGAAGAGGAATTTATAGACTGGTATCAGATATATGGGCTAATATCGAACTTGATTTGGAGAGGGCTGAGATGTTTTCTTAATATACAATTACTCTTTGGTATAAAGCTCTTTCTTATGCACATATGAGTGCCTCCCTGACTAACACATTGAGCAGAACAGAATACCAGGTTGTTAGAAAAAAAGCGTCTTGCATTGAGGGAGGGCTTGAGCAGAGGCCCAAAGTCTGTCCACTTCCTCAATGTATTGCCATATAAATATATGTACATAGGCCAATACCTCTATTTTTATGAATTAATATATTTATATATGTACACACCTATGTTTATACCTCTATCCATAGCTTTGCTTCCTTGATCTTTCCTGTTTCCTTTTACCTTCCTGCTGCCCCACCATCACACTTGTCCTTCTTCTGCCTCTTAGTAATTTCTCTCAGCTAGATTGCTGTTGCTCCAACACCACCAGGATCTCTACATCCTTGTTGTTGATTTTAATTCCCTAGTTATTCCCCTGTCTATGAGGTGCTTTCTCACTGCTCCTTTCCCCAGCCTCCTCCTACCCCCAAGTCCCTCTAGCACCTTCTGTTCCATTGCTTTCTACTTGGGCTTGCTTCCTATGCCTATCTTATATAGGTAGGCAAAATAACAGTAACAGAAACAAAACAAAAAGAAAACAAAAGATCAGGGAAAAAAATGAAAAATCATACATTATTCCAGGTCTCTCTATTGACCTTTATGACTATCTCCCCACCAGTTGTGGGGGGGTTGCAGGAACTACTCTTCCTAGCCTGAAGTCTATTTTGGGGGCTTCTCAATGGCTTTGTAGCTTTGCTTTGCTCCCATTGTTGATCTGTTATGTTCCCTTCTTGGTTCACCCCACTGTGGGGGCGATCAGACTGAGCTCACTCCCTGCCATGTGTCCCCAGTATTGTCCTCTGTTGCGGTATGCTCCAGGAAGGGGACATAATGTCTAGAGCTGTTTTCAGTCCTACAGTCTTCTTTGTACCTTAGCAGCTCCATGCACGGACCGTCGTCCTCAGGGCTTGGTGTGCCAGTATGGGGTCTAGTCCCTCATTCTCTCTTTTTCCTTCTTGGTTTGCTTCCGTGTGGGCACATCAAGATGGCCCCTCCACCGACCTATAGGTTTAGTGTTGTCCTTTTTAGCTAATAATTCTAGGGAGGGAGTCAGTGTGGCTCTGATTGGGGCCTGTAGACCTGTGTTCATGAGTTGCTCCATGTGGTTACATTGCCTTCAAGGTTTGAAGTGCCATGGTGGGGTCTACATTCACATTCCCACTTCTGTAGATACATAAACGATAATACCCTCCGAAGATTAGTGTCCTGCTCCCCCAATGCCATTATCTCCCCCTTTTTTTTTCACCCTCCTCCCCTACCCCATTTCTCTGTGTGTCTGATATACCCTATTACTGCTTGATCACCAGCAGAGAAATCTTTATCTTAATCATTTTGTCTTATTTCCAGTTATCTTTGTTGGTAGGTAAGTGTAAAAAACTTAGTTGAGATAGCATGTACATCCTTGGGTTTGGTCTGCTCCCCACCTGATTGCCTGTATTTCAAACCATATAATGTGAAATAAGTAGATTTTCTTCTTCTATAACTGTTTTGTTTATACTTCTATACTGTTCTGTTTATACTTCTATACTGTTCTGTTTATACCTTCTTCTGTTCTGATTATACTTACCTCAGTGGACTCATGTGATGCTTGTCCTTTTGTGAATGGCTAACTTCACTTAGCCTAATTTCCTCCAACTCTTCCCATGAGACAATGTACTTCATAGGATCATCAGTGCTTTATAAAGATGCATAGTACTCCATTGTGTGTATGTGTCAGTTTTCTAATCCACTCATCTATCGATGGAAATTTAGGTTGTTTGCAATTCTTTATGATTATGAATTGTGCCACAATAAACATTGGAGTGCAGATGATCAGTCATGATATAGTTCTTACCTCTTCTGGGTATATGCCCAATAGAGGGATTGCTGACCCGTAAGAAAACTCAATTTCCAATTGCTTTAAATATTGCCAGATTGCTTTCCACAGTGACTGTACATATCTCCATGACCACCAGCAGTGGAGAAGAGTTCCTGTCTCGCTATATCCCATCCAACATTTATTCCTCTCTGATTATTTTGAATTAGGCTATCCTCAAGGGTGTAGGTGGTATCTCGTGGTTTTTTTAATTTTTATTTCTCTGACGGCTAATGATTGGGAGCATTTTCTCATGTTTATTAGCCATTTGGGTCTCCTCCCTAGTGAAAGTTCTGTTCAGGTCTTTTGACCACTTCCTCAGGGGGTTAACTGTTTTCTTCTTTTTTCAGGCAAGCAGGATATTGTAGATTTTAGTGGTAAAATTTTCTGTTGTGTCATTGCTAAAAATCCTCTCTCAGTCTGTGGGTTTTCTTCTTACTCACTTGGTGAGTTCTTTTGACACACACAGGAATTTTATCCTTAGTATATCCCACTTGCCGATTTCAGCTTCATCTGTGTGTGTACCCTTCCCTATTGCAGTTAGACTATGTATTCCCTGTGCCAAGGTTCTTAGGTTTGTCCCAATTCCTTCATTGATGGTCCTGATAGTTTGAGGTTTTACTTCTAGGTCTCTGATCTACCTCAAGTTTGTTCTTGTGCATGGTGTGAGGCAAGTGTCCTATTTTATTTTTCTATAGGTGGATAGCCATTGGTAAAGAGGGCATCCACCTCCCACTCGATACTTTTAGGACCTTGTCAAAGATTAGTTGTCTATATGCTGATGTTTTTTATTTCTGGGTTTTCTGTTCTTTTCCATAGGTTGGCGTATCTGTTATTGGTCCAGTTCCATGCTATTTTGACCACTGTCTGTGTAGTAGGTGTTAAAGTCAGGTCAAGCGAGCCCTCCAACTTTGTCATTCTTCTTGAGGAGTTCTCCGCTAATTCGGGGCTTCTTCCCTCTCCATATGAAATTGGTGGTCAGTTTTTTCAATTCTTTGAAGAAGGTTGTTGGTATTTCAATTGAAATAGCATTAAAGTTATATAATGCCTTGGGTAAGATTGACATCTTTACTATATTGTCTTCCAATCCACGAACATGGAATATTCTTCCATTTGAGGAGTTTGCTTTTGGTTTCCTCTAGTAGTTTTCCTTGTATTAAGTCTTTGGTATCTGTGATTAGATATATCCCTAGGTATTTCCATTTGTCCTTGGCTATTGTAAAGGGTACTGTGTTCTTGATCTCCTCTTCTGTGGTCTTGTCTAATGTATATAGAAAACAATAGACTTCTGTTTGTTGCTCTTGTATCCTGCCACTCTTCCATATTTCTCTATCACTTCCAGTACTCCTGTTTGTGGAGCTTTTGGGATTTTCAATGTATAAAATCATGTCATCTGCAAATAGTGATAGTTTCACCTCCTTTTTTCCTAGCCAGACACCTTTAATGTCCTTCTGCTGCCTTGTGTTGTTAGCTAGGACATCCAGTATGATGTTGAGTAGAAGTGGGGACAAGGAGCATCCTTGTCTGGTTCCCTTTTTCAGTCAGATTGTTTTCATCTTTTCTCCATGGCTGTTGGCTGTTGGCTTTTCATGAATAGCTTGTATTAACTTGAGGAATTTTCCTTCCATTCCTATCTTCTTGACTGTCTTAATTAGGAGTTGGTGTTGGATATTTTCCAATGCTTTTTCAGCATCTATTAATATTATCCTTTTCCTTCTCAATGTGATGGATGATTTTGATGGTCTTTCAGATGTTGAACCATCCCTGCATACCTGGAATGAATACCACCTAATCATGATAGATAATATGTTTTATTACTTTGGGATTCTATTGGCCAATATTTTGTTAAGGATTTTTGTATATATGTTAATTAGACATATCATTCTGTAGTTCTCTATTTCTGTGGGATCCTTGCCCTGTTTGGATATCAAAGTTATACTGGCTTTGTAGAATGGGTTTGGGGGTTTGCCATCTCTTTCTATGGTCTGGAATAAATTATGGAGGATCAGTATCAGCTCTTTGCGGAATACTTGGTAGAACTTTCCTGTGAAGCCGTCTTGTCCAGGAGCTTTTTTCATTCGTAGTTTCTTGATAACCATATCTATATTTTCTTTTGCTATGGGTCCATTGAAGTTCTTGACTTCTATCTCAGATAATCTAGGGAAGGATTGCTTTTCCAAGTATTTGTCTATGTCTTCCACGTTATTGAACTCATTAGAATACAGTCTTTCATATAATTCTGTGATTATCCTTTTAATCTCATTGTGCTCTGATGTGATTTCCCTGGTTTCATCCCTTATCCTGGCTATTGATGTTTGCTTCTTCCTTTCCTTGGTTAGATTTGCCAGCGATCTGTCAATCTGGATTCTTTCAAAGAACCAGCTTTTTGCTGCATTGATTCTTTGCTTTGTCTTCCCACTCATTTAACTCTGTCCTGATTGTTATGATTTCTTTTACTATTGGGGGGTTGTTCTGTAGACTGTTTTAGTTGCTGGAGATTTTGTGATAGCATATCAGTTATGTCTCTCTTCTTTTTTCATATATGTATTAATAGCTATCAAACTTTTTCTGATAACTGCTTTTGCTATATCCTATAAGTTTGGGTATGTTGTATTCTCATTCACATTAGTTTCTAGAAACTTCCTAATTTCTCCTCTAATCTGGACTAGTACCCCCCTCATATCACTGATGAATAGTGTGCATCCTCTAATTGTTTGTCCTTGTGTTGATCTCCAACTTTATGGCATTGTAGTCCAAGAGGGAAATCTCAGTGACCTCTATGTGTTTGAAAGTACTCAGCCTCAACTTGAGTCCCAGCATGTGGTCTATTTTCAAAACTGAGCCATGTGCACTTGACAAAATGTGTATGTTTTTGCATTTGGATGGAAAGCTCTATAAATGCTTATCAGATCCAGTCACCTATTGTAGTGGTTAGCTTTGTAGCTACCTTGTTGAGCTCCTTTCCCGGTAATCTCTTTCTCAGATAGTGGTGTATTAAAGTCACATACTATGATTATTAGTCTATGATTTCTTTTTTCATCTTTTGAATAGTTTGAAGAATTCCATGGGTCTTTCCTTACGCATGTATATATTTATTATGCTCCTGGTCCACTGATCCTTTGAGCATAGTGCCCACCCTTGTCTCTTTTACGGTTAGCACCTGTAGGTCAATTTTGTTGGAGGGTAGGATTACAACCCCCGCTTTTTTTAAGTTGCCATTTGCTGGTGTATTTTCTGCCAGCCATTTATTCTTAGTCAATTTTTGTCTGTGAGCTTAAGATGTGTCTCTTGAAGGCAGCAGATTGATAGGTTATGTTTTCTGAGCCAGTCTGCTAGCCTTTGTCTTTTAGTAGGTGAATTCAGGCTGTTGATATTCAGAGTTATTAACCACCATCTGTGGATTCATTGCTACTAACTCATACCTTTTGTGTTGGGTGTTTCCCTATCCCCCTTCATATCAGTGTGCTGTGTTTATGTGGGGAGCTTCATTCTTGCCTTCTGTTCCCTCTTAGGCAATGTTATCGTGGTAGTTGTTTATGGCACATTGACTTCTGATTTGAGTTTCACTATATGGTGGTCTCCTGCTTGTGCTTGGTGGATGTTGGTCTTCTGACCACAGTGATTTGTCAAGGAGTATCCACATGTTTGGGGTGTCCTATAGTGTATTCTTTGAGTCTTTTCTTGTCAGGAAGACTCTTACCTCACCATCTACCTGAATAGATAGTTTGGCAGCATAGAGGATTCTTGGGTTAGTGTTTTATATTTCAGTTTTCAAAAGTTTTTACTCCACTCCCTCCTCCTCTTCATGGAATCTGCTGATGGGTCTGAGCATATTCTTACCTGAGCACCATAATATGTGATCACCTTTTTTTTCTCTTGCTGCTGTTAAAATTTTCTTTTTCCTCAAAGTTGGATAATTTAACTATTATGTGCCCTGGTGAATTCTTCCTGGGGTTTAGCCTAATTGGTGTCCTCTCTGCTTCCTGTATGAGTTTCTGATTTTCATTCATTAAGGTGGGAAGTTTGCTTCCAGGAATTCCCTCCCTAATTTAGCTGTTGACTTCTTCAGTGTGTCTTGTTCTAGTAGACCAATTATTCAAATATTGTTCCTATTCATAGCATCTGTCACTGTTGTCAGGTTTTTTCCACCTCTTTGATTATCTTGTTTGACTCTCCCATTTGTTGAAATCTGCCTGATTGTCCTCAAGATTGAAGGTACAATTCTCCACCTCTTCTAGTCTGTTGGTGAGGTCCATTATCTTGATTTTTAGTTCAATTAGTTCTTGTATTTCCCTTTGGTGAGTGGACTTCACCCCCTCTATGTTGGACTTCATCCCCTCTATCGTAGACTTCATCTTCTCTATCATTGTATCATTATTATTTGTTTCTTCCCTCATATCGTGTATTACTCCCAGCAGTATTTTGAAGATTTCTTTTTGTGGTAGATCAACGTCTGTTTCTTCTATAAGCATCATTATGTTCAGGACTTCTGCTGCTATTGCATTTTTTTTTCTTGTTTTCTTGCTGAGGATTTTGAAGTATGTTGCTGTCTGTGTGTCGTTTTTCTAAGAACTCGGCACCATATTCCCAGGAGACCAAGGAGCCTTGAGCTCTTTCTCTGTGAGACTGGTAAAAGTGGTCTTGGGGTTATCTGTGGCTTACTATGGTGGTGGGTCAGATTACTGTGTAGGCGAGATGCTGAATCAACTCAGTATCTGGTGGTGGGGGGTGACTCTGAGGTTGTGCTGAGACCAGTGACTGTAAGTATGCTACTGGGCCAGGGTGGGATGGGCCTGCAGCATAGGCATAGGACTTGTCTGGACTGTCTGGCATCTATTGACAGTCTCTCAAAGACTGTCTGTGGAGTCTAAAACTGATAGGGCCACTTTTTGGCTTGGGGTGTGGCTATCAGCTCCTACTGGCTCTTCCTGTTTTGTTATGTTAAAATTCTAGGCTGTTCTCTGGGGATCTGAGTTCTTCCTGTCCTGTTATGTTTGTACTATGCTAATAGCTCAGGTTTCTGGTGGCTTCTATTCAAAGTTACACAAAGGAACATACCCTGAGGTTGAAAGCATTTTCGTTTATTATATATATATATAATTATTATTATTATTAATATGTGGAGTGCCCTGTTACCGGAGCTGTGCCAGAGCCCTTGCAAGAGAAGGGGGACCAGATTCGTCAAGTGGGCTTGTGGCCAGCTGGATCTGAATTCTCCCCCAGATGCACTCATGCAAAACTCCCGGCTCTCTCCTGCATAGCTTTGCAGGCTATGCTCTGGGGAACTGCATTCTGTCCTGAGTAAATATCCCAGATGCTCTTCAGTTGCTGAAAATTAGTGGCTAATTCTAAATCATTGCTCATGCTGACATGCTGGCAGGCAGGCAGAGCTGGGGACAGAGGAAAGGGGATAGCCAAAGTAGTGACTCTGTTCCTGGCTGGGGAGGGAAGATGCAAACCCTGAGAATGCAGGAGTGGATATGCAGGAGCAGGATAACAGAGAGGGGGATTCTGGTGTGAGGTCTTGTGGCTCATTCTGAGGCTCTCCTTGAGCCTGGGATTATGACCACATTTAGAACGCAGCCTGGAGATGTTACTGAATGCTGAGGGTCTTGGATCTATCTTGAGTGCAGGAAGGGGTGGTGCATGCTGTCCCAATGGACCTGGTGAGGGATTTGTGAGCCCCACGGGCAGACATGGTGAACTTAGAGCACTTCAGCAAGTTCTGGAATCACACTGTGGGCATAAATCATAGGGGGAGGTCTGAACTAGACCTAGTATACTGAATTTATTTTTAACACCCAGGTTCCCAATATTGGCCTCCTTACCTCTTAATTTTCTGATCCAACAACAGGAGCACCAGGTGGGTGATTCTACCTGGACACCATCTTGATTCAACCCTCAAAGCCACGTTTCTCTTTTAAATGAGTAATCAAATCAGAGCAGTGTTCCTCTGTTTATTGCCTATAGGAATGAAATTATTTTGTGTACTTTTATGACTACCTTCTACTGTTCAATGACGTGTTAAAATGTTTTCCTCTGTGTGTTTAGTTTCACTTTTAATTCTGGAGAATATTGAAAGTACAGATAGCTTAAAAAGACAAAGAGATATGCCTAGGAAGAAGTAAGGCCAGAATGCTCCTTACAAACCAGTGTGGTGAGACATTGCCAGGAGAGACCAGTGCCTGGAGAAGGTTGCCATTCTTGGTAGAATGGAGGAGCATCAGAACAGAGGAAGGCCCTCACCAAGATGAATGGACACAGCAGCTGCAACGATGGACTCAGGTGCAGGAGTGATTTTAAGGCTGGCACAGGACTGCACAGCGTTTTGCTCTATTATACAATTCGTCAGAGAAGACTCAATGGCACCTAACAACATATATGTAGTATGTAGTTCACTTTTGTTGTGAGGAATATTCCACAGTTTAAATATATATGTCTACCTATTCTGCTCTTGATGGCTATTTCTGTTATTTAATTTTTTTCTGTTATTACACACACCCTTACTGGGAACATTCTTAAAAAAGAACTATATTGATATATACC
>NW_022111373.1:32325545-32339469 GCF_000313985.2 Echinops telfairi | reverse complement strand
ACATGTCTGTATTTAGGCTTCTATGTATGCCCTTTGCCTCCTACTCCTTTCCTCTATTTCCTTACACTTTCCTCCTGTCCCACTACCATGCTCAGCCTTCATTCTGGTTTCAATAAGTCCTCTCAGTTACCTTGCCCTTGGTCACTCCCTACCAATCCTCCCATCCCCTCCCTGCCACTGGTTTTGAACCACTCACTGTTCCCTTGTCCCTGGGTTGGCCAACACCTCCTCCCTTCCCCTACCTCCCGTACGCTCATGTCCCTCAGGGACCGTTGGTCCCGTTATTTCCTTCTCACATTGTTTGTCCAGCCTATCTTATCTAAGTGGACCTGCAGATATATTAATATCCACAAGAATTTTAAGCATTTTAGAATATTTCATTATCCACAAAATAACTCAATACTCATAAATGACAATTCCCTTCTCTGCTACCCATGATATGCCTCCCCTTTATCCTACCCTCTCCTTGGTGTCTTTGTGGATTGTTCCATTTGGAAAAGCCTGAATAAATTGAATCATACAATACATACTGAGTATAGGGAGTATATATATCACGAGTGTGTATGTGCATATATTGAATGCATATAGAATATATATACATATTCAAAACTCACTATATATTTGGGGGGGCTCTCCTGAGCTTGTTTTAATTTTATTCAGCTCCAATTTGAATTGCATATGAGCAAATGGTATGTTCAACACTTCTGTCTGATAATATTGAGCTTCTCCATCATCTTGCTTCCCACCACTTGACAGTCAGTTTGTCCTACTATGGTGATTTGAGTGTTGCTGTGAATGATGCAGGAAGCTATATAATTGGCATTTCATATACCAGTAGGATCACCCAAAATTAACAGATTTCAGAGAAGTTCCAGGCTAAGAACAGACTACAAAGAAGGAATCATCTGAGCCCCTCTCCCCACAGAAGAATTCACTTCAGAGGATAGCACTGAAACTACAGCTCAGGGAGAGGGACATGTCTGATCAGAGCACACAGCATCAAATGAAGCGGGAGGAAGAGATAGCGGAACACATTCTGGCCCACCAAGCCCTGAGGACAATGTCCTCACTCAGAGCAGCCAAAGCACAGAGAGGACCCTAGGGCCGGCCATACCATAAGACCCGACATACCTCACTGACCAATAGTGCTACAGGGGACAACACTGGAGATACAGTGTGTGAATTACACCCAATCTACCCACCCCACCCCACCCCACACACACACTGAGGCAAAACATTAAGGGTGTGCAACAGAACAGCAAGGGGAACAGAGCAACGAAGTCCCCAGGGAATACCAAAGGTAGACTTTAGGGCCAGGGTGTGGCACCCCATCAGATTTGACCAGAAAACACTTCTAAAGGTCAACAAACAGACCTTGAAATATTTACAGGTTTTTCTTTTTGTCTTTTTTTGTCAGTTTGTTGTTGTTATTCCTGTTGTTACTTTGTTTTGCTCTGTCTTGTTTTTTGTGCATATGATTATCGCTGCAGTTCTATCTAGAGAAGATAGGCAGGATAAACAATCTGGAGGAGAAAACAATGGGACTAACAGAAGGGGAGGTGGGGAAAGGGAAGTAGGTGTTAATAAACCCTGGGACAAGGGAACAACAAGTGTTCCAAAATCAATGGTGAGGAAGGTATAGGAGGCATGGTAGGACTTGATCAAGGGAAATATAGCCAGGAGGAATTACTGAAGCCCAAATGAAGGCTGAACACAATAGTGAGACAAGAGGAAAGTAAAAAGAGATATATTTATATATGATAATGGGGAAATAGATCTATGTGCATATATTTATAGGTTTAATATTCAGGTAGCATATGGGCATTGGGCCTCTATTCAAGTATTCTCTCAATGCAAGAACATTTTGTTCTATCAAACTGGCATTTCATGATGCTCACCTTCCTGACATGAGCTCTGAATACAAAGCAGGTGCATAAGCAAATGTGATGAAGAAAGTTGATGGTGCCCGGCTATCAAAAGATATAGCATCTGGGGTCTTAAAGGCTTGAAGATAAACAAGCAGTCATCAAGCTGAGAAGCAACAAAGTCTACATGGAAGAAGCACACCAGCCTGTGTGATCACGAGGTGCCGATGGGATCAGGTATCATGCATCAAAGAACAAAAATTCATATCATTGTGAATGAAGGGGAGTACAGAGTGGAGACCCAAAGCCCATCTGTAGGCAACTGCACATCCCCATACAGATGGGTCATGGGGAGGAGACCAGCTAGTCAGGGTACAATGATGAAACATAACAACTTTCCTCTAGTTCGTTAATGCTTCCTCTCCACCCACTATCATGATCCCAATTCTACCTTACAAATCTGGCTAGACAAGAGGATGTACACTGGTACAGACAAGAGCTGTAAACACATGGAATCCAGGACAGATAAACCTCGCAAAACCGATAATGAGAGTAGTGATACCACGAAGCGAAGAGGAAGGTGGGGGGGAAAGGGAGAACAGATCACAATGATCTACATATAACCCTTTCCCTCGAGGACAAACAACAGAAAAGTAGGTGAAGGGAGGCATCGGACAGTGTAAGACATGAAAAAATACTAATAATTTCTAAATTATAAAGGATTCTAGATGGAGGGGGGGTGCTGATACCAAGGGCTCAAGTAGAAAGAAAATGTTTTGAGAATGATGATGGCCACAAATGTACTTCACAAAATGGATGGATTGTGATAAGAGTTTTACAAGTCCCCGATAAAATGATTTTAAAAGAGAAGGAATCATCTGCCCACTTTGGAGGAAGTAGCTGCTGAAAACCCTATTCACAGCTTCAAAACATTGTCAGATACTGAAGGCCTATTGAATGGAAGCAGAACATTGTTTGAGATGGTGCAGGAGGAGAGGCCCCTCAGGTTGAAGGCACTCAATTGCTTTCTTAATGTAGAGTTGACCATACTGACATGAATGGAATAAAGTCTGTAGGAATGGAGCCTTAGGGATCTTCATTTTGTTATGACACATAATTCAATGTGAGGGGGGAAAGCTTGAAAAATCTACTAATAATCAGAATTTGGAATGTATGGAATGTGATTCTAGAAGAATTGGAAGTTGCCTAAAATAAAATGGAATGTTTGAAGATTGACATCCTAGGTGTTAGCTGCAATGGTCTGGTATTGGCCATTTTGAATTAAAAAATCAAATGTTTTACTATGCTGAGAATGGCACAATCAAGAGAAACAGCATTGCCTTCATTGTCAAAAATGACATTTCACAATCTATTTTGAAATACATGCTGTCTGTGATAGGATTATATCTATTGACCTTCAAGAATATCCAGTATATCCAATATAACTATTCAAATTTATGCACCAAACACAAGAGCCAGTGATGAAGAAATGAAGTATTCTACCAATGTCTTTAGTAAGAAATTCACTCTTCTTGATATAATTGAACTATTGAGTAGTATGGTATGTGGATGAACTGTCAATAAAACTGTTAAAAAAAAAAAAAGACAATCACGCAGGGACATACTTGGGGCTCTAGAAAACTGGATGAGAGTGTTTCAGAATTGTCGTGGAAAACGTCCACAATTTTTTCAATTGAAGGCCCCTCATAAGTGGGCGGGTTTTTTCTCTTCAAGCCTTTTGTTCTTATTTTCACTGCCATCTGTATGATTACAGAGCTCTTTGGGACACTGATGTACTATAAACCTTTTCTGTGGCTTTCTGTTTTCATTTTATTAACTTTTTGTTCTGAATTAGGTGAAAGTTTACAGAGCAGGTCAATTTTCCATTCAATAAGTCATACACATTGTTTCATGACATTGATTGCAATCCTTAAGTGCCTAGTTTGGCATCATTTATCCCACGACTTTCCTGTGTTTCTCATTTTGAATCCTCCTTTCTTAAACCTTCTAAACTTTGTTTTGGGTAAAGATTGCTCTTTTGAGCTCACAGTGTTCTATATTTTAAGGATTATGTTCCTCCCTAGTATTATTGTGTCTCGTGTAGACCTGTGTATGGTTTGGCTGAAAACTGAACCACAGGGATGATTATGTGTTTTGGTGGCTAGGCAAACTGGGGCTGAGTCTTGGTCATGCCATTTGCTAGGTGCGTGTGATCTTGGCAAATTTTGCTAGTCAATGTTTATTTGTGTCAAATGGAGTTTCCAGCCCACTGCCAGGCACCACTGTTAGTAAATGAATTTTGGACCTGCCTCCCCAAAATAAATAAACAACTTGATCAAATGTGCAACCAAGATGCACTGATGATTATTGGTGATTGGAATGCAAAAGCTGGAAACAAAGAGGAAGTAAAAGCAGTTAGAAAATATGGTCTTGGTGATGCAAACAAAGCTGGAGGTGACGTAATGGAATTTTGTTAGATCAATGACTTGTTCACAGACAATGCCTTGTTTAGCAACACAAATGGCAACTACTCACATAGATTTCTCCTGATGGAATCCCCAAAAGTAAAATTGACTGCGTCTGCAGGAAGAGCTGATAGAGAAGATCAATACAGCAGCTAAAATCAGGGCATGGGCTGACTATGAAACAGATTATCAATTATTCATCTTCTAGCTCAGGTTAAAGGTGAGGAAAATTAAAGCAAGTCCATTAGAGCCAAAATATGATCTTCCTTACAGCCCACCTGAATTTCAAAAATCTTTCAAGAAAATATTTGCTGCATTGAGTAATAATGACCAAATACCTGATGAGCAGCCTAAATTCCCATCAGTAGAAAATAGGATTTAAAAATAAGTAAATAAAAGCCCCCTGGTATATACACACAATGGAATCCTACACATCCCTAAAAAATAACGATGAAAATGTCTACTGAATAGCTGCCAGGCAAAGCAATGACTAGATACCCCAACAGGTAATCAGAAAGATGAGAAATCCTGATGGGAAAATCAAGTCAGGAGAGGGGGAGGGAGCAAACACATGTGGGGAGCGCAAATGCATGTCTGCTCCTTTGAAAAGAGAAAGGACCGACCTCAGGTTGGGGGAAGAACGACTGAAACTTCCTTTGGGGATGCTAGAGGCGGGGAGTGTCCTTACTGGTACGCACCAAATGGGCCACATTGACCGGGCTTCTGGGTCGATCCTGGGGACTGAGGCCAGGTGCCGTGGAATGCTGCGGCACTGAATCCTGGATCTCCAAAGGCTTCACCAGTGAGATCCGATGCAGAGAATGGACTCTACCACAGACACGCTTGTAACCTGAGGATTTAAGACTGAAAATTCGTGGTGTTTGAGGCAGCAGCAGACAGCTGTGGTAGGCAGGCAAACACGGTCTTGCTACATCAATGTCCTCTATATACTGTATTGATATATACCAGGAGGTACACACACACACACAAAGGAATTTTTTCAAAGCTATGTATTTCAATTTGCTCACCTTCAAAGTAGTCTCCATTACACTTTATACACTTGTCAAATCTGCAATTCCATTCTTGGAAACATTTTTCACACTCATCTGTTTGGATGTCTAATAGCATCTCTCTCGTTTTTTTCTTTGCCTCTTCTATATCATCAAATAACTGCCCTTTCATGCCCCTCTTCCTTCTGGAAACAAAAAGAATTCTCACGGAGTGAGAGGTGGATAAGGTGTGTGGGGCAAGAGAGGCATGCTTTTTTTTTTTTTTTGTGCCAAAAACAGGTGCAATGAGATGGCTGTGTGAGCAGGTGCATTGGTGTGGTGGCAAAGCCAGTCCCCCATCTGCCAAAAATCGGGTCTTTTTATGTCACACACTGTTATGCAATCTTTTCAGAACTTCTGAATCAGATGTTCTCAACCTGTGGGTCGTTACCCCTTTGGGGGTCAAATGATCCATTGATAGGGGTCACCTATCATAAAACACATATTTCCAATGGTCTTAGGAACCAAGACATTGCTCGTCTATCTGTCTCCAGGTGGGTCCGCCCACATGCAAATATGCCCACATACAAGTACCCACTGTGAAGACTGTTACCCATGCTACACCATACTTCAAGACAAAATTTAATTTATTTTTAATTATAAATAAATATTTCACAATATATAATTACATATTGTTTTTGTGATTAATCACTATGTTTTCATTATGTTCAATTTGAAACAATTAAAATACATCCTGTATATCAGATATTTACATTACAATTCATAGCAAGAGCAAAATTATAGTTATGAAACTAATTTTATGGTTGGGGGTCACCACAATATGAGGAACTGCATTAAAGGGGGGTGGCATTAGGAAGGTGGAGAACTACTGCTCTAAATAGAAAGCTTGATTAACAGTCTGACCTGCTGGAATGAACTCCAAATGCATTATGAGTCAACATTTTCATGTGTTCAGGAAGTTGACAGGCATCCAGAATGAAATTTGTCATCAATTGACATTTCACCTTTTTGGGAACAAGAAACCCGCTTGTACACTTCCATTTTTCCCACAGCACTGGCCTTATAAGCTGTGTTCAACGGTTTCTGCGTATTTTTCCCAAGCAGGAAACAAAATTTCACAGCCGCACACTGTTCTCTTAAATCGGCCTTCACAAAAGTTTCAAACGAAACTGCTTTTATGAAAAAATTCACTGTGACCAGAAAGAACATTTGCTCCATGCTCCAGTAGCAGGAAAAATGCACACTACTGAAGCTCCACTCTGCCCAGAACAATTCTGTTTTTTATTTGGAGGGGTATCCCCTCATATTATTCCCACAAGCACGTGACTGACATTCTCAGTGAATATTATTGTAAATTTTCCCTGAAAATTAACCCCATTGTTTGTGTAAATAGCATCCAGCCACAAAAGTTTTGATTCTGTGCAAGTGAATAACTCAAGTACTGTTACAGGGAGTCAGCCTACATTGGCCCAATATCCCTCTCTCAATAGGGCTTTAAAAAATTAGTAGCAAGGACTAATCAAGGAAAATTATTAATGGAAGATTGTTATGCCCCAGGGGAAATGATTGATAAGATTCTCTACCATAAATTAACAAGGAGTTTTGAAAGGGAGCCAAAGGCAGATTACAAAAAAAAAAATATATATATATATATATATATATATATATGCTTAAGGAAGCGAAAAAGAGCCTGAAAACATAGATCCAGGAATGGGTTTGGTGCTTGCAATAAATCCTAGCTCCAATTTAAAAACTATTTGTTCTTACATCATGGCTCTGCTCAGTACTCACCTCAAGAAGGGAGCTCAGAAGATATGGCTGCTATAGCAAATGTGCTGACGATATTAGATGGGGCTGTCTATCACATAAAATAGTGTCTGTGGTCTTCAAAGCTTGTTTCCAACCAAGCAGTCAACTAAGTGAGATGTCCACTAAGTCCACGTGGAAGAAATACACCAACATCAGTCACTGAAGGATTGTAAAGCATATAATCTGAAGTGGAAGGAGGGAATAGTATCAGAGGCTAAATTGTGAGAGCCTGGTGTGCAGAAGGCTATTGATGACAGTGGGAGGCCAAGATCCATTTGTGGGATCTACATAGGAAATAAGCCTTTGGTGATGTCCCTCTGTCCATAATAGAGGGATGGGAGAGAGGAAAGTGGTTACCAAATAGAATACATTGGACAGATGCCTACAGAAGCTCAAAATGTTAAACCTGACTTGAATAGTTAAAACCTTAGGTCTGATCTGGTTTTTAACATTTTCTCTCTCTATTTTTCTGTTTTGTTTGTTCCTATTGGGGCTTATCTCAGATGTGTTATGACATGGGGGGGTCACCCTCTTGAATTTTTGTTATATGGGGTGTTTTTTTCAGTCTATGAAACCCAGGGTTGATGAACCTACAGGGACACCAAGTAGAATAAGGGTTTCTGGGGGCACAAGGGTGGTGGTGGGTGTGTGAAAGGGAAATGATGTCAAGGAGATCACCAAAGAAAGAATGCGTTGAAACTGTGGTAGCAATCGTACAATACTGCTTGATGTGACTGTACGATGGAATGATATAATATCTGTATTAACTCCCAGTAAAATATTTTTGGAAATAAAAAAAGAACGAAGGAACAGGAAATTATGGAGAAGGTGAGGCAGGGATAAAGACAAAAAGAATCACATACAGGGAATTTAACAGGATTTGCTAGTGATTTGATGACATGGACTGAGCAACTACATACAATGTGTTTCTCTTTGTATGTATTATATTCCACAAAAAAGGGAAAATATACATATATGTGTAAAAGCAAAGAACAAAATTTTTGAAATTATAAATAAATATTTTTAAGAGAGATCACAGCCTTAAAAACCTATCAGATTTAAACATTGGTCTGAGTGGCTATAAAAGGAAGAAAATTAAAGTTGAAAGAGACTTAGATTCTTTTGTGATATACAAGTTCATTTCAAACAAAAATAAAATGACAGGTTGGCCTTCATATTTTAAAAGTATGCTTCTCTTTCAAAATCAAATAACAGAAAATTCTAACCTGCATTATTTTGACTAGGTTATTTTAGTTGAAAAAAAAAAAGAAGTTCTAAAAGGTCACACTTTGAAGAACTGTAAGTGATGAACTTCATCACCAATTTAAAAGAAATGGAGCCCCAAGACAAGTATTACCCTGGCTTTTACACTCATGATTGTCTCCCCCTCTTTCTTTAAAAGCTTTTTCTTTCCAAGTCTCAACTTGAAATAAAACTAAAGAATAAAGAAAAGTCATTCCACTGTTCAGTCTAATTTGTTGAATTATGATTCAGCAACTAAAAATAACATCAATAAAAAAGGCTCATCTTTTCAATGCAAAGTTTATAGTCCCAAGGAGCATGGGGAAATATCCATTTGATTAATACAACAACTGTGACTCAAGGGGGAAAAATTCTGCAATTCATAGTTTTTACTTTTCAGTCTTACATGCACAGCAATATTACTACAACCATCTTGGTAAATGGTGTCAAAATTATTTTATGGATTATGGATTATGGATTATGAAAAAGGATGATTTTTAATCTCTTAAATAAAAAGGCAACTACAGAGCAAAACCAGAAGTTTTGACAATACTTACAGCAAAAGTATGTAATACCCTCACCTGAGGTTGGAAATTTTCATTTCGTTCTTCCAGTTTAAAATATGCTGCGTGCGTTCTTCCTTTTTGGATTTCTAACTCTGGATCTTCACACATTTCATAATATTTTCCTATATCTCCTTGAACTGCCCTTTGAACTTTTCGATTCGGTTCTTTACCTTCATCTTCTCTTCCGTTTGCCATAGCTCTGCGATAACTAAAAGCAAGTTCAGAGTCTCCTCTGACATCCACGTTGACCTTTTCTGTCCTGTCTTTTTAATGACCTTTTACTCTCTTCAGTTATGGGTGTCTTGGTATCTTCTCCCAGCTTTTCGGGTCTTCTGGCGTTGGTGTTCAACTCTGTGTCAACTCTATCCTGGAGATGGTCTTGAGATGCAGGCGGGATAGACTTAAGGTTGTATTTTGGCTCTTGTGGACCTGTGTACATTTTCTTCAGCTTTATCCTGAACTTACATATGACCAGTTGTTAGTCTGTTCTGTAGCTAGCCCTTGGTCTCATTTTTGATGCTGGTATTGAGTTTCTTCATCATCTCTTCCCACCGATGTATTCAGTTTGGTTTCTGGGTATTCCATCTAGAGAAATCCACATGTGTAGTTACATTTTGTGCTGTTGAAAAAGGTGTTTGCTATGAACAAGTTGTTGGTCATGCAAAATTCTATCCTGCAAGCTCCAGTTTCTTCTCTGTCATTGTGGCAGTTACATAATTGTTTGTCAACTTGAGCAAAGGGGTGGAGTCTAGCCTGTCAGTCAGGTCATAGCCAATGATGCCCCTGTGTGGGCAGAGCCTTCTCCTGAGGATTCAGGGAACTCCTGTCTTCCTCCCTGGAGGTGGGACACATACTCTCTACTTCACATTTTCTTGGCAAGCTACATGAAGCTATGCTGATGGCAGCCAGAGCCCTGGAGCTGAAGGAGCCACCTGGAGAGCCTCGCCAGCACTGAGATGCTTCCACAAGACTTTTCACCCACTGGCCTGTGATCGTCCTGCTTTTGGCATGATTGCATGTGTTGAGTGACTCTGAAGAGGAATTTATAGACTGGGTATCAGACATATGCACTAATATCGGGCTTAAAGACTTGTTCCAGACTGGGCTTGGATGTTTTTTTAATATATAATTAATCTTGGATATAAAGTTCTTTCCTATACACATATGAGTGTCGCTGGATCTGTTTCTCTAGTCAACCCAGTCTAACATAATCACCAAGACCATATGTTCCTTCCTCTTTGTTTCCAACTTTTGCATTAATTCTATACTCAAAGATATAGAAAAGTTAATAAACTTTTAGACCAGACCCATTTGCACATTACTATACTGGTAATTGTTATATAGAGATGTGTCATTACAATTCAAAATGTAAATACTGATATCACAAATCCAAAACAGAGTCATAAGCATAGAAATTTTTTCCTCAGCACATATCACAATATCGTCACATTTATGCAAAGTGTGAAAAAAAAAACACATCATTCAATTCCTGTTGTCCATAACTACTAGAGACTGCATGGTGTAAATCTGAAACCACAAAGACCTAGAGAGAGGTAGGTTCAACCTAGGCTCTTTTGTTTACCAGCATTGTGACCTTGAACAAATCAGTTTACTCCTTTCTGCTCATTAACAACCTGTGATATACAGATGACACAACTGGCATGCTGAAACCGAAGATGATTTGAAGCACTTCCTGATAAAGATCAAGGACTGCAGTATGGCCTGCAAACCATTGTCAAGAAAACAAAAACACACACATCTGGACCACTAGGCAACATCACGATAATGGAGAAGATGGAAGTTGTCAAGGGTGTCATTTACTTGGGTTCACAATCTATGCTCATGGAAGACACAGGCAAGAAATCAAAAGGGAAGTCTTTGTTAAAGTGTGAAAAAGCAAAAATGTCATTTAGAAGATTAAGGAACACCTGACCCGTGCCATGGTATTTTCAATCACCTCATATGCACAAGACCAGGGGAAAACTAGTAAAAATACCTACCATCTATTAACCATTAATATGGTACAGACACTGCAGTTTATATATAGTTTATAAAAGGGTACTAACAATTCCTGCCTTCTTGCTCATGTGAGGGTAAAGACTATGGATTTTGCAGACAATGAAACCAAGGAAGAAAAGTTGCTAGGCTGTGAGGTCCTGTCAAATTGGCTCTGACTCACAATGATCTTATGTAGAACCCGGACTCTCAAAGAGACAGATGGACCCGTGACGGCAACAACGGACTCAAATATAACAATTGTGAGGATGGATCAGGATTGGACAATGCTTTGTTCTGTTGTATGTAGGGTCACTGTAAGTCCGAACTGACCCAACAGTATCTAACCACAATAGCATTCTAGGTCAGGATTATAAAAGCTTAAACTATTCCAGCTACCTTTTATGGCCTTTAAGCTGAGATGAGAATTAAATGAAAAGACAAGAGATTCTAGGAAACCCTGCTGTTTACTTAACCAATTCCTATTTCCCTCTCAACTAAAGCAGTCTCAGATTCAACCCTACCTAAGCAAACAGTGTAGGATGGATCATGGTTTACTGGTAAGTATATAGAGGTCTGAGTGACTCAGAGAAATTTCCTAAAGTACAACTTTAGAAAGACTTTGGATTCACTGAACTTAACTTCTTTTTTTTAATATTAAAATAACTATAAATGCTGAAACAGAAAATGACTAATCCAGTTTCCATTCATTTTTCAATATCAAGAATGGAATTCATAAATCTGTTCCTCCTACTTGGTCTGGTAAGTATGATGTTAGGTGAGAATGCCTCATTTTTAAAGCAAAATGGTTCCATTATTCTAGTGCTTTCTTTAAATGTCCAAGACTGTACCACTGACCCACGTGGACTAAGAAATATACTTGCCCATGTTTCTGAAACACTGTTTCACTTGGGCTGTAGACATATTTTTATTTGTGGGATTCCTGTGAATGCCTTTTCTTTTCTCTGTAAAGATCCATCAACCACATATATAAAGTAAATGGCTTTTCTAGCTACTCGGAGTTTTACACTATTGCTTAAATTTTTCTTTCCGATTCTTGTGCCAAGTAAACTATATCACGATTAACAATGCACGAGATCTTTAGGTAACTGAAGAATTAAAATATGCAGTTTAATTTAAAATAAACACAAGAGATTCCACAAATAAGTATGGCAAAATGAACATCTCTTTTATCAGAACATATGGTAAGTAAATAGACATATAACAACAGGCGATACTAACAAAAATGTGTTCCTAACTATAAGAATTTGTAAGTAGGGAAAAGTGCATACAATTCTTATTTAGTCTTATTTTAGTGTAAGGAGAGACCCATTCAATGATGTAAACGCTGCATATATAGCAAGTAAAGGTGATTATGATGAAGACTTTCAAGTTGGGTTGGTTCAGTCATTTCAAAGTGAAGACAAATGTAGATAACATGAAAGAGCAAGTAAAAAGTATAATCTAGATGTTCATAACTGGGGATTGCCTGTGTGTTACTTTTTGTGCATTCAGGATTTTACATAATTTATCATTAAATTACTTTAATGTTTAAAAAGCAATATGAAGGCTAGCTCAATTGCCCATAGTATTTATAGAAAATATTGTCTCCTGGGAATTACAAACTCACTGAGTGCAAACAATATTTAAGATGGCCTCAACATCTCTTAAAAGCTAAGTTGCAGTGATTCAATTTCCATGGAGTGGATGCCAATTCATAGCAACCCTACAGGACATAGCAAGCTGCTCCTGCGAGCCTCTAAGACTATGACTCTTTATGAGAGTAGAAAGCCCCGTCCTTCTCCTGCAGAGCGCCTGCTGGTTTTGAACTGCTGATCTGTGGATTGGAGCCCAAAGTGGAACCACTATGCCATCAGGGCTCCTAAGTTGTGATGAGTACATGACCATCTATTACAAGCAGTCCCTGAGATCCATTTCAAACTCTGTCAACTCAGAGTGAGGTTATGTGCAACAGAATGAAACACTGCCTGGTCATCCTAACCATCTTTACTATGTTGGAGCCCAGACTTGCAGCGACTGTTAATATACCTCTTCCCCTTTTTGCTGACCCTCTGCTTTACCAAGTATGATGTCTTTCTCCTGATGCTTCCAAAGGACATTAAGACAAAGTCTCACCATCCTAGCTGCTAAGGAGCATTCTGGCTACAGTTCTACAGTGGTATGTTTCATCCTCTTTGCCAGCATCATAATTTAATGGCCTCAATTCATTTTATTCACTGCCCAGCTTTCACGTACTTATGAGGTAACTGTAAACATTGTGGCTTGAAATTTTGGAAGGCTATGGAGGACAGTGGGAGCCTATAAGCCATTTGCAGAGTATCTAGTCAGAATAAACCTCTGCAGATCCCCTCTAACTACAGGCAAGGAACATGAACAACTTTACTGTTGCGTCCCGGCCTGCAGGACGCACGAGCAAGGCCCTGCAGGGAAAGACAAACCTGGATGGAGAAAAAGACACGGGGACGTGGAGCAAGACAAAACTCTGATCAAACTCCTTTATTTGGGCAAAGCTGGGGGTATATAAAAGGGGGACTGGGAGATGCATATTTTAATAAGGTGTGCGACACAACATCCAATCCAACATGAGCATTAAAGAAGCTCCAATGAGCGCCTGGCATTATTAACCAATGGGTGAAAAGGTCAACTTTACAACTGCCGGAGCTACAGAGCACATTAGCTAGGAACTCGGAGGCAGGAATTTAGGCAGGCCCAGTTCCCCACAGATTTTGCAAATGAAAGACAACACTTAACTAGGAAGCAGCCAAGTTCGGCTTGTGGCTGAGGCTAAGGCCTTAATGGCCACCGGCTCCCAACACTTTACTATCAGACAGAGATTATTGTAAGCTTGATGGTGATGAATCAAGCATGATATAATTTGATACTTGGTTGGTTGACCTCCCTCTTGACCCAACTTGAATTTGTTCTAGGCTCAAATATTTCTTGCTTGTTTT
>NW_022111373.1:32323512-32324919 GCF_000313985.2 Echinops telfairi | reverse complement strand
GAGACCCTCAACAGAAATTTCTTCTCTAGATTTTTAAATATTGATAGTGGTCTTTTCTTTCTTATTCTTTATTTGTATTTTTATCTTTATGTCATTATTTTCTTATTGTTTTATTTTGGTTTCATTTTTTATTGTTTCTCTTGGGTTTCCCACTTTGTAAAGCGCAGAAGGGGTAGATTAATACAAGCAATGACTGATGCAATGATTTGTCAGGGATGTGGAGGTGGCGGTGGAAGTGAAGAGTGTGAAGGAATCGAGGGAGCAAACAATGAATGTGGGAAGGGGTAGGGAGCCTGAGAACTGATTGTGATGATGTACATTTAATTCATTTTAACATGATTTAACCAGGGAAGTGAATACTATTTCAAAAAAACTAGTAAGAAAAAAGAAAGAAACCAAACTTGACCAACAGTTAGCATGGATGAAAGGCAAGGTTGTCGCTTAGCGGGCATTGAGTTTACTGCAATGGTGGTGGAGTCATTTGGAAAAGGATATCAATAATGGTTATACAACGAAAAGACTACAATCAGTGGCAATGGTAGAAATTGTGGAATTGGAGAGTGTTTTGTTGTATATATTTTTGCCACAATTAGAAAAAAATTCATTATTCATGAATTACATGAATAATGATGAGTACAAGAAAGAAGAAAATATTCTAGAATTGAATCATTTAATATTGCAACTTGAGACTTGAATTTTTTTTTCTTCAGTTATTTTAACTTTAGAAATATTTCTATGCTGAGATGCATATATATATCTGCAAGTAAGGCCAGTTAGTACAACTGTTCAATTTTACCACTAATAAACAAATGGAATATTTGGAGGGGGTCTCATATAACTCTTATCACAATCCATACGTACATCAATTGTATAAAACACATTTGTACATCCATTACCCTCATCATTCTCAAAACATTTGCTCTCCATGTAAGCCCCTGGCATCAGCTCCTCATTTTTCTTCCTCCCTCCATGAACTTTTGATAATTTATATATTATGATTTTGTCATATCTTACATTGTCCAACGTCTCCCTTCACCCACTTTTCTGTTGTCCGTCACCCAGGGAGGCGGTTATATGTAGATCCCTATAATCGGTTCCTGCTTTCTACCCCATCCTCCCTCCACCCTCCCAGTATCACCACTCTCACCACTGGTCCCGAAGGGATCATCTGTCCTGGATTCCCTGTGTTTCCAGTTCCTACCTGTACCAGTGTACATCCTCTGGTCTAGCCAGATTGGCAAGGTAGAATTGAGATCATGATAGTCGGTGGGGGAGGGGGGAGGAAGGATTTAGGAACTAGAGGAAAGTTGTATGTTTCATCGTTGCTACCTTGCACCCTGACTAGTTCATCTCCTCCCCTTGACCCTTCTGTAAGGGGATGTCCAGTTGCCTACAGATGGGCTTTGG
>NW_022111373.1:32318002-32320872 GCF_000313985.2 Echinops telfairi | reverse complement strand
AAATAAATATATTAAATTATCAGCAATTTGGTTTTATCTCTCTAGAGAACCCTGTCTAACACAGGCCTCTACTTAAATCTTACCTCAATAGTACAAGAACGGTTTGTTCTAATATTGTGGCATTGTTTGATACTGACCTTCCTGACACAATAAGGAAATGTGGCGAAGAAAGCGAACGGTGTCCAGCTATCAAATGATATAGCATCAGGGGTCTTAAAGGCTTATAATTAAACATGCAACCATCTAACAGGGAAGCAACAAAATCCACATGGAAGAAGCACACCAGCCTGTGTGAGTATGAGATGTTGACGGAAGAGGTATCAAAAGTTCAAAAACATGCAACCAAGTTGATGTGAAGGGGCATGGATGAAACAGAGACCCAAAATCCACCTGCAAGATGATTGGTAAGTCCCTCTCAGAAGGGCCACACAAAGCCATGATGGAGACATAGCTCTGTATTGCACCTATGAACTATAACTACCCTCTGGTTCTTTAACAATTCCTCCCCTTACTAGTAAGGTTTTTATGTGTTTTACCTGATCAATCACTTTAGATTTATGCATGTTCATTTGTATATTTAGGATCACTCAGTGCATGGAGGTCAAGATGGATGACGCGCACACACCCTCCCCCCAGAGAGTGACAGGAGTAATGGTTCCCTGAGGGTGGGGGCAGGGGGAATGACTAGCACAAATGACTGAATAACCCCACCCAATGGGATTGAACAACAAAATTGCATGTGAATGGCTATATTGGAATGTGTAAGATATGGCAGTAAAATGATTATGAAAATAAGCCACCCCCCATACACACACACACAAATAATAATGATAGTGCTCTGGGTCTTACAGCCTTGTTTTAAAAAATGCAGCCATCTAAGTGAGATGTCAACTGAGCCTTCATACAAGAAGCACACCAACATCTGTGATCCAAAGATTGTAAACTATATATTCCAAATCTGAAGGTGGGAATAATATCAGAGCTTAAATTATGAGATTCTGGTTTGCAGAAGGCTATGACAGTGGAAGCCCAAAATACATTTGCAGGATCTACACAGGGAATAAGCCTCAGGTAATGTCCCACTAACCATAATTCAGGGATGGGAATAACCAGGTTATCAGACAGGGTATTAGAGAGGTGATTATAGTAGACTAAGATGATAAATCTGACTTTAATGCTTAAAACCTTGTCACTTGATCTACATTTTGATATACTTTGTACTTGATCTGGTTTTTGATATTTTATGTATTTTTTTTCATATTAGGGTTTGTCTCTGTTGTATATTGTCATTGCTGGTAGCCTTTTTGACTGCCTGTTATGTGTTTTTCTGTATTTGAAACCGAGGATGACTGAATCTTTAGAGACAATAACTAGAAAAAGGGTTCATGAGAGCAACAGTGGGGGAGGGGAGAGGAGTAAGGGTGAGCTAGTATCAAAAATTTAAAGAAGGAAAAAATGTTTTTTAATGGATTGTGGTAGCAATTTTACAACATTTGATATGATTCAGCTATGGAATGGTTTGATGTCTGAATTAGCTCCTAATAAAGCAGCTGGGGGAGGGGACAATTTCAAAGCTTGCAATATCAGCAACTTATTCATCGTAAATACCTTTTCCACCAATATAAACAGTGACAATACAGGTGGACCTCACGATATGGAGTACACTGAGAATAAACTCACTATTCAAGGAAAGAGAAGATGGAAATGCTCAATATTAACCAGTCAGAACAAGGCCCGTCTTCAGTGTTTCTCACGTGAACTTGGAAACCACCTCAAGAACAGAGGACTGTGGGGTAAGTTAAAGGACACCATACATGAAGAAATCAAAGTCATTAAACAGACATAAAAGGAAGAAAGATAAATAAATCAGAAGAAACTCTGAAACGTGCTCTTAAAATAACTAAAGAGAATTAAATATGGTGAATGGTTAAATAAAAGATCTGAATGAAAGATTTCAAAGGCGAGCGTGAAAAGATAAAGTTAAGTATTACAATGAAAATACAAAGGGGCATAGGAAACCACAGAGAAGAACCTAGATTAACTCTCTCTTCACAGTGATCAGAAGCTTTGTTCAAAATGCTCCCATTATAGACGGGAGAAATACATGATGACTGGAATGAGTCCGATTGGGCAATCTTTGTTTTGTCTTAAGGAGAGTTCTCACTGGCTTGATTAAAATCTAGATGGGTACATAAAAAGGGAACTCTCTAGCCTGAAGTTGGGGTGTTCTAACAATGCTCAATTAAAATAGTGAGCTACAGCTATTGAACACCTGGTATATATGTTAGACACTTGTTGTACCTGTGTTTTCCCAAGTCATCCTTAGAAAAGTCCTAAAAGGCAAGATTTATTGCCTCTTGTTCTGGCTAAGAATAGAAGATGTCATAACTGTGGGTCCTTCAATCACAACATCCACCTCAGTCAGGGCACTTGGAACAACCTTGAAGGATTGTCTTCCTAACCCATCACCATAAGAAACACGTTTAAATTCATAAATAATAAAAATGTTTAAAGCCTCCACTTATGATACTACAAAACTAAGACACAGTAGTTTATGAGACAAACAAGGTTTGTGTGTAAGTGGAGTTTACACAATTTAATTGGTAGAGATGGATATGGCACATAAGCATACATGGATTTTATAAGTTTTACAGTTTTAAGTGCTATGGAGAAATAAACCAGGCTAATGTAAAATTTTTACCTTTGAATGATGATGTTGGCAAAGAATACTGACTGCACAAGTAGCTGCCAGGGAGAATTTGTCTTGGGGGAAGGTCAACCGGAATGCTCCTTCGGTAGGCAGAGAGCAAGGCTGTCTCGGGTACTTTGGACAGGTTCACGTAAGGGACCGGTCCCTGGAGAAGCAGATC
>NW_022111373.1:32315447-32317778 GCF_000313985.2 Echinops telfairi | reverse complement strand
GCAAAGGCCCAGATCATGAACAGCACTGATTCTCAAAGTATGGTCCAAAGTACCCTTAAGAAATCTCTGTAACACTTTTAGAGGATCCCTGAGATCAAACATATTTCATAATAATAGTACTAAGACATCACTTGTCCTTTGACTCTCATTTTCTCACGAACAGAGAAAGTTTTCCAGGGGCCACGTGTCATGTGGCAAATAGTAAAATAAAAACATAGTTGTGAGAAATCCAGTCTCTTGTTAAGTCAAACATTAAAAAATTTGCAAAACTACGAAATATACCATGCCTCTCAGTAATTTTTTGTTTTATTTGGTAAAAACTATGCACTTACTTTTAACTAAAATTATATTGTGTGTATTATTATTTTCAAACAAATTTTAAAATATCTTTGAATTTTCTATTTTAATGTCTAATCTAATAAATATCAATAGATATAAGTACCATAAATAAAAATCCTTTGGGAGTCCTCAATATTTAAAATTACAAAGGGGACCTAAGACCAAAACTTCGGATCACTGCTATAGAGTAGTACATTTAAGTCAGGGTGTGGAACATGAGTCACATTCTAAATAGAATGGGGTAAAATCCATGGAAGGATCTAGAAGCCGAATGATAGGACCTTATCTACACTTTTTAAAGAGTATTGGTGTGCTGTACGGAGAACAGGCTGTGGGAAATGGGGAAACCTGTCAGCACTGGGTAAATCATCACTAGCAGATGTATTTATGGAGACATAATGAAGCACGGCGCTGAAGCTGGAATTTGAACTTGCTCATTAATAAAGAGAATTGTTTCCACATGCTTATAATGTATCTCTACTATAAAACTAAATATTTGTAATTATCATATTACTTACAGTATAGGAATAAGCAAGTTCTGATGACTTAGAATGCACTATGGAATTTCCTTTGTGCTTGTTTTTAGGCCCTGGTAATGTGTTTCAAATCTTGGGGTTGTACTCTCTGTGGACCTTACCCTGGTACACCGCATAATTTCTAAGCAAAATAGCAAAATTATACTTTGGTAGCATTTTATGTAAGATGAAACTGTCAGGAAATAGGACTACCTGCTGGCTGAATTAGGTTTTGCTTTTGCCATTATGAAATTCATGCTTCTATAAATTGGCAGTAATAGAATTTCACCTGCCTTATAAATAGCACTTTTCAGGATGGATAAAATGTTACGTCCAACAGTGGTGGGCCAAAGAACTAAAAAACAAACAAAACAAACTCTAATTTTATTATATCGTTGGGAGAAATGTTGTTTTTATTTTTTCCCAAATACCAACCCACAAAAACAACAGGATCTAGTCTGAAGTTCTATAATAAAGTAAAAATTCCAAAAAAAACCTGAATCAATATGGATGCTTTAAATCTTTTCAATGAATTTTTCCGTCAACTCTCAGGAACACCCAAAGCTATCAGAGACTATAAGTCTAAGCTTGACTTTTCTTTCATATACTTATTTTAGAGAGTTAAAATGTTGCCCCAAAACCAAACCCACAGCTATCAAGTTAATTCCAACTCATAGTAGCCCTATACATGGTTTTTGAGACTTTATGTCTGTTTTAAGAAGTATTTCCGTTTTGCTTCTTCTTTTCTCTTTTCCCCCCAATAGTCTTATCTTCATATAATCCACATATCATACAATTCGATAGTTAAATCACATCAAGAAATGTTGTGCAATCACCACAATCCGTTTTAGAACATGTTCTTCATTCTTGTGCTCTTTGTTAGACTTTAAATCTTTACAGGGACAGACAGCTCCATGGCGTCGGGGGAAAGGTTTCAATCACTGACCTCCCAGTTAGCAGCCCATTTCCTAAACATTCTATCTCCGAATTTCTGGCATTATCCTTTGTGAATAAATCAAATATTATGGCAAACACCTCCCTTCTGGCATTACATAAACCACAATTCTTTCACTGCCCTCAGTAATTTCCATTGCTGCTAGAAATATTTTAAATTGAATCATTTTTTTCCTCACAAGAAACGAATCTGAATGGCATTATATAATAAAGTACGATAGAACAAAGGAAAGTATAACTGATCAGGCTAAAGAGTGCTATTTCAGACCAAGTTGTTCAGCCTGGCTTTCAACACTGAGAAAAATAAGCAAAAGAAATACCTGGTGTTTTAATTCACTTGGCACCAGCTCCAGACAGCAGGTTTCATATCACTGTTGACCAGTGGACTAGACTAGACTAGAAATTGTTTTCCTGTGTATGTGCTTACGAAATCCACAGTGCAGTCAATGCAAACAAACCTAATAGAAAATGTCTTGCTTTTACCAAATGCAAGGGTGCTTATTTCTTAAGCATTCTTTGCAAC
>NW_022111373.1:32311845-32314424 GCF_000313985.2 Echinops telfairi | reverse complement strand
CAAGCTCTCAAGACACCATTCTTCCTGCTCCGTAGGATGGTAATTACCATACGAGGGGGGAAGTTCAAACCAAAAAGACACTAAGGATTGCCAGGGCCAAGTGCAAGTATGGCAGCTCCCCATATCATGTGATTTAAAAGGTTCTTAACAGCCCGCCACATTTTTGTCCACTGGCTTCCACACTAGAACCAGAAATTTCCATATCTCCCATTCTGACTCAATTTGCTTAAATATCAATACTACGTGGGAGATCTTGCAGAATAAGATTTGAGTGGCAGGGAAAAGGGTAAGTTTAAGAGATCTCTGAGCCTAGCGTGTTAGAGAGGACCACAACATGCAAGTCGATGCAATTGGAAACTAGATCTAGCATAAGTGCATGTGGCTGGAATGAGGCATAGGGTCAGTAAACAAGAACTGTGGTATGTACATAACAGGATCCGCAATGGGGGCGCACTCGAAGGAAGACAAATCTTTCCACTTGAGCAGAAATCCAGTCATGAGGCAAAGCTGAGTCGGGGGACACAGCGAGAACCAGGGACTGAATTGGGGAATTAGCACAATAAGCGGAATTCACTTTGAGGACATCTGAAGTGATTTTCACCCTCCTAGCAGTTGGTGGGAAAATATGATCAGCTTTGGGGCCATTCTGGTGGTGTAGTAGAATAAGCATTGAGCTGCTAACAGAAAGGTTGTTGGTTCAAACTCATCTGCTGTTCCACAGGGAAAACATGATGCTGTCCATTTCCTTAAAGATTTATGGTCTCAGAATCCCTAAAGAATACTTCAGCTCTAGCCTATAGGGTTCTATGAACCAGATTCAACTCAGTGGCCCAGACTGGGTTAGTACTCAAATATACGGACAACATGACATGAAAATGAAGTAGAAATGTGTTGTAGGTTGGGGAGAACATGAGACTGGTGGTTTAAGGTATAAGAATCATTCGTGGTAAGTGGCTGAAGAGGCTGTGAAGGTGAAATCCTGTAAAAATAGAAGCACTAAAGAGTTAGAAAAGAATAGAATTTGGGGCTCATGAAGAAGATGAGCCAGGGTGTGTAGAAAACTAAAGAAAATGAAGAATTTCATGGGGAGGGGGAATGTGTGGTCAACAGTGTCAACCGATAAGATGGTGTGTTAGTCTAGGTGCCTTAGAGAAACAAATCCACAGAAGCTCATGTATAAGAGAGAGTTTTATATAAAGGGTAAGTGCACATCAAGAAAACAGCCCAACCCAGTGCTGCCCAAGCCCACAAGTCCAACATTAACCCAGATGTCCATCACCAATCCACAAAGTCCTCCTCCATCTCACAAAACACACACTATGATGCTGACTGTAGGAGGAAAGCTGAATCAGTGAGCGTGTAAGCATCTCAGTGCTGGCAGGGGTCTCCACACGGCTGCTCCAGCACCCAAGGCTGCATTGCGGTAGGTCCATGTGGCTTCTCTTCAGGAATGTCTTACAGGAAGTCAGCCTTGCCAGCTGAAGCAGAGAATTGGCTAAGGCAGCTGCACCCTGGTCCAACGATCAGAAAGCATGAGACCCGAGAACTAGAAAGGTGAGGCTCACCAAGCCATTTATCCCTCTGCCCTTCAATTAATCCCACATGTGTTTATCAGTCAGGTTGGCACAATAAACTAACTACCTCAGATAGCTACAATGGCTGCAGGAGGAGGAATGTGGAGATTACTGACTAGCACTTTCTTGTGTACAAAAACTCTGAACTCGCTGTCCTTGAATCAATGCTGAGTCATAGTGACCCCTATGGGTTTCCCGGACTCTAACTGTTTACAGAACTGAAAAGCTTAGTCTTTCTCCTGTGGGGCTGCTGGTGGTTTCCAACTGGCAACTGTGTACATTGCAGCCTTAACACATAACCGCTGCACCACCAAGGCCCCTTCTTTAGTGCTAGACTTGGTCAAATTAAAGGAACGGCAGACTGTAAGAAGAAAATGATGACTGTATGCACAAGAACCAAATAATAACGGAAGGAAGAACCAACATTAAGTGGTCTTTCTCGAGGTAGAGGGAGACCTAGATGGCACACATAAAGGAAAGCAGCTCTTAACCTATCCTTCTGTTTTGGAAGCTGAAAGGAGGCATAAGTAGGCATGCAGAGTTCTGACCACAGATTCCTCCAGAAAAAGAGCAGACGAACATTACCTCCCTCTCTGAAGTAACAGACGTTCCATTCCTTTACCTCCACATTCATTAAAGACTAGAGGGATTTTTTTCTAGTATTCTTATTCTGTCCTATTGCATCTTAACCCCACCCCCTATTAGGACCTCTGGTGGGGTAGTGGGTTATGTGTGTGGTTGCCTTGGAAGCCCATAGGCACAATTCTACTCCATCCTACAGGGTCACTATGAGCCACAATCAACTTGGTGGCAGTGAGGGGTTTTTTGTTTTGTTTTTTCATCATTTATTTTTTATTTTAATCATTTTATTAGGGGCTCAAACAACTCTTATCACAATCCATACATACAGCAATTGTGTAAAGCACATTTGTACATTCATTGCCCTCATCATTCTCAAAATATCTGCTCTCCACCCAAGCCCCTGGCATCAGCTCCTCATTTTTC
>NW_022111373.1:32307315-32309182 GCF_000313985.2 Echinops telfairi | reverse complement strand
GATATCCTCCCCACCCCTCTCCCTCTGAGTCAAACAGATTGTACATTTTTCCCTTTCCCTATAATTACCCCTACATGGAGTCAACCGGGCTAAAATGCATAATTCTGACTAAATTCCAGCTTTGACAACACCACAAAATGTTCATGGCCCCTAGATCCAGCAAAAAGGGAAGGGACCAAAGGCTGCCATTTCCACACCTCCTTCGTGGACTTCTTTCTTAGATAGAACATGGATATGGATGCCTGAGACTCGATGTGGAACCTACCTCCTAATTCATGGTCCTACTGGAAACAAGCACCCCGTTGGCATTGCCATTGGGTCTGAAAGGTCTGCTTCTTTACTTCCTTGTCAGTTACTGGTCCCATGGAAATCCCTACTGGCCAAAAAACATTGTCGTTTCTCTGTAGTTTATTCTTATGTTGCTGTCCCTTCCATGCCCACCCTTCAGACAGTCTGCTTTCCCAGAGTTCCAATCCACCTGGAACTGACTTTGTATCCTAAGAGATGCTTATGATGCCAAGCCTGGAAACTTAGCCCCTCACCAGTCCTTGGGGAAACACGATTGTAGGAAAGAGTTTCTGTTGTGGGTAGGCTCCCTATTGGTGGGAACTGACTTGGTGGCACCTAACACCATCTTATTGGGATGCTCTCTTTGAACAGCTCCATTGGTTTCCATCTAAATGGCATTGGCTAGCTAGCCTATAAAAAGAAAGAAGTATGGATGTCCATTTTCTCCCTTTTGCCATTCTGAAGAACAAAAACAAAAATCTCACTGCCATCGAGTGGATTCTGTTGATGAGGAATCCCTGTAGGATTCCTATAGGAACACCATAGGACAGAGTATGATTGCCTCTGTGGGTATTGGAGGCTGTAAATCTTCACAGGAACCTAAATCAGACGGTTAGTATTTATTCCGTTCTGGGTAAAAGGAGCCCTGGTTGCATGGTGGTTGCGCCCCTCGTAGGGGGAAAGACTACTCCAGGGAGCGGTCCCAGTCCTGGAAGCTCGCAGAGACAGTTCTACTGCGTCCTGCAGGGTTGCTCCCAGGGAGAAAGCCTGGTCTTTCTCCCATAAACAGCAGTAGTCTCAGAAACTCACAGGGGCGATTCTACCCTGACCTATCTGGTCACTATGAATCCGCACTGACTCAATGGCAGTGAGTTACATAATCCTGCCTCATTAACACAACAAAGACAACCCACACTCACGTGGGATTATACCACATGAAAAGAGGTTAGGGCTTTACAACACTTTGGGGTCATGGGGTGGAGGACAGAATTCAATCCGTAACAGGAGAATTATAGACAAAATTGAAATGCACAACAAAAAGTGTAGAGCTGAGAAATGATTCCTGTGGGGGTGCTGAGATTGACTATAAGAGAAGTGATAAATTGGGAAAGGGAAACAGGATTCATCTCTCTTTAGACCACAGGATGTAACATAGGACACTGGGGAAGGGTATAGGAAGTGTTTTCCTCCTACTCCTTGCCTCCCACAGGAAATCACTAATACTTTCTGAGAAAAGGATAAGCTGTCCAGCTTTTCCCCATTAATGAAACAATCCTTCCTAGGTTTAAGCATATTAGTGAACACTGTCTTCTTCAACAGCTCAAGAAAATTCCACTTAGAAAGAGCACAATGGACAGTAGTCCCCATTGTTTCTAAGGCTGTATAGATAATATGTACATAATCATATGTATACATGTATATACATAAATATATGTATATAATGTATAATTGTAAAAATATATTGCAGATATTGAACATATATATTACATATATTGTATGTATTCAATATATTGCATATGTTCAATATATTGTATGTAGTCAATATATGTAGTATATAGTCAATATAGATTGAATCCAT
>NW_022111373.1:32301885-32306343 GCF_000313985.2 Echinops telfairi | reverse complement strand
AAGATAATGGGCAGCAAAACTTTCCATTTTCACCAGATCAGGATGTAAAACAGCATTCTTATCTTTCACAGAATAATAGCTTTTGATTCAGAAGAGGAAATAGTGGTAGTAAAACTCCAAAGTTATTTAAAGAACTTCTGATTTCATCTGCCTTTAAGCAATATATAATTCCTTATGTAGTTTTATTTTTTATAGTGACTTTTAAAATATTCTGATCTTAACAGTCATTTTAGAATTGCTCTACAATCTTTCTCAGAGTGATCCTGTAAGACAGGGTAGAATTTCCCTCTGTGTCCGGGACTGCAATTCTTTACGGGAGGAGAAAGCTCCACCTTCCTCCCGTGGAGTGGCTGCTGATTTCCAGCTGCTGACTACAGCCCAACGCATACCCACTACACCACCAGGGCTTCCATGAGTGGCACTGACTTAAGGGTAGTGAGATACAATCTTTAAGGAAGTTTAAGGGCTCGGTGATTAAGCACCTGACCGCTAACCCAAAGGTTCAATATTAAAACTCACCGGTCAAACTTTGGGAGCTAAAGCCTGTTGATCCACTCCTATAAAGATTTCAGACGAGGAAATCCAGTGGGGAAGTCCTACTGTGTCCTTTTGGGCCTCTCTGAGTGAAAAACTGACTCAAGGGCACACAACAACAACAAAACAACCCTTTACATTTAGAGATCTTTTCCTACCTTTAAAAAATTGAAAGCAAAAACAAGTTACCATGACTCTCATGAAACAGCATATATTCAGTACAGTACTATTTTGAAACTTCCAGATGGGTGACCTGTGCATGTGTTGCAACCTGAGGAGAAATGCTATACATGTAACTTCTATTACCATTGGGCACACAGGGCTTTGGAAAATCTATTTCCACAATTTTGTTTTAGGATCTACTCACCACACGTATTTCATCTTATGCTTTTCCCCCTTGGCATGTGTGACAGGTTAGTCTTTTGACCAAATTAACAATCCAACTGACTGTCCATATGTTTCTTAGCTGATAATTTAAGGTCCATATTTTTTAGCAGAATCTCAATACTCCAAAATGCCACATGACATTAAACACTTCTGTGCTAAGCTATCTCACCAAAGGAAAAAGAATTCAAGAAGTTTTGAGATGCCAAAAGGACAGATCCTAAAACAGTAGGAAATGGGGAAGTTCATTAATGTGACAAATGAGAGCCAACAGGTTACATAAGGGCACAACTGTTATGCACTCCAGGGAAAGGAAAGGATTAATTTTAGTTCCTGCTGGACCATGCAAAAGGTGTAAATTAAAGAAATTGTGTAAAGAATTGTTTCTCTGATCCTAGGCATGAAAAACAGAACTAAGAAAACGCTAAAAGAGATGGAGTTATAAATTAACAAAAAGAAAACTTTCATATTGAAATTATGCTAGAGCATTGAGTTATAGTAAACAGTTCTAACACTGGAATACTTTTGAAAGCCTCTGAAGACACAAAGTCCAAATCCTAGGATTTTCTTATAATACTGATTAGCAACTAATTAACCAATTTACTCTCTGGAAAATAATAGGGGGGAAAAGTAGAACAGTCCTAAGAGGATTGTTACTCAGCACAATTTTGTCTAGCAAAAAATAGACTTCAATGAAATGCACTGAATTAATATTCATGGATTTTTCCCAAAACAATTTAAAAAAAACAAAATACCTGGTAATATCCTTCAAATAAGCAATGATATCTAAATGACTCAATTCTGGCCCTCTGTTTCCCCATTTATAAAGCAGAAATTACCATATTCCTTTGGAAACAATGTGTCCATATCTATAATGCTCAAAAAATATGAAATTAAGTAAACCAGTTCTGACATAATCCTCCCATGCCTATACCACGCATGTCTTGTGACATTTCCCAATATGAATTTCAGCCTCACTCACCTGTCCTTCCATGCACAGGTAAGTCACATCTTTCTGTTCATTCTCTTTCCTTCTGTTTCCTTTCATTTCCTGCTTATTTGTATAAAAGTAGTGCCCAAATGTCACTTTCATAGTTCTTCTTATGGTTGAAAACTCTTTCCTTTCAGGATGGTGTCCTACATTCACAAGAATAGCAATGCTATTTGATCAGGAAATCACCAAAGTTAAATTTTTATAACACGTTTGGTCCTCCAGGAGGTCTGGTGGCATCGTGGCTAAGTATTGGACTGCTAACCACAGGGTCAGTAGTTCCAAACCACCAACCTCTCTGCTGAAGAAAGACTTGGCTTTCTACTCTCAGAACCCTACCAGCTGTTCTACTCTGCTCTGTAGTTGCTGTGAATCAGCATCAACTCAATAGCAGTGAGTTTGGTTTGGGGGTGAGTAGTAATTTATTGTTATTAGGTGCCATAGAACTGGCTCCAACCAACAGCACCTCATTAACAACCGAACAAACATTGCTTGGTCCTGCTCCATCCTCGCAATTGTTATATTTGAGCCCATTGTTGCAACTACTCTATCCATTTTATTGAAGGTCTTCCTCTTTTCCCATGACCCTCTACTTTATCAAGCATAGTAGGCCAGTCCTGTTCCATGGACTGATCTCTCCTAACATGTCCAAAGTATGTGAGATAAAGTCTCAATCTTCTCTTCCAAACAACGTTCTGGGTGCTCTTCCTTCAATAAATGTTTGCTTGTTCTTCTTGCAATCCATGTTACTCTCGGTATTATTTCCCAACACCAGAATTCTATTTCATCAATTTTCCTCCAGTCTTTTTATTCATTGTCAAGCTCTCACGTGCACAGCAGGTCATTGAAAATACCAAGGATTGGGTCAGGTGCACTTTCATTCTGAGTGACATCGTTGTTCTTCAATACTTTAAAGAGGTCTTGTGCAATATCTTTGCCCAATAAGTACATCATTTGATTGATTTACTTCTGCTTCCATGAGGATTGATTGTGGATCCAGGCAAAATGAAATTCTTGACAACTTCAATCTTTCTCTATCCTGATGTTAGGTATGGGTCTAGTTGTGAGGATTCTTGTTTTCTTTACATTGATTTGCAATCCATATTGAAGATTGCAGTGTTTCCTCAGCAAGTACTTCAAATCCTCCTACATTTCAGCAACAAAGGTTACGTCCTCTATATATTGCAAATTGTTAATAAGCCTTTTTCCAATTCTGATGCCATATTCTTCTTAATATAGTCCAGCTTCTTGGATTATTTATTCATTTTACAGATTGAATAGGGTGAAAGAATACAACCCTGACACACACATTTCCTGATTTTAAACCAGGTGATACACCCTTTTCTGTTCCAATGACTATCTCTTGGTCTATGTACAAGTCCCACAACACACAGCTATATGTCCCACTCTTTGCAATGTTATCCATAATCCATTATGGTCAACATAGTCAAATGCCTTTGCATAGTCAAAAAAAGACAAAAAGATATCTTTCTGATATTTTCACTTGCAGCTAAGATTCATGTGGCATCAGCAATGATATCCCTCATGCCATGTCCTCTTCTGAATCTACCTTGAATTTCTGCCAACTCTTTCTAGATGTTTTCTTCAGCAAAATTTTACTTCTGTATGATATTAAAGATATTATTTGATAATTTCTGAATTATGTTGGGTCGCTTTTCTTTGGGATAGGCACAAATATGGATCTCTTTGAGTCAGTTGGCCAAGTAGCTGTTTTCCAAATTTCTTGGCATAAATTAGTGAGTGCTTCCAGTGCTTCATCGGCTTATTTGAAACACTTCAGTTGGCATTGTGTCAATTCCTGAAACATTCTTTCTCCGTAATACCTTCAATGCAGCTTGGACTTCCTTCAGTATCACCGGTTCTTGATCATGTGCTCCCTCTTGAAATGGTTGGATATTGATCAGTTCTTATTGGTACAATGACTCTGTGTATTCCTTCCATCATCTTTTAAGACTTCCTACATTGCTCAATATTTTGCCTACAGAATCCGTCAATAATGAAATTCTTAGGCTTGGGTTTTTTCTTTAATTCTTTCAGCTTGAGATATGCTGAGCATGCTCTTCCTTTTTAACTCCAGGTTAAAACTGGAGTTAAAACTCCAGGTTAACTTCCTTTCAAACTCCAGGTCTTTGCACATTTCATTATATTTTAATTTCTTGAGCTGGCCTTTGAAATTTTCTATTTCACTCTTTTACTTTATCATTTCTTCCATTTGCTTTAGCCACTGTACCTTCAAGAGCAAGTTTCAGTTGCTCCTAACATCCACTTTAATCTTTTCTTTCTTTCCTGCCTTTTTTTCTTAAATTAATAAATCCTTTTATTGGGGGCTTTTACATATAACAGTCCATACATCCATTATATTTAGTGGATATATACAAATATTGCCATCACCATTTTTCTTCTTGAGCCCCTTGATATCAGTTCCTCTTTTTTCCCTCCATCCCCTGCCCTGCCACCCTCATGAACCCTTAATATATTATGTATTGTTATTTATACATATCTTACACCACCCCTTATATCCCTTCACC
>NW_022111373.1:32278086-32301723 GCF_000313985.2 Echinops telfairi | reverse complement strand
CTGAATTCCATAAATTGAAAGCTCTCATCTATACTGATGTATGTATACCAGACTAGATGGATTTGAAAGGTACGACTGAGATTATAATAGTGTGGGGAGGAAGGATTAAGGACCTAGAGAAGTGTTGTGTTTTTCATCCATGCTCTACTGTCCCCTGGATGTATCTTCTCTTCCATGTGACCCCTCTGTGCTAGAATGTCCAATTATCCCTGAATGGGCTCTGGGTCTTTACCTCGACCCATCTCCTTCACCTCAATGAGGTTCTTTATTTTTGAGCTTCTGATACCTGTTCCCATCGACACCTCATAATCACACAGGCTGGTGTGCTTCTTCCATGTGGGCTTTGTTGATTCCCTGCTAGATGGACCCTTGTTTGGCTTCAAGTTTTTAAGACCCCAGATGCTACACCTTTTAATAGCCAGGCATCATCTGCTTTCTTCACCACATTTGCTTAGGCACCCAGCTTGTCTTCAGTGATCATGTCGGTAAGATGGGCCTCACCTATTGCCAGATTGCTAGAGCCAAGTGTTCTTTTGTTGAGGGAAAATTTGAGTGGAGGCCCAAAGTCCATCCACTACCTCAATGTATTGCCTTATAAATATATGTAGTTAGGCCAAAATTCCAGTTTTTATGTATTAATATATTTACATATGCACACATCTATGTACCCCTAGTTTTGCTTCCTGGTTCTCTCCTCTATTTACTTTTACCTTCCTCCTGCCCCACTATCATGCTAACCCTTCGTTTGCCTCTCTGTAGTTCCTCTTAGATAGATTATGGTTGTTCCAACTCCTCCAGGAACTCTACACCCCCCTCACCTATGATTTTAGCTCCCTAGTTGTTCCCTTATTCTTGACTTTATTTGTTTCCCCCTACCTCCACTTCCCCCAAGTCCCCCGAGAACTGTTGGTCCTATTGCTTTCTCCTTGGGTTTGCTTCTCATACATATCTTATATAGATAGACATAACAGAAACAACAAAGACAGGACTAGAACAACAAAACCAGCTCAAAAGAGAGAGAGATAAAACATACATAGTTCCAGGTCTGCCCATTGACCTTTATGACTGTCTCCCCACTGATCCAGCAGGGCTCCAGGCAATGCCCCTCTGCATCTGATATCTATTTTGGAGATTCCTCAGGGGCTTTGTGACTTTGCTCCCATTGCTGATCTGTTATGTTCCCTTCTTGGATCCTTCCACAGTGAGGGGGTCGGGGGGTGAGACCAGACTCACTCCCTGCATTGTGTCCCCAGAATTGCCCTCCATATCACTGAGCTCTTGTGAGGGGATGTTATATCTCAAGCTGTTGTTGTCCCTACAGTCCCTTCTATGCCTTAGCTGGGATGTCATCCACAGGGCTTGGTGCTCCAGAATGGGGTTTAGTCTCTCACTCTCTTTCCTTCGTAGTTTGTACCCATGTAGGTGGGGTAGGCCTGCTCCTCTCCCCAACCTGTGGCTTCAGTGATATCCTCTGTCGCACATTCTTCTGGGGACATGGTCAGCACAGCTCAGGTTGGGGCGGGTGCTGTAGTCCTCTCTGTTAGTGGGTTGCTCCATGCAGCTATGTTGCCCTCCAGGCTCTCCTGCTTGTTTAATGACCTATTACTTCCCTGCTATATGATGTTATTTAGTTTGTCCTAAGCTTGTGAGATCTTTTGTCATTAGTGTTCAATGTGTCAAATCTTTTCTCGAAATGGTCTCAAAATTCAGGCAGTTTATACTCAAGGTCATATTTTGGCTCTCATGGGCTTGCTTTAATTTTTTACAACTTCAACCTGAACTTACATATGAGAAATTGATGACATGTTCCACAGTAAGTCCCTGGCCTCATTTGGCTTCTAATATTGAGCTTCTCCATGGTCTATTTTTACAGATATAGTCAATTTGGTTCCTGTATTATTCCATTTGGAAAGATCCATTTGTATAGCTGCCATTTATGTTGATGGAAAAGGGCAATTTACAATGAAGTTGTTGTTGGCCTTTCAAATTTCTATCATCCCAAGGATAGACCTAGAGAGCATTATGCTGAGTGAAGTTAGTTCATCACAAAAGGACAAATACTGTGTGAGACGTCTATTGTTAAGAATGGACACAAAGACCAAGGCCTGCATACCACCGGGAACAGACTTTGGAGGTTACAGAAGATAGGCGGCAAAGGAGGGAAGATGAAGCAACGGACTAGAGCAGAAATGGGGAGCCTTTAATCTGACAAAGGCCATATGGATGTTAATAACTTCTTCTTGGGCCATCCAAAATAATCAACTCAAAAATTAGCTTGTTATATTGGGTCAAATATTTAATTAGTTCACCTCTAATATGATGGCTAGAACTACTTCTCATTGGTGATGCGTGTGATCCTAACTGGGGTTGATGATTTCACAGGCCTTATATGACCCATGGGCCAAGCATTCCCCATCCCTACACTAGAGGGTTGAGAGGTGTTGACTTGAGTGAAAGAAAGGATAGAGGTCTACAATCAATGGACAAGAAATTGGGAGTGAGATTGAGGATAGAATACAGGGAGGGCTGAGGAGTGATTTGAACTGTTGAATGCAGAGATGATGGTCCGAAATGCAAATCTCCCACCAGATTCACAATTTTTTTATTGTTTTATTAGGGGCTCATACAACTCTTATCACAATCCATACATACTTCAATTGTGTAAAGCACATTGGTACATTCATTGCCCGCATCATTCTCAAAACATTTGCTCTCCACCTAAGCCCCTGGCATCAGCTCATTTTTCCCCTCCCTCCCCACTCCCCCTTCCCTCATGAATCCTTGAAAATTTATAAATTATTATTTGGTCATATCTTGCCCTGTCTGACGTCTCCCTTCACCCACTTTTCTGTTGTCCTCCCCCAGGGAGGAGGTTATATGTGGATCATTGTAATCGGTTCCCTCTTTCCAATCCACCCTCCCTCCCTCCACCCTCCCAGCAGATTCACATTTTAAGAAATCATTTTTTTAAATTCCATCATGAAATCTCCAACTCTGCCTCTATCACCAGCGTCATATTTTCCCGCTACTGGTCATTCCTCTTTGTTTTCAACTTGTGTATCTCAATCACCAGCAATTATCAATGCAACTTGATTGCTTATCTGATTAATTTCACACTGAAGAAGTTGGTAGAAGTTTTCTCCCCACTCCCCCCCCCACCCAGTGGTTGGTGCATAAATTTGATTAATAGTTGTATTAACTGAACACACTTGTAAGCATACAAATATTATCCTATAACATACAGCACTGTACTTCAAGCAAGATTTTGAAATGCTCTTTTTGACAAAGAATGTGGCACCATTTCCCTTAAATTCATCATTTCTGAAAAAGCAAACCATATGATTGACCATTTCAACATTATCAACACCGATCTGTTTCTTCTCACTAATGCCTAGGGTCATCCTTATGAGTTCCATTTCATTTTGAATGACGTCCAATTTTCCATCCAAGGTTTATTCTTTGTACAACTCACATCCAATCATTAATGGATGTTTTCAGTGGTTCCTTCTCATTGAGCCATGCCCATTAGCACAGTAAGGTTCTGAAAACTACTCCATCTAAGTCAATCAGGTGGAGGCAGCCTTCCCCGGTAGTATTCTGAGAGCCTTCCAAGCTGATGTGGTCCTCTTCTGGCACTCTATCTGACAATGTTCCCCTGCTATCTCGGGCCTTCAGGGGCTTATCCATCAGAGGAGGACACTGTCGATTCCTCCTTCTGAGTCTTTCCTCAGTCTGAATGCTCCACTGAAAGCTGTCCACTCTAAGGTGATCCTGCTGCTGGTCACACCAGTGGCACAGCTTCCACTATGACAGCAACACCTAGGTCACCGCAGTCTGACAAACTGACAGATGGGTAGGTGCGAGTGAATACTTCGGTTTAAATTTTAAGTAATACAAAATTAATATCCACCTTAAACGAAGTTTCCATAAGATCATAAATAGAAATTCTGCTCAGCAAAATGTAAAAAAAAAAAGTTTGGCATAGCATACTTACAAAAATACTGAGCAAGGACTTTCATGGCTGGCAAAAGTATATAACCCCTTTCATGTACATAAAAGATATGCTATATGGGTCATAGCTCCAAAAATAGCTGAGACACTGAGAATAATTCTAGGAGGAGAGGAGTTGAGCCACCAGAGGTTGCACAAGGAAAGGGCATATACTATATGAGGTGAAGTCAAAAGGTATTACTACAGGGTTCAGGTTCATATAGACATTTGTCCAAAATAAAGTGTGTTTAAACATGTCACTGTGATCAGTGGATGGCTGAAGACCAATTGTCTCCCTAATACACTTGTCTTCATCTCATTAAGATGACTTTTGGGGATGGGGGGTTTCTAAGGAAGTGTTATGAAAAGATTAGCTAGTTCAGAGTTGATCATTCCATCAGGTTTTTAAAGCAACATCAAAGATAATAAAGATAGTTTTATTAAATGAATCATGACCAGGCGTAAGTCTTGCACTTATCAATTTGGTCCAGAGGAAAAGGTCTAATCAAAACAGTGACTTCTGAAGAAATACACTGAGCCAGTTAAACTAACGCAAAGAGGTCAGCTCTGATGGTTACAGTGACTGCTTTTTGAGGGTGCCCAAGGGGTAGTCTTGATAGATTTTTCTCAAAGAATGAAGCACAATCTCTGGGGTTTATTGTGAAGTTTTAAGAAAATTGAAAACTGCATGAGTGATAAAAAGGGCAAGAGAGCTGCATCCAGGATTTTTTTTCCATCATAACAATATACCTGCTCATGCTCCAAAGTTTGCAAGTACTACCCTAAGATAGATTCATTATACAAGCTTACTTCCTCCACCTTGTAGGCTTGTTTTGCCCCTCAGGCTTCTTTTTGTTCCCAAGACTCAAAGAACCTTGTAAAAAGGTATGATCTGAGTCATTCAAGGATATAAACATTGCTGTGTTGGTGTACGGAATTCTTCAGGTAAGGATTACAGAAATAGAAACACCAACTCTAGACGTGCATAGACCTATATGGAGGCTATGTTAAAAAGTAATAGCTTCATATTTTTAAAATATTGTTTAATAAAGAGGCTTTCAATTAAGGCAATTGTGCTAACAGAGCAAGAGAATACTAAGTGGATTGAAATCAGGAAAGGGGTGCTTCAGGGTTGCATCCTTTCACCATACTTACTCAATCTGTATGCTGAGCAAATCATCCAAGAAACTGAACTACATGAAGAAAAACAGCATCAGGGTTAGAGAAAGGCTCATTAACAATCTGCAATACACAGATGGCATAACCTTGCTTGCTGAAGGCAAAGAGGGCTTAAAGCACTTCATGATAAAAATCAAAGACTACCGCCTTCAGTGGGGATTACCATTCAATATAAAGAAAACAAGAACCCTCACAACACGACCAGTAAACAGCATCATGCTAAATATTGGCACTGTCAAAGATCTAACTTGTTTCCACAATCAATGTTCATGGAAGCAGTGATCAAAAAGTTAAACAATGTATTGCATGTGGGCAAATCTGCTGCGAAGTATCTGTTTACGGTGTTAAAGAGCGAAGGTGTCACTTCGAGGAGAAAGGTGCCCCAACCTAAGCCATGTTGTTCGCAGTTGCCTCGTGGGAAAGCGGACAGTGAGGACGGAAGACTGGGGGAAACGCGTTGCATTTGACTCATGGCGTTGGGAAAGCGAAAGTGCCATGGACCCTTGGAAAAAGAACAAAAGCAAAAGATCTGTCTTGGTGGAAGCACAGTCAGAACGCAGGGGGTGGGAAGCTTTTGCCTCCCATATTTTGGACTTGTTATCAGGAGGATCTAGTCCCAGGAGAAAGATACGATGGCTGGTAAAGTCGAAGATCATCGGAAAAGGAACGCCCTCAATAGACGGATTGACACAGCAGCCAAAGCAATGAGCTCAATCGTGCTCAGCAAGACCTGTGAGGATGAAACGGGACCTGTCAACGTCTTGCTCTGGTATTCAAGGGTCACTATAAATCAGAAGCAACTCAGCAGCACTGAACAACAACAAAGCTTGTTTTCCAGAGATAGTGTTTTTTTACTAACCCTCACACAAGTGACTTTACTTTCACTCCCGTCATCCTATTTGTATCCTCTACGAAATGCAGCGTTTTATACTTCACCAAAAAAGAAGAGCAATTATCTGTCACACCTCTTGCAGACAAACTGAATGTCCTAAATGTGCTCTAGGGTTCATGTATCAACCTTCCTCTTTGTTTTCTATCCAAGAACCCGAATATTAGAATGATTATTATTGACCATGCTCATTCTTTTCCAAGGTTTGTCATTAATTTTCATTACTGGGAGAAAGGAAATAGAGCCAATCTAGATGATAGATGGGGTTAAGAGCCCAAGGGCTGGCATGATTGCATTAGCAGTTACTGCTGGGTGATATATGGGCATACTGCAGTCATGTTCACGAGAAGAGGAGGCAGCATGGAGTCGCTGGCAGGAGCACACGCAGCCTAGCTGACGTCATTCGTTTCACAGATCTGACATATGGAGCTGTTAGTGCTCCAGAACCAGTGTCAGGCTAACCAGCACTCTAATAGAGACTGCTTCCATTCTTCATTTATTCTAAATTTTTATAAAAGGCCTCACTCCAAGATGATGCCAATCCCAACCCAATAGTACCAGTGTGTACTTTTACATGTGATAATGCTACAGACCTTACTAAAAAAGTAACACGTTCACCTGATAACACATAAAATGAAAAATGGTCTTGTTTTTATGTCTTTGGGAAAATTTTAAAGGAGATCTGTAGGAATTCAATTACATAGCTTAAACATCAACTGAATTTTGTAACATATAAATCAATTCATAGCTGTTTTTCGAGGGAAGGACACAAACACTCTAAATTAAAGCTGGATTTTCCTCAAAGTAAGTGAAACTCCTCTTCAGTTCTGAGATTTTCCATTAATCTCAGTTTTGTGATGCAAAAGCACAAGAGGGAGCACCCGAGATCTTTTCGAGACTCAATTCTGTTCTTATTTTACATGGTGTGCAAGCAATTACCCTAATCAGCATAAGACAGCAATCCGATAATTACATCCTTCCCCCCACTGTCTTCAGTGTTCCCCTCCACAGTTCTTGGTTTCAGGATGAACAATCAGACTCACCGAGGTACAAGGAGGGTCTCTGGACCTGCTAACAAAACGCTGGTCATGCTCTGGAGGACGTGGATTGGGATAAACACTTTCTGTTAGCTGCAGCCTATGAATAAAGCCACCGTGAATGCACTATAGATGGTGTTGCACCATTGTGAGGTCTCTACACTGCCATTTGCTTCCTACACTATTATGTAACTATACTAGGAACTAGACTGTACGTCCCTTAGGATCCAGTTCTTGGATGCTTCTGGGTGGACATAGGTCAACGTTACTCAATAAAAAGAGTAAATACTACTTACAGAACATATATTTTTTTGCCCTGAATTCTATTCACACACCAACATGAGAGTCCTCTAAAACATGTGAAGTGCTCTCAACTCAAGAGCATCTTGCCACATCAATGTGATTCAAAGGCTTAAACATTAATTTTAACTTACGTATCAGATACCTACTTCATATGAGACTCAACTGAAAATTTAAGAAATAGTTTAGGGTAATACAAACTTTTGCTTTAAGTTGATTTAACCACCAAACTCCTGGATAATAGGTGATAAACCCATGCAGACCACAGCAATACTACATTCAGGAGAAAATTATGTGATTTGAGCAAGAGTTAGATATACATTTCTTGGGGGGAAATTGTACTACAGTAAATGCTTGTTAAAGCCTGGATAAATTTCTTTTTTGTCTGCAGAAATTCACTCGGGATGTCGAAGTGGCACTGCTATGAAAATAATTGGAGTTTACTTCAGAGACAGGGTCCCTCCTTGTTCATGATTGTCATCATGTCCATGGTAAGTTTGATTGACATAGAATTCCCAGTGTGTAAGTATGAGAAATTGTAAACTTTTACCTTCTGATAAAACTTCTACTTTTTAAAACCAATCTCTTATGCTTTTCTGAGCTTTGCTATGACTTTCTGCCAAGAGGAATTGGTGAATTGAGAACACAAGAACCTGAAAATCCCAGTATTTAGTTTATAAACAGAGACAAAAAGAGGCAATAGGTAGGACCTGCGGTCCACTAAGGCAGATGGACCACAAACAGGCTCACACTGATGTCTGTATCTTAGTAAGGTAAACAAGCACAAAACAACTCCTACCCTGAACCAGAAAAAGCACAGAGTGCTACTGTCCTAAAGAAATCATGCAGACATTATAAAGAATATGTGTTAGAGACCCACATTGACAGATGATCCTCCATCAGGTATGAAGATTCCGGTCTGGAAATTTCTGTATAGGAAACTGTTTGCTACTTTGGAGTCTCATGGATGCATGGTAACATCCGAAAAGGTGCCTGTATCTGTAATCATCCATCCTATTGTTAGCTATTCCTCCAGGACTGCTTTCCCTTTCCACAGTGCATGAGCTCAGAGTTGATCATTTGCTCCAATAGGGCAGTGGAACGAGAGCCTGCTAGCAGAGATTTTTTTTAAAGAAAAAGACATCTCAATTATCCCACAATAATCTTTTTGTGAATTAAATATTTACATCCATGCACAGAAAATCACTTCATATCCAGGATTTAATCCCCGCCCCCAAGACATATACACCCTCAGTCTACATCTCAAAAGGATAAGAACCGCCATGCAGGAAACAGAACCTGCCTGTGTTTCCCAAAGGTGAAATAGTAAGGCTAGCCTTGATGTGACTTCCCCCATCAACATACTCCTGCAGGTCCCCTGAAATTATCTGATGTCCCATCAACAGCCCCTTCACCTCTTCCTGTCCCAAACTCACTCATCAACACAGAAGGGACCATCTGCTGAACATAGGAGACTTGCAAGCAAGTGAAAAGCTATTGTTGACTTAGGGAAGGCAGCACTTACCTAAGGGTGAGTGGACACCCGCCATGAACCTGCACCGTAGCGTCTTCATTCCCAATTCTCTTAGCCGCCAAGATCTGGGGCAAAGAAGAAAAATTGGGGGGAGGGCAACAAGATGCTTTTACTGATGTGCGATGGTATTCTTCATGTTCTGAGACTCTTTCCTGCTATGCTGGTCCAACAGGCCTTGGCCTCAATGTTAATGATCGAAGGCTTCCTGAAAGTAAAGTCACTATGCAAATGATCGTTTTTCCCTTACAAGAAAAACGAAGTTGGGGCATGTTTGTGCTTCAATATAACAGTCAAAAAATGTATCTTCTGATGCAGAGCCATGCTCCCTTGGGCCATGTTAAGGAATCTTATTCTTATTCCTTAAAAGAGTGTCTGACTATGGCTCAGGCTACCACATTGGTCCATTGCACATTTTGCAGGACACCAGCCCCTTACTGCATTGGAGACTACAGGGCTGCTTTGAGAAGTGAACATCTGTGCTGTCGGCAGAAACTGGTGCTACTGGAGAAACTTTCCAATAGGAGGGCCCACCCTTCAAAGTCTGAAAAACTTGCCTGAAAAATATTCCAGGCCCTTGCCTTAGCTACCTTCCTGGCATCCACACAACTCAAATTCATCTGAAAATGCTATTATAAAGTTCTGTTTGCCCTTTATTCTTTCTGCTCACCACCCTCAGACTGCTCCAAAACTTAGTATTTTCAGTAGAACTCTTTCAAAGTTGGACTCACTCTGGTCCACTAACTTTAAGCATGTACATCATCTCTGCACAGGGCCATGAGTATTGCTCCCAGAATGCCTTGGCTCTAATTCTAGAGTGTGTCATCAGTCCTTAGTTCAGTATGCGCTGCATGAGGAATCATAACAATCCAGACAGGTTTCCCTGGGGATCAGATACAAGCCTCACAGCCCAAAGTACGTATTCCACCAATATCTATTAACTTTCTATAAGTAAGTCCAGGTTTTATTTCAGGCCTCCATCTCAAAGGAGAGGCATACGTTTAATCTGTTGGTTTGGCTTCCCTATTTTCCAATTTCCATCTTCTGAGTTGTAGATCAGTCCACAGTGACACACAATTGAAGAGATTTTGCTAGGCTGTGGCTCACCTACTAAGCATCTGATGGACCTATATGGTCCTCACGTACCACCACTATGACCTTCCTTACTTCTGGCCATAGGGTCCTGATGAATGCAGCAACTCTCCACTGCTTCGGAGTCCTGTTTGACGGATCCAACCTCTGTGAGGCCATCAGAGGGAGGCCTGCCGGGTTGATCTGATCACTCTTCGTGATTTCTTTTGGAAAGCAATGCATAGAGCCCTACTTTCTTGGGTCCCACAAATACACCTGAGAATGTATATTCTCCTATGCATTTGGAATTAAGCATCAAAAACACTGCTCCTTTTTCACTGGATGCTTGATCTAAAAGATTATGTATAGTGGCTACTTCTACCTACACATAAAGAAACAAAGAAAATCTGTATAACAAGAGAAAATAAGGTCCCCAAACAAGAACAAAGAAATAAAGAAAGTCAGAAATTTCCTACTTAACTTAATGTTTTGTTCTTGTCAGAGCCTGTCTTTCATGAGGCCAAAACGGAATCTTTGATATTGGATTCTATAATATATTCTTGTATCTTTCCAATAAATTGTAAACTGAGTGGGTTTCCACTTGGATGCGTTCACAATTTATTTGTAAGTTTGGTTTCCGAGTTAGTAAGTGCAAAAATCATATATAGTATACCATAATTTACCTTTAAAATGATTTACAGAAAAAATTATTTACATTGCTAAAAAATATGGTATGCACTTTCACCAAAAATATAATGTGAATGTTTTTTTCTTAAAACTCTAAAAAATAAAAAAATAGTCATTAAAATTAAATAAATAAATAAACTCTAAAGCATGATTTTTATTGGCTTCTCTAATTCCTCATTCGTCAATGCTTCACCGTTATTGTTTTAAATGTCTCCATTGAGTCAATTCAGATTCATGGTGCCCCTTCAGGGTTTCTAAGGCTGTAAATGTATAAAAGTACGCAGCCACATCTTCCTAGACAGAGTAGCTAGTGAGTTTGAACCACTTGCTTCAACTACTTCTCTCTTCAAGAATATTGTGAATCTATCCCCACTAACTTACCTAGTGATCTTTTAAGCAAAGTCGGTCTACGGCATTAAACAAAATAAAACGTCAGAGACAAGTACTAAAGAGAAACTGCCACAGCCAGACCAGCAAACTCTTGGCAGCTCTTAGCTGTGAAGGTGTAAATGTAACCCTGGCTTAACAGCAATAATACTCTACAAAACCTTGGATTGTATTTTATTTTTGTAAACATCTATAAACTACCATGCTACCAAGATGGAAAACTGTCCTGACCTCTTAAATATCTTGAACTAAAACTTGCAACTCTGAGAGCTATTGCCTCCTAGTTGGTGCCATAATTGAGTCTTCAGAAGGCTATCCCATTATTCTATTAGCACAGATGCTTCAGAATGACGGGGAACATAACACCAATGGATTCCATGTGGGGGCCGATTTCTGCACTTCATTTACTGGGAAGTGAGTCCCTTGATCTGAAGCAGTGATGTGCAGATACCATGCCAATGGATATGGCATTCTGTAAGACTACAAATGGTAGTTTGAGCAGAAGCATTGCATGCTAGAATGGCAAATCCATATCCAGTGTAAGTCTCTATTCTAGGAAACAAAATGTGTCTTTCCAATGTTAGAAGTGGTCTGATGTAACCAACCAAAGACAGTGGTAGAATTCTTCAATTTCTGCATCACTAGATAAGATAGTTAAAGTTTATTATGCCAACCTGGCCGATAAACACATGTGGGGTTAATTGAAGGGCATAGGGATAAATGGCTTGTTGAGCCTCACATTTCTAGTTCTCGGGTCTCTTGCTTTCTGATAGTCAGACCAGTGTGCAGCTGCCTTAGCCAGTTCCCTACTTCAAATTGATTGGCTGCTCACAACAAATCTCATTCTATTATGTTAGATCATATCATGGGGATTACTAGGCCTTCATTGCCAAACCACTGAAAATCCTGAACCAGCCAATTTGATATAAAACATAACTATCCCACCTGGCTATAATATTACTTAACTTAAATGATAGCCACTTGCCACAATTATTCTCCTCAAAATCCTACGTAGTTAAATCTGGTGCCCTAGGTCTCTCTCTTACCTCACAGCTTTGTCCATACAGTATATTCCACTCTCCATTGCCTGAAATTATGGCTTTCTCATTACCTGTAAGTATCATTAAAGTTTTTACTAGATATTACAAGTTGTTGTGTCTGTTCTCCAAAAATAGCATTTGCTATTTCCAATCATAGATATGATGTAACATGAAAATATGGACCTCATTATGTTGCGGATGTGACTATAAATAAAAATGTTTTTAAGCATGAATCAAGAATAATCTCTTCAGGGAAATGTAATACCTTTATTATAATAAAGAACTTTTAATAATAGTCTAGAAGTCATTCAAAATTGATCTAAGACTAAGTCTTTAGAAACTAATTAAGTTGTGACATCTGAGCTGCACAGATCAATCAATAAGACTAAAGAAAAATATTGAAAGAGAATGAGACTTTCAGTCAGAAGATTAAAGCTCAAATTTGTCTCTGCTGCTTACTAGCTATTGATATCAAGCAAAGTTTTAAAACTTTTAGAAATGAAAGCATCTACTATCTTTTAGAGTAGATGAGTGGGTCCTTTCTTCAAGTGTCCTTATGCTCCCTCAGTTTGGAGTTTCAGCTCCTTTCCCTGGTAATCTCGACAATGTTCTAATGCTTTGAATTGGGGTGCCATAATGATTTGCTTTGGCCAACAGAATGCAGAAGAAGGAATGTAGTGGTGCTTAGTCTGACCCTGGAGAGGATTTGAACACTTCTACCCCTGCTCTTAGAATCCTCTAATATCCATGTGAACATGCCTTGTCTAATCTGATAGAGGATGAGAGTCTCATATTCGTTTCACTCTGCTAACCAGAACTGTGACTGATGACATCCTAGATTAGTCAGTCCTGAGAAACCTGGAAACTTACTGCAGACTCATGATAAGACTTTAAAATAAGTTGATCCTGGTCCAGACCAGAAGACACAGATTTGTGAGTTAAATAAATATCACTGAGTTTGGGGGCAGTAAGTTACACAGCTATGGCTAACTGATACATGTACCACATGAGAATGCTGTGAAGATTTTTCAAAATACACCATAAACTCATTACAGTGCCTAGAACATAGTAGATGTTCAATGACTTGCATTGTTATTATTATTATTACACCAAAACTAAACTCACTACCATTGAATCGATTTCAACTCATAGTGAGTGGTTCTCAACCTTCCTAAAGCAGTTCCTCAGGTTGTGGTGACCCCCAACCATAAAATTATTTTTGTTGCTACTTCATAACTATAATTTTGCTACTGTTATGAATCGAGCAACCCCTGTGAAAATGTCATTTGACCCCCAAAGGGGTGGCAACCCACAGGTTGAGAACCGCTGCTCTATAGGATAGGTTACAACTACCCCTGTGGGATTCTGAGAGTGTAATTCTTTACAGAAATAGAAAGCCTCATCTTTCTTCCATGGAGCAGCTGCTGGTTTTGAACTGCTGACCTTGTGGTTAACAGCCCAATGTGTAACAACTACATCACCATGACTCCTGTATTGTAACACCAAAGTCATCTGTTTTTCCCTTATGATGTAACTTTTCATAGAGAAGCTTTTCTTTTAATATTTCTGGTTGAAAGCTATGTAAGTCAGTGAAGAAAAAGGCATGAGGGTCGTATTTGATGCCCTCAAACTTCAGTAGGGAGGAGAATCTAACTCCACATCATCCTAAGATCACCTGTCATAAGGCCGAGGTCAGATATACCTCATGCAACATTTTTCTTTACCCTTTTCTGACACCAATCAATCCTACCACCACACTCTACTTCTCTGCTGGGTCCTATAATCAGTTACAATTGCCACACAGAAATCACGGATAATACTCACAATATGAGAAGTTACAAAATGATAAAGATACAGTTCTTTGGTGTGCAAAGCCTCTTCTCTATCGTACTGGAAGATATGTCTGTTTCTGGCTCAGACTCTCAGCCACATGATCCCTTGGCCTCTTCCCCAGTCTACCAGGAAGCCCAACTGCTGATCTGCCTCATAGTCTCAGCAGCGTGGCTCCTCTACTCTGTCTCATGCACTCTGGGCCTTGGCCTCTACTGCCTGAGTGGCCTGCACCAGCTCAAGCAGGTGTCTCATGAGCACTCTGTTGGTGGCTCTTCTTCCTGGGTGGTCATAGGAATCTGCTACTGAGATGACTCTCCTATAAACAGAGGAATGGTAAAACAGACCATCCCCTGCCTATGTGGTACTACCCAATTGTTCTGTGAGAGGTACAGAGAAATGGATAGAAGAGTCCCAAGTAAGTAATTTCACTTCACCACAGTTGGGATACATGTGATAGAAATACAATCAACTTAAGCAGAACAAGAGATGAATGATTTCTCAGAACCAACTTCAGTCAGAAGTAGGCGCAGACCTAAAATATCAACATCTCTTTCCTCTCGTCTCTTCCTCTCGGTCTCTGTGTGTTGACTCTATTCTGTTTCAGGTCAGCTTTCTCTCTAAGATGATAAAGTACGCCATACTCAGCCATCTAGCTCCAGGAACACAGGAGCAAAAGCGATCCCCCCACTTTTTCTAATAGAAAAATACCACACCAGGGCTTCATCGTGTGTCATAGCTGAACCGTGCCAGGTAGACACGGCTTTTTGACAACCATCGGTCATATGAAGTCAAGAAATGACACAGAGTATACACTAAAGAGAATGAGAAAGGAGCAAAAACTGGCTTGGATTGTCAAACACACTACCAGAAGCCTGGAGACGTGAATTGTGCTATGGTTGTTAGTTTTGTTGGCAGGTGCTGTGGAGTTGGTTCAGGTAATGCCAATCCTGTGAACAGCACAGTGAACACTGTCCAGTCCAGTGCCATCGTCACAACCGTTGCTGTGTTTGAGCCCATTACAGTAACTACGGTGTCAATCCATTATACTGTGCGTCCTCCTCTTTCTCACTGGGCCTTCACTTACCACGCATTATGAGCAAACCATTAAATGTCCCAAAACAAACAAACCAACCCATCGCCATGAAGTCCACTCAGACCACAGCAACTCTACAGGCCCGAGTCCAACTGGCCCGTGAGCTTCCAAGACTGTCATTTTTACAGAGGTATAGTGCCACATCTTTTTCTTGCGGAATGGCTGCTAAGTTCAAACCACTGGATTTTTGGTTAGCAACTAAGGGCTTTAACTACTGTGCCACCAGGATTCCTGTTAAATGTACCATATGTGGTAGTTCCGTAATCTGGTGTCAATTTGGGACGTTAGCAGATTGAGTGAAGGGGTGGAGTCAACTCCATCAATAGGGTCATAGCAAATGAGGCCTCTGTGTGAGCATGGCCTTCTCCTGAGGCTTCTGGGAACTCTGGTATTTCCTCCTTGGAGGCAGAAGACACACTCTCGGCTCACTCCCTGAGAGACACTCTACTGACAAGACACATGGTACTGTGCTGATAGACCCCATGCCCTGGGAACTGGAGGAGCCACGTGGAGACCCCTGCCAGCACTGAGATGCTTCTACCACCACTGGATCCACAAGACTTTGCATCCACTGGCCTGTGATCTTCCTGAATTTGGTGTCATGGCATGTGCTTCATGAGTCTAAAGAGGACTTTATATATTGGTATCAGGCATATGGGCTAACTTCAGACTTATAGACTTGATCTGGACTGGGCTGTGATGTTTTCTCAGCATTCAACTGCTCTTGTAAATAAAGCTCTTTCCTACACACATATGACTCCCTGGACTTGTTTCTCTAGTCTACCCAGACTAACACACCATATTAAAAAAACAAAAATCACTTCCAGCAAGTCAATTCAGGGTTACAGCCACCCTGTAGACCCTGCAGGGTAAAACTGCCCCTGTGTGATTCCAAGTCTGTAAATCTTGACAGCAGCAAAATTATTCATTTTTTCTCCCGTGGAGAACAGGTGGGTTTGGACTCCTGACATCGAGGTTAGCAGCCCAACCCAGAACTCCCTATGCCACAAAGGCTCATTAAACGTACAATCACCCTAATTATCTCTGGATTGGACCAGTGAACTTGGAGTCTATAATCCAATAGGACATACAATAAACTACCTCAGAAACAGAATTCAAGGCTTTGTGCTTACTTTTCTCTGTATAATTACTCATTGTGATCCTCTTAACCACTATCAAACAAATAAGTAAAAAATTTTAAGGGAAGGCATTTATTATACTTGACTTCCTATTCCTTTACCAACATAGAAAAAATTCTCATTTAATCCTAGCAGAGTTTTGGGTGTTCTGCAGTCTAAGGATCTAAAGGCTTAAGTTGCACGGCTGGATTTATATGTAAGCTTTAAAGATGATCTCTCTTGTGAGCTGCATCAAAGACTTATAGAGATAGAAGAAACCTTAGAGCTCATTCAAATATAAATTTTGTGAAAATAGCAAGGACATTTCAGGTTACAGAGTTTGGGACTATTGTTGCTGCAACTGTTCTAATCCAACAAAAGATACAGACAGGAGTATAAATGTCTGATACTCGCAGAGTGTTAAATTTTAAAACCCTTTAGTCAGTATTGCTATGAAGATGGGGTGCCTTAATGAAATTCAAAAATACAGTCTGGTAAAATGTATAACAAACTTTTTCTATTGCTCAAGAGCTCAATCCAGAAATTAGGGATTCCAGCAAAGAGCTGAACGTATTAAGATGTATGTTACCCACTCATTATGTCTGTTTTATGATGTTCTAATCAGTGTCTCGTTTTCATTTAAATTGAAATATACACTTTATTATGTAATTTAAAATAGTTAAACTATTTTAGAAGTGATTAAAGAAGTGATTTGGTGGTGCCAATCCTTTCCAAGCAAGTCAGAGATTCTGAGAGAAATTTACAGATAATTACATTACCTTAAACAGCAATTGTGTTATATGTGAGGGAAAATAATAGACACTTTTGTTACAGGTATGTAAGATAGTTATCTTATGAATGCTAAGAGATCTGAGGAATGCTGAAATATTTTATTATATTAGAGGAAGTGGAACAAGATGGCAATAAGTAACACCGGCTGAAGGGACTGGGTGGAGACCAGCACAGAGGGGCCATGGAAAAGGAGAGCCTGTACTTTCAGACAACAGGATTCTCAGCATATAGATAGTAGACACAAACGTGTTCAGCTGAAAGAGCCTGCTGATAGATTTCCCTTTGTCATTGGCCCGTAGCATGGCCCCAAAGAGCTCAGCTCCCCAATTCTCCTGACCAAATGTTCCTGGTCCAGGAGCTATTCTATTTGTTGTAAGCCAGAGCTGTGTCACACCCCAACTCAGTGAAGAGCCTGAGACAGATATAAGCACAGTAGGCCTGACTCTCGGACCATAGGACCCCCTTTCCAACTGGCTTGCAGTAATGCATTCCCAAAGTTGGATAGCAATAGCCTAGCAAACCATATGGGGATAATTCTACAGGGCTGCCTGGAGCAGGCATAAATAGCGAATAAAGTAACTTTCCACACAAGCTGGGGAAGCTCCAGCCCCATTCAGCAAGGCTAATCTGCAGTACCTATAATACAGCTCTGCCCAGCCCCTTTTTGAGACACCCCAAAATCACAGCCATTCACAGCTTTTTCTTCCTCGCTTTGTTAGAAGAAAACACACACCTGACCCATTAGCAAGGCATTAGCATAAAAATGAAAGTAGAAACTGCACCGCCAGTTTTACGAAGCCCATTCAAGGAGGTTCAGTGTGCACCTGGGTCCAGAGGACACTCTTGGTGGTGGGACCGGACAGACTGAGCAGGCAATCTGCCAGCTGTCCCACTCGGCAGCACTAATCCTGTATCCCTGAGGTACAGCTCTGCATGGCCACGCCTTAAGCCACCCCCAAATCACAGCCATTTGGGGGTTATTCTAGCTATATGTCTGTCTATCTGTCTAGCTATCTTTCTATCCATCCTCCCTTTGGTTAACAGATAATACACACCTGGACCATTAGCAAGGTATTAGCATAACAATATAAATAGAAACTGCAACAGTGGTTTTATAAAACACAGGCATGGAAGTTGTGTGTGAGACAAGGACTCTTAAGTCCCAGACCCCAGAGGTGCTCTTGGCTGATGTACTAGGGAAAAGGCATGAACAGACATTTTACCCACCATGAACTACAAATGGCTATAAGCAAATGAAAAATAATCACGAGCCAGCAGGGAGATGCAAATTAAAACCACAATGAGATCCCACCTTATATCCACAACACTAGCCCAATTCAAAAAAACACCAAACAACATTGCTAGAGAGAATGTGGAAAGATTATAACTCAAATACACTGTTGGTGGACTTGTAAATATACACAACCACCATGGAAAACAATATGTCAATACTTAAAGCAACTAGGACTTGAAAATCCATACAGTCAAGCAATACCACTAGTAGGCCCATACCAAAAAAAAAAAAAATAGAGACCCAAACCAAAGTTGTTTATATCCTGTGGTCAAGGAGATGAACTCTGGGATTCCATTTAATTCTAGCCCCTATCCAAGAACAGCTAGTTCTTATAACATGGCCCTGATTAATATTCACCTTCATGAAGAGATACCTGAAGACAAGGGAGCTACAGTAAAGTGTGGTGAAAAAAGCAGATGGTGCCTACCTATCAATTGGAATAATGCCTGGGGTCTTAAAGGCTTGTGTTCAAACAAGCAGTCATCTAAGTGAGGTGTCAACTAAATCCATAGGGAAAAAGCACGCCGGTCTGTGGGATCCAATGATGATGATAACAAAATCCAAACATGATGAAGGGAAACGTAGCAGAGCTTAAATTGTGAGCACCCAATCTACAGAAGGCTGTGGAGGACACTGGGAACCCAAAGTCCATCTGCAGAGCGTCTAGTCAGCTTAAACCTCTGGCAGACCCCCTCTGGCCACAAGCAAGAGACTAACAGCTTTACTATCAGATAGAGATAGTAATCACTGTAAATGTGATTACAGTAGATCAAACTCTGGTATAATAATACTTGACCTGTCAGCCTTCCTCTTGACCCAACCTAAATTTGCTCTGGGCTTAAGTATTTCTTTCTTGTTCCATGACAGAAATTTCTTCTGTTTTTTTGTTTGTTTTTATTATCGTTGGTGGTCTTCTATTTTTCACTTTGTTCTGCTTAGTTTTGATTTTTTTTTAAAGGAATATAGCCTTTTTATTGACTACTTTAAGTAGAACAAACTAAATACATATTTGACAGCTTGGGTTCATTTATACAGCACATTAAATAAGTTATGCAGTTAGGTAACAAAACTTCCTGTTGGAGTCAAATGACAAAAGCACAGACACTCTGGCATTCTGTGGTGGCTTTAGGCAGCACCCACCTGGCAAGGAAGGTCAGAGGCTGCGCCAGTCACCAGGGTAGTTTTGATTTTTGTTGTTTATGTTTGGTCTCCCCATTTATGAAACTGGTTTATGAGGACCTAATGCCGGGGGTTTAAGTGGAGAGAAAATGTTTTGAGAATGATGTACAAATGCGCTTTACACAATTGATGTGTGTATGGATTGCCATAACAGTTGTATGAGCCCCTAATAAAATGTTTATAAACAAAAAAGAAACCGGTTTATCAGGGCCAGGGTGATGGGAATGATAAGGGGATAGAGGGTCAAAGAGTGAGTGCAGGGGGCGACAGGGAGCACTAGAACTGATGGTAATGATGTACAAGACAAGGTCGAGACGGGCTCTCATTGTTCATAGGTTCAAGAAGGGTAGGATCTGCCGTCAGAAAACTTACAGATAAGAGAAAGAATAGACGCAGTTGGAGTGAGGGCCCGGTACTTTATTAAGGGCAGGCTGAAATACATTCCCTGCCCACTGCCTGCAACACATGGCAGGTTTACACACAAAGGGACAGTTGACGATTCTTTGAGGGTACAAAGAGGAGCATTAACACTTCAACCAAGTTGTTCGCAGAGGGCAGGGAAGATGAGGCTGGGAGCGTCAAGAAATGGACACTGCGGACAGATTTGCGGACTGCTGCTTTCTGAAGCTTTAGTCAGGGAACAGGAGGCAAGCGTCTGTCTGTCTCAGGCAGAGAGGCCGGCCGGCCATTGCTTCAGCAGCTCTCAGGGCTGAGCCCCCAGCATCCTCCCACAGGCCGGGGAAGGTGGTGATCTTGTCCCGTTTGTGTAAGGAGTAAACAACGTTTCCCCCACAATGGCGGATAGACAACTCTTTTTAAAAGTTCCTTAACAATGCAAGTGTATGATATGTGAATTGTATATCAAGAAAACTACCTAAAAATATAAGAAACCAGAGTTGACCAAATGGCTATCATGGGCGAAGGAAGAGGAGTTTTTGCTTAGTGGGCATTGAATTTATGTTAATGGTGGTGGAATAATTTAGAAAAGAATATTAATAATGGTTGCATAACTGAGTATAAACAATGGCATTGAAATACACATGTATAAGGTGTTGAATGTTTTGTTATGTATCTTTTACCCACAGGTAAAAAATTATTATTATTACCCTAGTAATCAATATAAGGAAGAAGAAAATGCACAAATATTGACTGTGGTAAGACTGTGCAACTCTCCTTGATATGATCAAACTATTGAATTGCATGATATGCGGAAGAAATGCCAATAAAATTGTTTTTTAAAATTGTATTTAATTGGTCATTGGTCATTCCTTTTACTTTCTGGAATTTCATTTGTCTATGAGTTTCCACCTATAAAATGTAGATGGAATCAGAGAAATTAATATGAGCAAGATTCAAAATCGATGTGCTCTGAAGTGGCACATCTTACCTATATAGAGTTTCGTCAAGAGGAACAACTACTGGAGAAACAGAAAAAATAATCTCAACGGTACGTTTCAGTACACCTACACAATAGAATTCCCTGACAGAAAAGAAGCCAATGGGAAGTGACTGAGAAAACATCTTAAGTATGTATAAAACATTGGGAGGTAGGAAATTATATATGCATGCCAAATCTTGACTGTTGAGTGAAATTGAAATGGAGACACCGATGGAATCACAAATCTAGAATGAACCAGGAGTCTGAGGAATGGAAAACTTAGGGCCCAAAGAGGTAAGATGATTCCATGGCAAAACTGTACCTAAAAATTACTCTTGGCTTTTGATATTTCCACTCATAATGTTCACCATTTACATTTTAAGCTATTCAGCACAGAAAGCAGCTTTATTCTTTCTCCTACTGTCCCTTCAAACCTTTCTGAACTCTTTTCCACTCCTAGAAAACCCAGGACAAGCCTACACTTCTCGCTCTGTCCCTTTAAGTTGCAAGAATAATTTTATTTTAGTACTTTAATAATTCCTTTGGTTTATAGTCAAAATTCCAATATCTTTCTAACTTCATTTGGCTTTTCTAAGACACCTTCTTCCCGGCACCACAGAGAACAACCCTGATCCCTCTTTCTCATGACAAACTTACAAATATGTGAAATTCAGTTTATTCATCTGACATTGCACTTTCTAATACCACATTCTTTCCATCACACCTTTTATAACATTAGTGCTCTTGTCCTCTTGCTTGCCTCTCTTCTGAACATTCCTAGTCTATGTCCCATTTCAGGGAGGGACGTGAGCCAGTCAGTAAGAAAAGAAGGCCAGCTTCACACTTCTATGCATGATCATACTTTTTTGGCCATTGCAACTTAACATTGACTCTGCTGACCATCCTGGTACATAGAAAAGTCATACTATGTTCATTACCAACGAGATTCCCTGAGTCTTTTCTATCTTTTAAGATGTGGCCCTGCATATCTGCTATTTTTGGATTTTAGGACTGAAGTGGTGGGCTTGCATAGTCTCTCTAAATCCATTTTAGTACATTTACCAAGTCCAACCAGTCTGAAATTCTGGAATCCAGATTTGGTCACTATCTTTTTAATTTGATCAAAGTACATTCAGTTTCTTCACTCACATCACCAATGGAGAAGCTTAAAGAAATAAGTTGAGGACGTCACTAGAGGCATACCTCCATTTGATGTCACTCAAATAAACACACCCTCTGGTAACTACTAAGTCAGGTTTCAACATACCTAATCATACTTACATCGACACCTTTGTCTCACTGCAGTCGGAAGTATTATCATGAGACACTTTGCAAAATGCCTTGTTCAAGTTCAGGTTTCCATGTTCTCCGTCCTTCTCAGTACTTTAGATCCAGAGATCCTGTTGAGGAAGAAATTTTGTGTTGAATACATCTGACTAAGTGGTGTTGCCTCTGGGGCCTCTCCCACCACTTTCATCGTTATAAAGCCGAGTATAATGAAATTACTTCTCCTCCTTGTAAAAGGTGGAAAAGTCAGAATCCTCTGGCTTCCCCTCCATCTTTCAGCACCTTTGTACTTTTCTTGACTTCTCACAGATGCCCCCGCCAGGGCTATGTCTTCTCAATTTCAACTTGCCCCAAATACTCAGGGATATAATTTTCCATCCAAGAGCTATCAAGTCCCTAACGGAAGATCTGCAAATGCCTTTTTTAGTGTCTAAAAACAAATGTTAACATTAATAGAACTAAAGCCACTCTATAAAAACCCAGGTTGTGTTTTATCCTGCTAAGCTATCCTGTGCCCCACAAGAGAGCCTGCCTTTCAGAGCTTGCCCCAGCCCTGTCTGCTCCCCTAAAGAAAGATTCTAGCACCACCAAAAGCAATATTACCGACTTAGAAATAGATTTTCCTAAAATTACCCTTGGAGATGCGTAGACATAAAACACATGCCACATATGTTTTGTCATAAAAATAAAAATACATCTCTTTAGCAGGCAGTCGTTTATTTCTAGATATATGACTAAGCACAGCAATCAAGTCACACCTGACCCAAAAGAAATACGAAGACAGATGGTGCTGTCTAACCCATAAATGAAATATCTATTAATAATTCAGCCCCGGGTTCTATGTATATTTCCGGGCAGGCAGGTTCGTGATTAAAACACCAGCTTTCTTTTCCTGGTTATCTCAGGACATATAGTTATGGGGTAGAGGGAGTTTCACCACGCAGATACAACCGTTCTTTCTGGACTGTAGTATGAACGTTCTACTGGGTGACTCAAAGTTACATGTTAGCAAGTCTTCTATGTAACGTGACCAGACTTAAAATTCAAACAAACAATCGACAATGATCAAAGCTTCACCTCTGAGTAATAGGTATGGAAAACAGGCTTTAAAAAACATCAAGGGAGCCGGGGGGTGGGGTTGGAAGTAATTTTACTCAAGTAAGAATCTTCAGCTGTTAATTTCATTACAGCCTGATAGTATATGCCTGTTTCTAGAGTGTGTGGTTTTTCTACTTGGCATACACTGCCACCTGGTGGATATTTCCATGACTAACATCAGATCCTCTAAGGTATTTCCAAAGTCAGCATTCATTTAGCAATCTTTTAGAACTATTTTGTGGAGAAAACAACGGGACCGACAGTTCCAGGGGGACATGGGAGAGGAGGAAGTGGGGGGAAAGGTAGTTGTGTTAACAAACCCAGAAACAAGGGAACAACAAGTGATCCAAATTGGTGGTGAGGAGGGTGTAGGAAGCCTGGTAGGGCATGATCAAGGGTAATGTAATCAAGAGGAATTGCTGAAACCCTGGTGGGGACTGAGCATGATAGTGGG
>NW_022111373.1:32275568-32276831 GCF_000313985.2 Echinops telfairi | reverse complement strand
GGGTGTCGGAGCAGAGACACAAAACCCATCTGTAGACAATAGGACTTCCCCTCACAGAAGGGTTACAAGGAAGGATGAGTCAACCAGGGTGCAGTATTGCACCGCTGAAACACACAATATTCCTCTGGTTCCTTGAGGCTTCCTCACCCCCCTCTATCATGACAGGGAGAGTCACGTGTGGGAGTCCCTAGCTTGCAGCAGTACTCGTGGATCAAGCTCGGAATGGCTACGACTCAGCTGACCAGATCAAGTGGAGAAAGATATCTGTCTCTGTGAGCTAGTGTACACTGCTTGCTGATTTGATAGTTGGCCTGCTCTAAATTTGACTTTGCTCATGGATGTAGCTACACAGGGTTACAACTGGAAGGTCGATTCTGCACATCCAAGAACATGCCTGGGTTAATAGAAAAGGAAGTTTAGAATGTGTAGACCCAAAATGGGGGGAGATGAAGGCATCAAGTGGCTGCCTTATAAACTTTCATGGGTTAGAGAAGATATTGATAGAATTATAGAATCCAGGTGTAGGTTTTCACAAACTTAAAATTGTTAGGCATAGAAAGTTTTTATTTTATTCATTTACGGGATATAAACTTTAAACAGGGCTGGTGCCTTTTCAGTTGTATGCACTTTAGTTGTATCCTGTTAAGCACAAATGTGATTTTATTATTGTCTTTGTTTAGAGGTTATATATGGTTAAAGAGTTGTATACAGGTGTCACGTGAAAAATGGATGGTCTGTGGCAGTTTGGTTTTGGCAGTTTGCACCTGTGTGAAAGTATAGGAGTGGAGGCTAACCTATCTACTGGGTCACAGCCTGATGACACCTCCTTGAGGGGGTGGCATTTTTGTAAGAGAAACACTGGGACCTCCACCTTTCATGATCCTTCCCTTTCCTCCTCATTGAGACTCTGGGTCTGCGAGGGCTGGCCCCACTGTGCTGCCCAACCTTGGGGGCTGTCACTCTATTGTGTTCCCACGGATGCTTCCCAGCCACTGGGAAGGCAGCCCTTCCCAGGTTCCCATGACTTTGCACCAACACCCTGTGATCCCCTTGGATACCATTTCACCTTCCTGCATCATCGCCTGCAACTTCCCGAGTCTGAGCCTGAAGAGCTTTCTGGCTAGCACCAGGCCCATGGACTTGAGTTGAACTGAGCTGGGACATCGACTTGATATAAAATTTCTCCTTGATATAAAGTTCTTTCTTTTTTTTTTTTTTTAATTTTCTAATTGTCATTCTTTTTCTTTTTTTTTTTTTAACATT
>NW_022111373.1:32274113-32275468 GCF_000313985.2 Echinops telfairi | reverse complement strand
TGACCTCCTCCCTGGGGGACGGACAACAGAAAAGTGAGTGAAGGGAGATGTCAGACAGTGCAAGATATGACAAAATAATAATTTATAGATTATCAAGGGTTCATGAGGGAGGGGGAGCCAGTAGGGAAGGGAAAAATGAGGAGCTGATGCCAGGGGTTTATGTGGAGAGCAAATGTTTTGAGAATGATGAGGGCAATGAATGTGCAAACGTGCTTTACACAATTGATGTGTGTATGGATTGTGATAAGAGTTGTATGAGGCCCTAATAAAACGATTAAAGAGAAAAAAGAATTTCCAGGGGATAGCACCAAACTGTAAGTGCTTTAAATTCTTAAGTCCTAATACTTGTGTGGACCCTGCAATAGCTAAATGAAGTAGATTTCCTATCTTAAAAAATAATAATAATAAAATAATTTTTTTTTAAAAGAAGTATTTTGACTGGCACAACAGGGCAAGCGTTGAACTGCTTATCAAAACTACTCTGCAGAATAAAGATGAAGCTCTCATATGGAATCAAATTCTTGGAAACCCTATATAGGGTTTCTATGATAGCTATCAGCTTGTTTTTGCAGAATGCGGCAGGCAGATTTTACGCCAATTTTCACACAACCCTGGGTCAGTGCAGGTGGGAAGGCCATTCCATAGATGATGCCTCCTTGAGGGTGTGACACTGGGAATTTCTTCCTCTGGCCCTTAGGCTTGCTCCTCCTCCCTGGGAGTGTCTGCTTCCAGGAGTGGTCCACATGGGACTGACTCTGGGAGCTGTCACCCTGCTGTCTTCTTCCCAACTTTGGATCCATATGTCTCTGTATCCACCAGTCTGTGATCTCCCCATGTTCCGCTTCACCTTTCTGTGTCATTGGCCTACAGCTATATGAATCTGAAGAGGCCTTCAGGTCGCACTGGACCCATGGACTGGAGTTGAACTGAGCTGGGATGCCATCTTATATAAAATTACTGGTTGAGAGGGTGTGGGTAGGAGGGAGACAATGGCACAGGGGAAGCAGGGCACTAACCCACTCAGAGAGAGTATTGGTTATGTCTCCACAGAATTGGGGGTGTGCATGCAGACCCCACCATGGCTCACCAAACCTGGCTGGCAATGTAGCCACATGGAGCAATGCATGAAAAGAGTGGGCTAGAGGGCTGGCCCCAATCAGAGCCAAACTGACCCCCACCCTAGAAAGTAGGTGCTACAGAGGACAACACTAAACCTACAGGTTGGGGAGAGGACTGGCATGCCACACCCAGCACAATCACTGAAGACAAATTGGGTGCATAAGCAAATGTGGTGAAGAAAGTGGATGGTGGCCGACTACCAAAAGATAAAGCATCTAGGGTCTTAAAGGCTTGAA
>NW_022111373.1:32267808-32273395 GCF_000313985.2 Echinops telfairi | reverse complement strand
CGGCTCTCCTAAGGATCGACAGCCTTAGAAACCTTCTGGGACACTTCTACTCTGTCCTACAAGGATGCTATGGGTCAGAATCAGTTCGATGGCAATGGGTTTTGCAGTACTACTATAAAGTCAATATTTTTTGTAAGATCTGTAAAATGCTACTGCAGAAGAGATTCTGCATAAGTCTTTTTTAATCATCCTAAGTTAAGCAACCTAACCACAGCTTATGCAAACACATCAGTAATGTCGATGTTTCTAGCATAACTGTAGTAAAATCTTTAAAAAGCTCAAGATAAAAAAAAAAAGTTAAGCCCAATTAAAACCCAAAGTTAAAGAAAGACAAAGAAAAAGGCAAGGCCTCTATAAACATAGATCTGCCTGCCTTTAGTAAAAAACAATACATAAAGTGCTGAAAGAAAAAAATGGGAAAACCAGGCGTTAAATAGTACTATTATAAGTGAGTTGCATTACAAGTGGTTTTTTTTTATATATCTCTTATGTATTCAATGTATTTTTAAGGTTAGAATTTATGTTTCTTTCCAAGCCTTCACTAAAATAAAATACATTGGTTTAAAAAAAAAGAAAGAAAAGGATTATGGTTAATTACTTTTTTTAAGTTCGACAGAACCACAGTCTGCGGAGGTGCTTACTGGATTTGGGAGGCCCAGGATCCAATTTCCCCTCTGCCTTTTGCCTCTCGGGAAATTACTATTTCCGCACTAAGTGCTGTCCTGGTAAGTCTGTAATCAAAATGATCCACCTTCCTTCCCCTCAGATCCGATTTCCTGTCGCACAAGCTCCTTCCCCTCAGATTCGATTCCCTATCACACAAGCTCTGATCCGATTCCCTATCGCACAAGCTCTAGACAGGAAGGGAAGAACGCTGCTGGCATGCATTCATTACAGAAGTAGCAGGGTCCTGGCAGTCAAGAGCTTCCTGCTGTGTTCGTTCCTCTCTTGGTTACGTTAACCTTCTGTCCTTTCAGGAAGTGTTCTGATAGCATTTTAGTAATTTTCCTTTTCCATTAATTTGGCCATCCTTTACTTCTGTTGCTTGCCACGGCAGGGTGGGGGCGGAGCGGGGGCAGAAATGTTAAGACTGCAGGGAGGGCAGAGGGTGCCTGGGTCAGGGGTCGTGAGGGTGGGGGGGGGGGGGGGGGGGGGATGAGGCTACCTGACAAGGTGCTTAGCAGTTCTCTTATTCCTTCTGGGCTTCTACATAAACTGGTGTCAAAAATCTAAATGCCTAGTGAAATACCCAAAATTCGTGTAGCTGAGTATATACATACCTATTTTGAGTAGACACAGTTCTAATTGAGCAGTGTCACTGCACCATGCCCAGAAGGCATTCTAAGGAAGGGGCAATGAAAGTGGATTATATGGATAATGTTATAGTAGTTTCTCAGAAGATAACATCAACGCCCAGGGCAGGGTACAGAAAGTTACAAAGAATATGCCATGCATCCTAAAGCAGGCTCTAGTAGACCCTGAATTTCCTTCATCTCTAAATTGGCTGAAATTAGATTTTAAAAACGCTAAGAACTGAGGCAAATAGCCCTCCACTAATCCATTTATTTACTAAGCTATTTCTTGACCTGAAGGTGAGTTCAGGGAATCAGTTCTCTCAGGGTCCAAAAGAACACCTAAAGATGGATAGTCTGGCTAGATCACACCAATCCCAGAAATCTGAATTCCAGAAGAATAAAAATGATGTTGTCATTCCATCCTACTAGTCATAATTCAACTACAGATTATTTCATCATGAACATTCACTAATGGTAGCTGTGGTAGGCTGGTTCTCTCGAGAAACAAAGTCAGGACACTTATAATTATATATATGAGGATAGATTTATACAACATGAAGGAATATAACAGCTAATTAGTCCACACAGTCATATAGAGGGCTCAGTTCAACTCACTTCTGTAGTTAATATACTGGAAGTCCTTCAACTCACAGGGCGGCAGGGTCCAAGATCAAGGAAGCAGACAGCTGAGTCTTCCCTCAGGCAATGCAGGCAGAGTCTGCCCACAGGCAACAAACAGCAGGGAGGGTTGCCAACAGTCAGCACCTCGGGAGCTTAGGCCTAGATGGGATATGGAACTCAAGCAATACAAGACAACAGGATCCAACAGCCTCAAGCTCAAGCAATGTACACACCAGCAGTGTGGTGAAACAGGTCTTGGAGGAACCTTGAGCTCTAGCACCGCAATCCATGGGTTGGCGGTCCCCCAGGTAGTTTAGCTCACAAGTTGAGACAGGGGACTAGCTAAAACACCTGCACTCTGTTCCGATCACCAGAGAGCAAGCAAGCGGCTGTGGGGAAGTGGGGGCAGGCCTTGGAGAGCCATTTACCTCTTTGCCCTTCAATCAAACTGCGACCTGATTAATTGACATGTTCTTATTGGCCAGGTTGGCACAATAAACCTACCTATCCCAGTAGTAGGCATTATTTGATTCTTCTGCCTCGTGGATACAGCTATTAATGCAGGTAAACACCATGGAATCTACTTCTTCCTGGCTTTCTTTTTTTATTCTGCTCTAAATGAATTGAGACCATTTGTCATACCCTGGATAGCCCCTTGTAAGCCTTTCAGTTCCCAGATTCTATATAATGGGCTAGGAAATAAAACCATGTGAGATCAATGGACTGAAATGACCCACAAAATCATGGCCCTGGGTAGTTGAACCAAGGAAATAAGTGTCATAAGATGCTTATTTACATATAAGTTGAATCATTTTTGAGGACTAAGGGGTACCTGAGCCAAGTCATTGTGCTTTCAATCATTTCATATACAAAAGCTGGAAAATAAAGAAGCACAGTGGAGATTTCATGCCTTTAGATTCTATTATTGATGAAGAATACTGAATACATCATATTCACTGTGATAGTGTCAACTATAAGATTTATTGTGTCAACTAGGCCAATAGGAATATGTGGGTGGAGTTTAATCAGGTTGCAGCTTGATTGGAGGCCGACTGAAATAAACAAAAACAGCTGGCATCCCGACCGGTGTGTTGCTGCCTGAGCTAGTGTGCTACACACCTGTGGGCCGAGCCACATGATCGTGTCACTAGAGCTTGAGGCTCCTTCGAGACGAGCATTGCCAGCTGCTTGTGCAAAAACACTTGAGCTTGAGACTTCTGGATCCTGTCACAGTGCATTGCTTGGGTTCAAGATCCCATCAGAGCCTGCTTCACAAAGCTCCTGTGCTAACTACTGCTAACCCACCCTGCGGTCTGCTTCCTGCAGGCAGACTTTGCCTGTCTTGCCTGAGGGAAGACGCCGCTGTCTGCTTCCTTGATCTTGGACCTGCAGCCACGTGAGTTGAAGGACTTCCAGTATATTAACTCTTGTATGAAAGTGAGTTGAACTGAGCCCCCTCTACTGCTGTGGACTGATTATCTGTTATATTCCTTCTCGCTGTATAAACCTACCCTCTTGTGTATACATAATAAGTGTCCTGGCTTTGTTTCTCTAAAATACCCTCCCTCACACAGGCATGAACAAACCTGCGTGGGAAGATGCACAGCCAGAATGCTCCTTAGACATGAGAATGGTAAGATTTTGTTTCATATACATTGGACATGCGATTAAGTGGGACAAGTCCCTGAAGAAGGACACCATGCTTGCTAAAGCAGACGATTAACAAAAAAGAGGAAGGCCTTCAACAAGATGGATTGACACCGCAGCTTCAATATTGGCCTCAAATGTAGACAAGATCATGCAGGACTGGGCAGTGCCATTCTGTTGGACATAGGGGCACTACGATTTGGAACCAGCTCGAATGCACTCACCAACAATAAGCAGCATCAATAACTGCTTTTCATGTCTCTCAGCAGCAGCTACATTCTGCAAAACCTCGGGTTGGATATTAATATAAGTGCAGCAGCATTCACCTACTAAAACACAAATTTCTCCTCGTAAGACTAGCAAGAAATTTAATGTTATTCTATTTTGTAAAAATCAAAGCTCACAGCTCAGATGTTTCCCTAATTATGGTCTTTCCAACTTTACTAATCTTATCAACAGAACTTCTAATTCAAGAGTTATAATAGCTAAACCTATTTAAGGTCTAATGATATTTTTAAATGCAAGAATCAAATATTTCAGTAACTAATATCATTACACTGGCTATAGAATAGCCAGTAGTAAGGGATTTTCCATGTCCCCTGATTCTTTTAATCTTGTAAAGTTTCTTTTCTGGTCTTAACTTTTCATAAAAGATTGAATTGTGTGCCTCAAAAATATGAGTTGTAAATCCTAACCCTATGCTTGTGCTTCTCACAGTTGGTAATAGGTTATTGTGTTAGTCTGCGTACGTTAGAGGAACAAATCCACAGAAACTCATGTATAAGAGAGAGTTTTATATAAAAGGTAAGTGCACATCAAGAAAACAGCCCAACCCAGTGCTGCCCAAGCCCACAAGTCCAACATTAACCCAGATGTCCAACTACAATCCACAAAGTCCTCCTCCATCTCACAAAACACACACTATGATGCTGACTGCAAGAGGTAAGCCGAGTCAGGAAACGTGTAAGCATCTCAGAGCTGGCAGGGGTCTCCACACGGCTGCTCCAGCACCCAGGGCTGCATCAGGGTAGGTTCCATGAGGCTTCTCCTCAGGGATGTCCTGTAGGAAGTGAGCCTTTGCCGCTGAAGCAGGGAACTGGCTAAGGTAGCTACATCCTGGTCCAACCACCACAAAGCAAGAGACCCGAGAATGAGAATGAGAAAGGCAAGGCTCACTGAGCCATTTATCCCTCCGCCCTTCAATTAACCCCACATGTGTTTATCGGCCAGGTTGGCACAATAAACTAACTACCTCAATTATCTTTGTTATAATAAAGATGCATGATTAGTGAAGTGTGTCTTCAATTTCCTTTGAGATATAAAAGTGATTAAACAAGTGAACCAAAAAGAGATGAGGAAGGAGAGATACTAAGACACATGGAGATCTCCAAGGAACAAAGAAGCAGAAATTGAAGAAACAGGACCTTCCTCCAGAGCCAATAGGTTACAAAAAAACTTTCGTTTAGAAGTAGTCATCTAAATTCACACAGCTAGAACATAAATTCCTTTTGCTAAAGCCATCTACTTGGGATGTTTTTTGTTCCAGCAGCACTGGACAACTAAGACACATTTATTATTTCCCCTTTTGGCTCATTGTTTATTGTAGAAACATATCAGACTAGCACAACAAGAAACAGTCCAAATCTCAGGGGAAAACAACAAAGCCACCAGTTAGATAATTAAGAAAAAGAAGGGATATGGTTTCTTACATTCAGAAAATAGAACATTAAAGTGTCGATAACATGCTCACATAAAACCTGTAGTAATCTTTTAGTCCACTCAGTCTTGTGTAGTAAATTTCAATTCCATATAATTTTGGATCATCTGCAGTCTGTAAGTCTGCTTTACAGGCTGATTTATTACACATAAATTTAAAAGTCTTGACTCCACGCAAAAGTATCTACATTCCTAAGTCTTATATACTCCTTCTTTGCTAAGAAATTTTGGTCAAGTATTTTTAGCAAGTCATTAAAGTAAAAACTTATATGCAGATGACAAACTTACATTGGCCCTTATTAACTTTT
>NW_022111373.1:32262477-32263653 GCF_000313985.2 Echinops telfairi | reverse complement strand
TTAGAATTTCAACTAAGAAACCCAAAATTTTTGTTTTGTTCTATATGTTATTTGATACTAAAAGTTTTTTAAAATCTCATAAGTAACACTAGTTAAGTACACAAATTAGAATAATAAACCATTTGAGATCAAAGGGCAGCATTTACCCAAGGACAAAGTACAGGAGGTTTAGGAAAGAAAGAAATGGAAACAGGGAGTATAAGGAAGAAGTGGGTTAAGAGATGTGATAGTAAGGAGATTGCAATCAATAAGATAAAACAAACTGTATATGAATTGTTGAAATTGTAAAACTGATGATCTACTCTGTAAGCCTTTGCCAACTCACAATAAAGGTTTTTTCTTTTTAATCTCATAAATTAGCCCATAAAACAACAGTTTTAAAAATCGGACCATATCAAATATATTCCTTTGTAGTAAACCTTTCCAACGATGGCTTTGTTGCATGTCTCATTATTTTGATTTGCATCGCTCTATAAGCAAAGATCACCAGCATTCCATCTTGTACTTGTTAGCCTAACTGTCCTCTTTGAGGAAGAGCACTGTCCACGTCTGTCGTAAACAGAAAAACTAGCAAAACTTATATATGGATATAGAGAAAGAAATTAAGATCAAGAAAATGGCTCGCAGAGTTGTAAGAACAGGCTAAGTCTAAGTCAGGTTTCAAGTCTGTGGGTCACTTGTTAAGCAACGCTCTCCTGACTCATGTAGCTTGGGGCTGATGAACCCAAGATGAGCAGGGAGATGACAGAAGCAAATGAATCCAAGGTTGATGGTCAGCCTTGTGGCTACAGAGGTGAATGAATCCAGGGTCATAAAGACAGATGGCAGACCACTGGCAAGTCCCAAGAGTAGCAATATGGTAGGTGACTGGCTTAAGGCCAAACAATCCGAGGCCAATGAACCAGATGCAGGATCCAGACCCAGCAAAGCAAGCAAGCTTTCCCACAGTGTCTACTTATGTTGGAATTAAGCCACATCCCTGAGGTAATTTATTGCATCAGATCTGTGACCTGAGTAAAGGTGTTATATCCCATAATAGCCTCAAATCTTACCTCATTCTGGAGGCTTACAATTGATTGTCTGTGCTTACACTGTATTAGGTCAGGTCATGAAAGATTACAATGTGCTAATTGTCAAACCACTAGAATCCTGGTCCAGTCAATTGATGTGTGTTAG
>NW_022111373.1:32253301-32262048 GCF_000313985.2 Echinops telfairi | reverse complement strand
GACCAAGCAGAGAGTCTCTCACCTCCAGGGAGGAATACAGAAGTTCCCAGAATCCTCAGGAGAAGGCATGCCCACACAGAGGCCTCATTGGCTATAACCTGATTGACAGGCTAAACTCCACCCCTTCACAAGTTGACAGATTATGTAACTTCCACAGACTGCAAACCTTTACTATCACAATGTTATTTGGATGTTTTTTATTGAATTATTTATCTTTTAGTTGCTGAAGTGTGATAGGTGATTTTATGAGAACTAAACATTCCTGGCTAGTGGTGGAGTCAAATCTGTCAATCAGATCACAGCCTGAAAGTGTGTCCTTGGGGGTGGGGTCTTCTCATAAAGAAGGCCCTTGAAACCTACTCTTCTCTCTGCCACACCCTGAGAGCTTCTGGAGCCCAGTCATGTCACCACCGCCTTTGGATCCAAACGACTCTGCACCCACTGGCCTGTGATCTTCTTGCATTCTGCACCATTGCATGTGGCTACAGAGTCTGAAGAGGGATGTAGGGTCTAGTACCAGACTTGGGGACTTGAGTTGGACTGGGCTGGGATGCCTTCTTGACATATAAATACTTCTTGATACAAAGCTCTTTCTTATACATGTGAGTGTCATTGAAATTGTTTCTCTAGTCAACTCAGTCTAACACATGAGGTACTGAAGTTTTTTTATCAGTTTCAGAGATTGGACTTTTGGTCTATATGTCATTGCTCAAACTTTTTTCCAGTTGGTGAATTTTTTTGGTGACATTGTCCACTTAATCTCTCATTGTAATTTGCATCTTATGCTTTTCATTTGTTGTATTTGCCAGTGGTAGGTCAATTTTATTAATCTTTGCAATGAATCAATTTCTGGTTTTATTTAATGTTTTACTGCTTTCTCAATTATTTATATTCTTAACTTTTTTTTAATTATTTCAACTCTTATCATTATCTCCTTTTTCCTAAAATTACAGACTTCCTTAACTGTTCTCTTGCTATAATTTGCTCTCTGAGCACTTTTTGCTGTGTCCAAAAGGTTTTGGCAAATTTTGCATTTATTTTTGTTTGATTCAAAGAACATTTAAATTTTACCTTTTATTTCTTCTATTATTCAAGTTTTTAATCAGGCTGTTACACAATTTCGATTGTGTAATTATTTTCTCTCTCTCTTGATATTCCTACTGTTTATAAATCTATAGCATTTTGATCTGAGAAGATGCTTTGTAATATTTCAATGTTTTCAAATTGGAGCTTATTTTGTGGCCTAACGTGATCTATTCTGGAGAATATTCCATGTGCAATGTAAAAGAATCTATGTTATGCTGTTAGGTGGAGTGTTTTGTATGTGACTATAAGGTCAAATTGATTGTATTGCTTAGATCTCTTTCTTGAGTTTCCTTCTTGTTGTTTATCCTTCATTAAAGTGTATTTAAAACTCTTGCTAGTATTGTAGAGAAATCTATGTCTCTGTTTAATACTGTCAAAGATTGGTTTATATATTTTGAGGATCTTTCTTTGATTGCATACATATTTACGATGGCTACGGCTTCTTCTTTAAATGACCCTTTCATCATTAAATAAAGAAACTTTTATTGTTCCTTATGCTGACTTTTGCTTTAAAGTCTATTTTATCAAATTAGTACTGCCAATTATTGTCTTTTTATTGTAATTAGCTTCATACACACCCTCTCCCCCTTCTTTGACTTTTAGTCTGTTTCATCGTGTCTATGGTGTGACTTGTGTGGATAACATGTTTATGGGTATTATTTTCTTTTCTTTTTCTGGTAATACTATGTTATTACTCTTTTAATTTCTTTTTTTGATGAGCTTTTTAAAAACAATTATTTTACTGGGTCCTCATAAAACTCTTATCACAATACATACATACATACATTGTGTCAAGCACATTTGTACATTTGTTGCCATCATCATTCTCAAAACATTTGCTTTCTACTTCAGCTCTTGGTATCAGCTCATTTTTTTCCCTTTCTCCCCACTCCCCATCCCTCATGAACCCTTGATAATTTATAAATTATTATTATTTTGTCATATCTTACACTGATTTTTTGACTGCTACTTCAATGAGCATTGATTGTGATTCCAATGAGAAAAAATATTTTATATCTTCAAACTTTTCTCCATTTATTATGCTGTTACTGTTGTTTGGTCCAGTTATAAGGACTTTTGTTTTCTTAGCATTAAGTCGTAATCCATATCAAAGTCTTCAATCCTTGATTTTCATCAGCAAGTGATTCAAGTCTACCTGGCTTTCAGCAAGCAAGGTTGTGTCATCTATATATCAGAGGTTGTTAATGAGCCTGCATCCAACAATGATGCCACATTATTCATATAACCCAGATTCTCTGATTATTTGTGTTCTGATACAGATTGAATAAGTATAGTGAGAGGATACAAACCTGACATACACCTTTCCTGATTTTTTTTTTAGATTTTGAGTAATAGTTTTATTTTTATTTTTCTAAAATCATTTTATTAGGGGCTCATACAACTCTTATCACAATCCATACATACATCAATTGTGTAAAACACAATTATCCATTCATTGCCCTCATCATTCTCAAAACATTTGCTCTCCACTAAGCCCCTGGCATCAGCTCCTCATTTTCCCCTTCCTTCCCCATTTCCCCCTCCCTCATGAACCCTTAATAATTTATAAATTATTATTTTGTCATATCTTGCACTGTCCGATGTCTCCTCTCACCCACTTTTCTGTTGTCCATCCCCCAGGGAGGAGGTTATATGTAGACCCTTGTAACCGGTTCCCCCTTTTTACCCCACCTTCCCTCTACCCACCCACCCACCCCCTGCCCCTGGTATCGCCACTCTCACCACTGGTCCTGAAGGGATCATCCGCCCTAGATTCCCTATGTTTCTAGTTCCTAACTATACCAGTGTACATCTTCTGGTCTAGACAGATTTATAGGGTAGAATTGATATCATGATAGTTGCGGGGGGTGGGGGGTGAGAACACATTTTCTGATTTTAAACCGTGCAGTATTCCCTTGTTCTGTTCTCACAACTGCGTCTTGATCCAGCTATAAGTTCTGCAAGAGCACAAAGAAGTACTCTGGAATTTCCATTCTTCTCAAGGCTATCCATAATTTGTTGTGGTTCACATAGTTGAATGCCTTGGCATAGTCAATGAAGCACAAATAAACATATTTCTGCTTCAACAAAGATCCATCTGACACCAGCAATGGTATCTTTTGTTCCACATCCTCTTCTGAATTCAGTCTTAACTTCTGGCAGCTCCCTGTCAATGTACTGCTACAACTGTTATTGAATGATCTTCAACAAAATTTTACTTGCAATTGATACCAATGAAATTGTTCAATAATTTGTGCATTCTGTTGGGTCACCTTTCACTGGAATGGATACAAATATGGATCAGGTATATTCCATTCAGTTGACCAAATAACTGTCTTCCAAGTTTCCTGGCATAGGTGGGTGAGTGCTTCATCAATGTGTTAAAACATTTTCATTGATATTCCATCAATTCTTGGAGACTTAGTTTTGGCTAATGCCTTCAGTGTGGCTTGGATGTCTTCCTTTAGTACCATTGGTTCTTACACATATGCTACCTCTTGAAATGGTTAAAGGTCAACTAGTTATTTTTGGTATAGTGACTGTGAAATTTTTCCATCTTCTTTGATGCTTCCTGCATTGTTCAATTTCTATCATAATAGCACCTAAAAAACTAAGACCATATTTATGTGTTAGCATAAATATTTTACTTAAAAGTTATATTTGTAAAAAGGATTTGTCTAAATGACACTTGGAATTTCTTGTTAGTCTAGTAATTCCTTTTAGTTTGAATATCTATAATAACCCAATTTTACCATATCAAAACTTGTTTTTTTATTATTCCTTTACTTATTGTAAAATAAATTTTATTCTTTTGAAAAAACACTTTATTATTTTAACAATACTTTTGGAAAATAATGATTCAAAAGGCAGCAATGTTCCTTCCCTCCTCCCTCATTCACTGCAACTAGTTCTCTTGCTACTTTCCAGAAACCTTCATTGATTTTATTTTAGTTCAGTAATTTGTCTCTATGACCAAACATGTTTTTACTTAGCCTTCCCATGATTTAATTTTTCCATTTCATTATTCAACTACATAAACCTTATTTTCATATTACCAAACAATATATATATTTTATTCCAAATTGGCAATTATTCTTCTCAGTAACATGAAATAAATTTTCTCTGTTATCAAAAAAAAAAATTTTTTTTCCTCTGTTATCTGCTGAATTGGAATGCTTGCTGTAAGACATAATAAGACTTGTTATAAGTTATATCTTCCATTCTAGTAATAAGTAATTGTGTGAGTATCATGCTGATTTAGTTATAAAGTGTATACAATTAATATTTAATAATAGGATGTTTAACATTTAATAATAATGGAGTCCGTGCTGTTTCATTACTCTTCTCTTTTTTCAGTTTGAAAAATGAACTTGAGAATAATTTTGTCAGGTTTCCAAAGAATTTAATAAAATTACGTTAATAAAGAAATTATGAAAATTGCTCTAAGTTACAACTTATTATAAGAATTGTTACTATGCACATGAGTCTTATTAGTAGAAAAAACCAGAATTAGTAATAAACATTTGCAATGTTCTTATGCTGAAGTATTAGATACTTTTTCAAGAAAAAAATTGAAATTATGCAAGGTGGCAGGATAAATAAGCAAATAAATTATGTTTGACAAAATAATTGCTGAGTTGTCATTAGGTATCACACTTAAAAATAGCACAAACCCAAAGTAAATCTTGGATCTGGAATTTACCTGGAACACCTGCATATTTTTGGTGGTTCAGAAGTTAGGCTTTACAGGAAAGTCCGGATATAATACCTATGCAACAAGGCTCTGAAGAGCAACATCCTCAGGAAGTGAATTAAGGGGTTAAATAAAATAAAGTAAACTTCTCTTACACAGGGAAATGGTATGGAAACTGCACCAGTGCCTTGGTACTCTGAAGAGGTAGAATATGATTTTTAAACTTATTTTGATAGTATCAAAGGAAGAGGCCCATGCTGCACTAGCACAGGAGAAAAACAAGGCTCCAGGAATTGATAGAACACCAACTAACGTGTTTCAACAAGTAGATATAAAATTTGAAGGATTCATGTGTATGCCAATAAATTTTGATCTGCTCAAATCACTGAAAGAGATCCACATTCATGACTCCAAAGAAAGATGAGCCAATGAGTGCAGAAAGCATAGAACAATGTCATAAATATCATACACAAGTAAACTTTTGCTGAAGCTCATTCAAAATGGTTGCCGCAGTATATCAATAGGGAAGTGCCAGACATTCAAGCCAGATTCAGACAAGGATGTGGAACGACGGCTATCCTTGTTTATGTTAGATGTATCTTGGCTGAAAGCAGAGAATAATAGAAATATGTTCAACGATATTTTGTTGACTATGCAAAGGTAAACAACTATATGGATCATTAACAGCTTCGAGAAAGCAATGTAAAGAATAGTAATTCCAGAACACTTCATTGTGCTCATGTGAAACCTGTACATAGGCTACGAGGCAGTCATTTGAACACAAGGGGTTACTGTGTAGTTTAACACCATGAGATGTACATTCTCTCACCGTGCTTATTCCATCTGAATGCTGAGAAAATATTCCAGAAACTGGACTATATGAAGAACAACAGCATCAGGATTGGAGGAAGGCTCATTAACAACCTTCGCTCTGCAGGTGACACAAACTTGCTTGCTGAAAGCAAAGATTTGAAATGCTGATGAAAATCATGACTGCAGCCTTCAGCATGGATGTCAACTCGATGTAAAGAAAACAAAAATCCTCACAACCGGACCAACAGACAACATTCTGATAATGAAGACGAGCACTAACTTGTCATTGAAGCAGCTATCAAAAGAAATCAAACGAAAGAAAGCATTGAGCAAATCTGCTGAACAAGACCGCTTTAACGTTTTGAAGAGCAAAGATGTGGAGGACTAAGGTCGGCCTGACCCAAGCCATGTAAGTTTCAATCACTTCATATACAGGTAAAAATTGCATAATGGAATCGTGAAGAATTGATGCATTACAAACAACTCTATCGTGAAAGAAATCCAGTCGGATTGCTCCTTAGAAACAAGAATGACGGGACTTCACCTCCCATAGTGTGCACATGTTATCAGAGGGGGTCCACACCTAGAGCAGGTGATCGTGCTTGATAAAGTAGAAGTCAGAACAAAAAGAGCACAGCCCACAAGATGTCCCGACAGAGTGGCTGCAACAGTGAACTGGGCCATGTTTTCTTCTTGCACACAAATTTATGTCACCTGACAACAACGGATATTGATACTTATTATTACAAAATAATTAGGACAGTGTAGTATTGATACATACTAGACAAATTGACCAAAACAACAGAATAGACAGTCCAGAAATAGACTTACTCAAAACAAACTTAAGTGTTCTGGAATTATTATTCTTCAAAGTGTGATCTATAATTTGGTTTTATAGATAATATAGTTTGGTTTATTATAGAATGCCTTTCATAGTCAATAAAATATAGATCAACATCTTTCTTGTATTCTCTGATTTCATCCAATATCCATGATATCAACAATGATATCCCTTGCTCCTTGACTTCTAAGTTTAGCTTGGATTTCTGGGAGTTCCCTTTATATGTACTGCTGCAACCATTTTTGAATGAATTTTAGCAAATTTTTGCATGTAATATTAACGGTATTATTTCATATTCTCCACATTCTGCTGAATCACCTTTCTTTGGAATGGGGCCACATATGCATCTCTTCTAGTCCATTGGCCAGGTACCTGTCTTCCAAATTTCTTTTCACTATACAAAGGGGCTCCAAAAGCTCGTAGAAAATTATATTAAAAGATAATGGGATTTTTCCATGACTTTTTTAAAGCTCCAATATATGCCATTTTCCCAAACCAAAAAACCAAATTCATTATTATCTAGTTGATTCAGACTCCTAATGACCCTATAAAACACCTTAGAACTGCCTCCTAAGGTGTAATCTTTATGCAAGCCAAGAATCAACTGGTGGGTTTGAACTACTGACTTGACAGTAAGCAGATCACTTAACCACTGCAACACCAGGGCTCCTTAAAGCATAAACAACCCCACCCCCACCCCCACAAACTCCACTGCTGTTGAATTGATTCTGACCTTCTAGGACACAGCAGAACTGTTCCCTGGGATTTCCATGGCTGTAAATCTGTAAAGAAGCAGACAGCTATAACTTCTCCCGCAGAGTGGACAAAGGGCTATAGTCACTGACGTTAATCATTTTCACAACTGGACCATCACGGCTCTTCTTTTCATACAACCCTGTTAGATAACGTTTCTTATTTAATTCTTTAACCTATGTGGTCTATATCAGAAGAACAAACAAATCGGCTTTGGAAGAAGCACAGCGTTAGAAGCAAGGATGACAGGACTTTGTCTCAAGTACATCCGCTGTGCTATTAGAAGAGACCAGTTCCTGGAAAAGAGCATGATGCTTGGTAAAGCAGGTCACTGAAACAGAAGAGGACCTTGGATGGATTGCCACAGTGTCTGTGACTATGGGCTCAGATATAACATTCGCAGGAATAAGCAGTGTTTTCTTCTGTTGTACATGAGCTGGAACCAATTCCACACAGTACCTAGTAACAACTAAAATGGTATAAGGCATTGATAATTCCATAATAGAGTTCTTGCTATCCATGAGGGATACCTGGATTTGACTGCTGCACAGACACCGTCTATCATTGGAGGCTTGTGTACTCTTACCAGGCTGAACAAGTTTCCATTGAGCTGCCAGACTAAGAGTATGAGGTAAACCTGGTGATCTAATGCTGAAAAATTGGCCAATGACCCTTATCACGGGGATGGTACAGGATAAGCAGCACTTAGGTACATTGTGTATGAGGCCTCCTAGCAAGCGGTACATGGTATTGTTATTACCCTATACATGAGGGAACTCTTGTTTAGGGAGGCCACCGCTTACAAATATGGCAACTAGCTGTTTGTTAAACTAGGTTGGCTGAGTGCTCCGATTCAAGTAAAAAACCCGCTTAGGGACTTCGCTATCAAGAAAGCAAGACTGAGCTTTGTTATAATTCCCATTGGATACCCTTCAGTGGCTCTGGGTGTCATGGAAACCTTTCTCTTTCTCTCCCCCAGAAAAGGGCAGAGCAAGGCCCCTGTGGTCATTACCACTTGCTTCTTCTGCATGGCCATTTTTCCCACGTTGAGCCAACATTCAGGCTAGACTGGTGTGATGGATGACCACTCAACTTGGGGATGTGGCCTTAATTTTTCTTTCCTCTTGTCCTCTCCTCTCACTCTTTGCTTTCTTCTGTCTTCCTGTTTTTCATCTGTCCTTAAGCAGTAGCCTCAAAGAAAAGTCCTGGGGTTGTGATGTCATGCCGGGGCCTCTGCCAGCATCTTGCAGCTGTGCCAAGGCTCAGTTACCACCTGCACCCACCTCGCCACAAAGCGCATCCCTTCAAAGGGTCTGACGTTAGCAACAGCGAAGAAACCGGAAGCGCCGAGCAAGCAACCCTCACCTGTTTCTGTGGTGCTCATTAGTCAAGTCTAAATCCCTTACCACGTGCGCAAGACAAGTTGCTCCCAGGTTCACTTCCCCTTCACAGACCCGCCCCTGGCGGGCAATGCTTGCCTCCGGCCGCCGGGCGGCGACTCCGGGCAGACGCGGGATGGTACCACCCGGCCTCCCCGCGGCCCGCGCGCAGTGGGCTCTC
>NW_022111373.1:32245194-32252181 GCF_000313985.2 Echinops telfairi | reverse complement strand
CCTACAGCAGTATCAAGAAACTTAGGTCCATTTCCATTTGATTTTACCTTAACATTGCTGTAAGTTTAAAAGATTGTACACTTTCACCTAGCAAAATTAAATGCATGGGTTTGCAACCAACTTCAACTCATTGTTTGTTGAGGGAAATATATTAAATTGCAGTATTTAAAGCCAGCCTCTCACCCGCCCCTCCCACCATAGATGATGCCCCTTGAGAGAAAACATCAGTTTTTCAAAAGATTTATTGAAAATCCTATAATGTGTTGGGAACATAACAGAATCAAACCACAATTCCTCCTTTTTGGAAGTGAACCAATAAATGTCAGAAATCGTTGTCACGTATAAAACTGCCTTGTGAGACAAGTAACGTCACAGGTTGAACCTGAGCAAAGTGCTTCCGGAAGTCATTTTCTAGGTAGAATTGTATGGGAGTATATAGTGTGTGCTTTGGTAAAAGAGGCCATTGTGTGAACTGGGTATTAAAAAATGGCAATGAAAAGGAGGTAGGTAGCCTTGTTAAGCTAAGGGACCAAAAATCTTGGAAAATGCTGGTCTGGAAGGGGTGTAGGAAGGCCAATTAAAAGATCCTGTGGTGAACGGAAAGACGCCTATAACCCTCTACAACAGTGGTTCTCAACCTTCCTAATGCTGTGACCCTTTAATACAGTTCGTCTGGTGACTCCCAACCATAAAATTATTTTCGTTGCTACTTCATAATGGTAATTTTGCTACTGTGACCCCTGTGAAAGTCGTTCGACCCACCACCACCAAAGGAGTTACCACCCACAGGTTGGGAACTGCTCTAAAATGGGTGTATGTTTTAGATATTTAGAAGGCTTAAATGGTAGGACATGAATCAGGCAGTTGATACTGAAAACTAGGTATATGTCTTGGGCCAAAGTGGAAAAGGGGCATGAATTTGAGTTGTCAAAAAAAACACTAGATGGACAGAAATATTGAGCCTTAAAAGCTAGACAAACTGTCTTCGGTTTTACGTAATGAGGTAAAATGGGAAAGCTGCCAAGGTTAAGAAGTTAGGACGCAAGGGAGAATGCTGGAAGACGGCCTGAGAGTGATACTTTGGGTCTGGTGACAGGTAACTGGCCAGGGTTGGTTTAATGAGGTGGTGGGAATACTGCCATCCAGTCAATTCTGACCGTCCCTGTGGGTGTTCAAAACAGTCTGCGAAGCAGGAACTTCATCTTTCCCATGGACGGGCTGGGGGGTTCTAATTGGATTCTGCATTTAGCAGTTTAGAACTAGTTGCTCCACAGTTGAGATTGGGAATTTTTAAGGGGGTAGCAAGGTCAACAATTTGACCTTCAGGGTTACAAATTCATAATGCAGCTGTTAACTAAAATGTGTTAAATGCATTTGCCCCACCTCCCTTTTTCCTAAAAGGTGGGTGAGGGGAACTTTAGATATTAAAAGAATACTTTTTTAAAAAGCTTTTTATATAATTTCCAAATTACTACAAGTACAGCGTACACAGAATTGAGAATGGCTGAAAATATTTGCAGGCTCTAAGTGATGCCCTGTGCATTAAGCACAGCCTGAGAAACACCTGGTTGTAGTGGGCACACAAATGGAGTGCTTATATGTTCTAGTCCAGTATGGGAACACATTTTAATGTGGTTACTAAAGCAACCCTTTCTCACAAGTATGTTGTGGTTTTACACCTATTAAAAAAAAGCGTGAGGCCCATTTTCTTGTGAAGAAACACTTGCCGGTCCAGGATGTTTAAACAGTTCTATAATTCACAGTTTCAAAGTAACAGTGGCACACACCCTTCCCCTCCCACACCCCAAACCCTTCTTCACTGGGAACAAGTCTATCTTGAGGCGTGAGCTTGGACAGTCTTTATTGTTTTTGCTGTGTGTTTTCCAGCCAGATTGCTTGTAGATGTCTGAGATCTTTCTTCAATCAGGCTATCTTTAGATCCATTTCGTCTCTAAAAACATGAAAAATGGGCAAAGTTTGATACAGCCTATCCAGAATTTTTTATTACTACATCAGAAAATTACTGAGCTTTGTTGTATTTTAAACAAGTAACAATTCAAGATGCTTATAAATTTGACAGCACCTATTTTAGTCAAAACAAAGCATCAATCTCAATCCATTCAGCCACAAGTAGCATTTCTTTTTGTTGTGCCATTCCTAAACCAAATTACCAAAAGATAAATGGAACGGAGAGGTGTCTGTGTTTGCTAGTCACTGAAGAGCCCCACAGCACAATGTCCTGGGCATGGGTACTTGTCAGCAGGGTGTTGGGGCTTTGTTTTTCATTTATCAGTATTAAAGTGTCTCAGAGGGATTTGGAATATGAGTGCCACTGGCAACACTTTAGTCCCAAGGTGGCCAGATCAATGGCTTTTGGCCCTCCATGAAAACTCCCTGTGTCCAGTCTGCTGCCCATTTTTGTACGTCTCTGGAACACTAAGAATGAGCTAGACCAAGAGGAGGCCAGAAGGAACATCAGTGAGTGTTGCATGAGGTTTTATTTGCCTTCCCCCTAACTGCTGTGGCCACACTGGTCATCCAACAACTAGCCTCCCCAGGCTTTCCTAGGCTACCACTACTGCTTACCAACTGGCCACTCACCAATTAACGTCTCAACTTTAATGACATTTCTAGAATGTGGCTGCCTCCGACCCCATTTTTAAATGCAATCATCCTGTTGAGTCCCTTGATCAAAGATTTGTTTTTATGGTGCTTAATTTGTGCTTGTTTTGCCTGTACTTTATGTCTACACCAAGGTTGCAAAATCGTGTCCTTATGTTAAATCATTTAAAATATTTTGAGAACCCTTCTTGGCTCCAGGGTGATTTCCCCGAACAGTGCCTGCCACTCCTTAGAGGGGCTCCTAGAACCTTGTCTATTGAAAACCACAGGTTTTCACATGCTGATCAGCTCGGGCATGTGAGTTTTCCAGTGTAGCTAAGGGAGAATTACTCTTTCAACACTCGTGTGTAACAAGATTTTTGAGAATCTTGAGTGATAATGATTAGTAAATCTGGAGCAGATGGAAAAGCAAAAAGAAAGTTGTAACTGTATTGAAGTCAACACGACCTCCATCATGCACCCCCAAAAGGATAAGTTAAAGGAATTGGTTCAAGTCACCCAAGTAGCGTAGAGAGGAGACAATTACAAGTCAGTCTGAATGCAAAACAAAATTTGGAATATAAGTACGGCTGACTTGAAACAAAAATGGTGTGTTTGAACAACCTATTATGCATAGATTCGGTGGGATAAGAGGTGCAGGTTGTAGTGGAATTGTGGTTTAACTGCCCAGATCCCTGTTCAGACAGAAGCACGTTTCTTTAATTGGTGAGAGTGCTGGCTGCTATAGAGTCCCTCATGGACACGGCCCTGGGGGGTGGGAGGGTGGTATGGGGGTGTGGTGTGTGTGTGTACCCCGTCCATCTTTGGTGAGAGTGCTGGCTGCTATAGAATCCCTCACCGACACTGTCCTGGGGAGTGGGGATGTGTGTGTGTGTGTGTGTGTGTGTCCCCCTCTGCTTCGGGGCTCCCCATGGGATGAGCTAATCCCTTTATGGGCGCTATATTCTTGCCTCTCCCCAAACCTGCTCTCCTTCACCACAACAAATGAACAAATGTTGAACTGCAGAGCATTCTCCAATAAACTTCCTGTTCAGAATCTTCATTCTAGACAACCAGACCTCAGTTAACACAGGGGTTTTCTGTTTTTGTTCATTCCTGAATATGTGGCTGTCAAAATGAAGGTTAAGATTTATCGCCCAACCTCCCAAAGGGAACTTCAAAATGCTGCTTCTCAGAGTTGTCAGTCAACACCTTCACCGAAGTTCAGGATTACTAACCTGATGAACTGTAGAGCCACCAGAGCCCTGAGCATCTGAAGATCGGGTCACCGGGAGTGGAGGTACGAGATCCGTTTTTGCACTGCAAAGAGTGAGTCTTGGGATTAGCGATTGGGACAGGACCGAGAATCTGACCTTGAGATGGAAGAGGGCCATACACTCTAGCCTTTATATTCTGTCTTGTTAGTGCCTACCACAGTGCTTGGCACACATCAGTGCAGAGACCTTATAAATGCTGTAAAATTAAGTTACAAGACTAATTTGCCCAAAAATACAGTTAATAAATAGAAAAACTAAATAAGTTAAGGGCATGTTTCCTATCTACTTGTATCACTGTGACAAACTACTGCATGACTTTATTTAATCCAATATCTAGCCAACCATATCCACTTACGATTTTTTTAATCTTACAGGACTGTTGTATATAGCCATGATTTACATTTTTAAAAACAGAACTAAAAAATTAAACTAGCCTATACCTCTCTCCATTAAGTTAGCCTTTCAGACAGTTTAGTTAATGATTATCAAAGTTTTGAGCCTTCATTCAGAGTTTGCTGGATAACATTTTTTACCCAGTGATACCAAGCACATGAATTTCCACACATTCATTAAGAAATATAGCACCTATCATGTGTCCATCTGAGACATGATCCCTATCCTCCAAAGAAACAACCAGGCAAACAAATGGATGACGTTTGTCGTAGCGACAGGAGAGTCGAGTACAGTTAGATGTCAGGTCAGCAGTTTGCATGGACCGTGATGAGACTTGGTTCCCGTGAAGAGTTGCAGTCCGGGAAACCCCTTGCAGAAGTGTCTGCACAGGACTGCAATGAGCAGCAGTGGGCCTGAGTTAGACTTTAAACTGTTAGTCTTCCCAAACTCTTTTGGGGGCTGCTTTTGGATCTTCATATCAAGCTTCTTTGGCTATAGTGATAAATATATGATTTTCTTTCTTTTGTCACATGCACATATATGTACAAACTACAAATGTACTCTCAATGTCTTAGGCCAAAGTTGCACGGATGTGCCAGTTCATGAGTGTTTCATTTACTGTAAAGCCAGGTCTATTCCCCTTGCCGTTGACTAGCCCCCACGAACAAGGAAAACAAAAGCCACAGCCGTGGCGTCGACCGGTTCTGAGTCACGGAGAGCCTGGACCTGGGTGCAAACAGACAGCCTCTTCTGTCTCCCTCTGCTGGGTTGGACCCAACCTCGAGACCAGACCCTCAACGGAAAACTCAGGCCATCGTTAGCAGACTGCGATGATGAAAGAGAAGGCAATTATGGAAGCAGACACCTGGAAAACACCGTTAGATTGTGGAAAACGAGCGGCAAGGCCAGACGGAGAGAAGGCCCTCAGGTGTGAAGAGGCTGTACCGTGGGAGCGCCACAACGGAAGATGCTGCACGGCAACAATAAGGGCTTGCTGACTTTCAGGAAACCATTATGAAGATATTGGGATTTTAACATGCAAACAGTAGACATAGGAGTCATCAACTACCTAAATTTTATTATTCCAGCACATGAAGCATCTAACCAAAGAGCTAAGATTGCTTCTGATTGTGAGCCTGAATCAGCGAATGAATAAAGCAGGTTCTGCCTTTCTTGCTGCCAGCTAGAGTTCACCAGATAAGGTGTTTCTGCCAGTACCTCCAATGAGTTTTTAGAAATTAAAAAAAAAAAGCAACTAGTTAAAAAGGAAACATGCTAACCTACTTCTCTGAAACCTTAGATTTGAGTTAGATTAATTTTTTTAATTAATGTAAAGTCTTGTGGCTGCATAATTCACAATATATTTGCTTGTACTTTTCTTTCTTAAAATGTCCTTTCTTCTAAAAATATCAATATATTGCTTGGAAGTACCTTGATTTGGCCTTATAACCTAGATCTGCACTGTCCAATATGATAGCCACCTACAGCTATTTAAGTTTAAATTAATTTCAATTAACCAAACTAAAAATTTCATTTCTTTACGTGTGTGCGCGCGTGTGTCCTCATGGCAGAAACCTCTACCGTACGGTGCTGGTCTAGGGCCACGAGGATGCAGAGACGAGAGACACAGAGCTGCGCACTTACTTCATTTCCGAGAGGACGGACCGCTCTCCATCCGAACACTGGGACCGGCGATACTGGCGGTAACTTCGAGGGGAATGAGAATGCCTGATGCGGATTGGATCACCTTGTGTCCTAAACAAGCAACCAAAAAACCACAGACATAAATACGCCATTAGTTCGTCCTTGATCTTGAGACCTCAAAGGATTTACGACTTTTAGAGTTTTAAGAAGGAATCTGACTCTTCTCCATGCCTTTGAGAGCCCGAGTGTCTTAAAAGTTTTCGCAAGCTAACAAAAGAAAGCCTTTACTTGATCATATGTGAAAATGAAACTCATTGTGTATGTGTACATAGATAACAAATTTTAATGAAATTAATCCCTGTGCACGATTTCTTATGCATGATGTGGGAAACCATCTTAAAAATGGCATTCATCTCCCAGAAAGGGTTGGTTAGGGCCCCAGCTAACGAGCCTGTCCTTTAGAAGTGTGATCTTGCAGCCTGAAGATGAAGGGTGAGGAGAACAGGTGTACCACCCTGCAGATGCCTTTCGCAGCAAGGACGCAGAAGGCAAATAAAGAAGGCCTGGCAGAGCTTGTCCCTGTGCGTTTCCGAGATGTTGTCACTGAGTGTCACTGAGTCGGTTGGACTCACAGCGACTCTATGCACAACAGAATGAAGCTGCTCTGAGACTCAGAAAGGCGGGAACACGGCATAGGGAGGCAGTTCTGCACTGGCTAGTGGGTCTTTTGGGCTTTATGACTGTGGGGAAGTGCTGGCTCTATAATATGGTGAGGGCATAGCAGGGCTTTATGGCCAACATAATTACTGAAGCTAAATTAATGAATAAAAATGAACTTTGTTAGCAACCAATTTTTAAAATCTGACATTTATAATCAAACGCCTGTTTGTACCTACCACATACAAATAAGTAGCTAATAGGAGATGCTATTGTATTGAAGAACAATAATTTATTTTTCTTTTTAAGAATAATTTACTTTCACTGACCCATAGCCCTACAGGGGACAACACCGGAGACACAGTGTGGGAATTCTGCCAGATCTGATCCCGCCACACCAAGGCAAAACACTAAG
>NW_022111373.1:32222743-32243616 GCF_000313985.2 Echinops telfairi | reverse complement strand
AAGGCAAATTAAAATATTACACACCATTAAAAATTAAGCGTAGATTGCTCAATTATAATTACAAAAAAGCCAGGGGAAAAGACAGGCTCACTCATCAAAGATATACTCACTCTATTTTTGTGTATGGAATCTCTTTTAATTGTTCCTCTGACAGTCCAGATGGGTCCACAAGTTCCTTCCTGGAAGAGAATGAGCAATGCAGACGTAAGCTGTGTTATGTTGCCAGTGAGTATACTCGAATGCCGTCCATAACTGGCAGGTGAGTCTCCCCTCTAATCTTGTCTCAAAACACGTGTTAGTACAACTTCACCTGGGGAACAACTATTTTACAACTAGTGGATGTTCAAGGAAAATAGAAGGAATGCATTTTTTTTTTTAATTTTGGAGCTCTTTCGCTCTCTTCCAATTTTTCTATATCCAGACCTGAACATTTCATACCTCAGGCCCCTATGCAAAAAATCTGCTGCCCTTTCCCCTTTGGTAGATAATTTTTTTCTTTTTAAACTTCTAAATCTGTCTTGCTTTTTCCCAGTTTTTATATGTGAAATACTTGATGGTCTTGGACCCATGTCGAGGAGAGGCCTTAGAGAGGAGATGTGGAGACCAGCTGCCTGCGGAGCCTGCCTCCCTGGCACTGTTGGCAGCTATGTCCCTGCCACTGAGAGAGCCCGGCGGCACATGATGATGCTAAGAGTGAAGAGTATGTGGCAGACGTTGGCCTTTCCTGTAAATGCAACTGAAGTTGCTTCGAAACAATAAATGAGAGAAAAGCAGTACTCACTGAATATGCTTCCATAACTCTTCTTTTGCTTGGACATCAGGGCTTCTCCTATAAACAGGAAAACACTCGTCTCTACAAACGCATTTCATCTCACAGTCTCAGAGCTGACTGTAACAGAAGAGCAAGGCTGAGTTCTCAGACTGCGCACTTTTTGCCAGCTGAAGCTGGTCACGGAAAGAGAGGGCAGTGAGAATTAATGGGGCAGTAAGTACACGGGTCTCGGGCGACTTATCTGCTAGTTCCACTAAAGGAAAAGTCTCATAAAGACCGGAGCATGGCTTCATTTAATGAATGGGCTTAGAACTTCCACGTACGTCTGCACACCCTCCGTTGGTGACTGTACAAAGAAGACTGATCTGGGGCCTCTGTCCCTAGTCGCTCCAGTAAAACAAGACCCTAACCCGATTCTGCTCATCGAAGGAGTCCCAGCATGACATGTGATCACGCAGAAAAGTCCGCAGCTGCAGGGAAAAGGAGCCGCTGGCACAACCCAAGAGGTAGTGCCAAAGATGCCAACGACCCATCTTTCTAGGTTTCAACAGACGTGTTTCTGCATCAGTTCTTGGCCCCACACATGCTGGAACCTATTTGTGGCCTCTACTCACAGTGCCAACTTATATGCCCTTTTCCACCCAAACACAGACACACTACCCGCAACCACCTCCCCTCACGAAGACCCCATGTCTGTCAGAGTAGAACCGTGTTCCAGAGTTTTCAATGACTCATGTTTTGGAAGTGGCTCTTCAGGCCTTTCTTCTGTGGTACCTCCGGCGGGACTGGGCCCTCTCACCAATCAGTTCATCGCTATGCCTATTAACCGTCTGCCCCACCCAGGAGCCCCACTACCTTTCTTCTGGACTGAGAAATGCAGTCAGCATTCATGTGCTCTCAGTCCCCATAGTTAATCAGAAGCAGCAAATACTAGAACTCTGTTACCACGGCAATTGCTGCTGCAAATGACTCTCTCGTAGTGAGAAAATGATATGCTTTCAAGTGAATTAAGGTCTACTGATAAGTCAAAGAGTCATTCACAAAGGACTCAAACAGTAGCAGAAGGCCTGGAGCAAAGCAAATCCGCCAGGACACGCTATCCTGCGCAACTTTGCATTTATAATTTGTACCCTTATTCTCAGGCTCAGTATCACCTTCGGCACACAGTGTCATTGTTCCTTTCATTTATCTCAGTTATTAAGGCACCACGGAGGCCTGGCAGGTCTCTGGGAGCCTCTGAGTGGGGTAAACTAGAATCGAATTTGCTAAGTAGTTTTCCTTTGTGTGTGAAGCGCAGTCTGCGTGTGAAGCCCTTCTTCCCATTGATTCAGAAGCAGTGCGCACAGCGAGTAGGGACAAAGGATGAATGAAGTCTGGGTCTCCAACATAAAAAAGTGTAGAATTATTAAGAGTAGATTTTGTTTAAGAATAAAACGGTGACGGCTTTCAACTAAAAAGAATCATTCTCAAGAAAGGGTTCTGCTGAAGAGTTTCCTCCATAAACACCTACATTTAGCCAATCTGATGCACTAGACAAAATGTTCACCCATCGATCGCTACTAGTATAAAAACGCTAATATGAAAAACAAACTAAGCTGCGGCTCTGCTCCACGAGAAAGGCGGCTCAGTTCACAACCTCCCCCAGGACTTGGTTCTCACAAACGTCACTCGAGTCTACAGGGCGGGGAACCTCTTTTCTGACAAGGGCCATGTGGATATTTATACTACCATTCATGGACTATATCAATTACCAACTTAAAAACGTGCCTGCTATATTTGGTCAAATATTTAATTAGCTCACCCCTAATACGATGGCTGGAACGGCTTCTCTTTGGTTAAGTGTGCGATGTTAACTGATATTGATGATTTCTTGGGCCTTATAGTGGCCTCAACTGGAGCCCTAGTGCTGTAGAGGGCTGATGACCATAAGGTCAGCAGTTTAAAACCACTAGCTGTTCTGTGGGACAAAGATGGGGCTTTCTACTACTGTAAAGACTTAGTCTTGGAAATCCACGGCGGCAGCTCTCCCTGTCCTATAGGGGCTCTCTGAGTCAGAACTGACTCGATGGCAGCTAGTTGGGGTGAAATGACCCACAGACTGGATGTTCCCACGCTTCACATGCTGTCTCAGCTGAGAAGCTATTCTAATGATTCTTTTGCTTAAGACTTTAAGAAGGTGCAAGAGTGAGTATGTGAGCTTGCTTTCAGGTATCTGAGGATTTCCCACCTCAGCACTATTGACATTTTGGGCTCAACAGTTCTTTGTGGTTGGGGCTGTCATGTGTATTGTGGAATGATTATTAGCACCCCTGGCCTCTATCCACAGACTGTCAGTACTACATTGTGAGTTGTGACAGCCAACATTGTTACACTGCCAAATGTTTCCTTGGGAATAAATCATCCCCAGTTAAAAACCACTGGTGTAGTGTATATCCTTGGAAGTAGGCTGGGTGAAGGAACCGAGTGGCCAATTTACTATAAATATCTCTTAGGTAGCTATTAAAATCATACTGGAGAGAGTGACAGTGAAACAGAAACTCGATATTTGTTTTTAATATTTTCTTTCTTTCTGATTGGGATTGTTCTGTTTTTTTCATTGCTGTTGGGTTTTGTCTATGGTTTACGTGATTTTCTGTAGATGGAATCCAGAATAGGTCAATCTAGGGACACTAAGTCATTGGATTAGTAATTACCTAGTGGGTATAGTGGTCATGCGTTGGGACTGCTAATTGCAAGGTCGGCAGGGAAGACACCACAGCCCCTTGGTGGGAGAAAGACAAGGCTTTCTCCTCCTGTAAAGAGTTACAGTCTCAGAAAGCCCCAGCGGCAGCTCTCCCCTGTCCTACAGGGTCACTAGCAGTAGACACCAACTCTCCAGCAGTGAGCTGAGCTGATCGGAGGTGCCTGGCAGGGGAGGATTGGATGGGCAATGAGTATGAGGGAAAATGTTCTGAAATTGATTGTGGTGAGAACTCGACAACTCTTCTTAATATGACTGAACGATTAAGTTGTATGATATGTGAATTATATGCCAATTAACGATTTAAAAAAAGAATGAGGGGGAAGTGAGCCAAAGGCACAGTAGATGACAGCTTCAAGGAGATGTAACCACAATCTCACTGCTACTGAGTCAATTCCAACTCAGAGTGACCCTACCGATGGCTCCGAGGCTATAAATCCTTACCGGAGCACGTAGCCTCAACTTTCCTCCATGAAGCAGCTAGTAGGCTTAAACCAATGACCTAAAGGTTAGCAGTCTGAAGCTTGATAGTGCCACCAGGGCTATTCTACAAGAGGACTGGTGAGTAGTTTAATTTGATGATAGAGATCAAATAGGGAGGGAGAAGGGAGAATAAGAAAAAGCAGTGAGGGCAACGAAGACAGAGAACTCACCACCTCTATCAAAGGAGTGAGAGATGCTGAACGTGACTAATATATTCAAAAAGTGTATATGATTGAGTGATGGAATTTCAGTAATTTTATTTCTCATTCATATTGTTCTCTTTTTTTCTTTTTAGTCTGGAGAATTTCTTATCTCAATTATCAGGGGGGGAAACCCCACCCATAATGATATTTTCACGTTTTAAAAAATAACTACTGTTGTTTTTTCATAGGATATGGCTTTCATTCTCATCTATGGAGAATCAAATTTTTCCCCCAAAAATATCTTAACATGAATGAGAACATCAATCCTTCTAGCCATAAAAATATTGGTCCTAAATGATTGAAGAATTTGGTCTCTACCTTTAAATCTACAACATCATAACAGACAAAATTTTTACCTAGTTAGAGTTCTGAAATGGCCAGCATTTTCAGATGGCTTATGGCAGGAAAAGTTCTAAAGCTAAATGATCGTATGCAAATTTCTCCAATTACTAGACCACCTGTGATTTTATAAAAATAAACACAGCTACATGATAATGAGGAATGTTTTTCTTAATGCCTACATCTGCACATACTTAATCAATAATTTAGGATGAATTCATGATCTGCAGCTCAACATCACTCTGTGGAGTTAGAGAGCGATGGAATTTTAACAGCCATTTTCCTTAATTAAAAGACCCTTAATTATGCAGATGCTTTCCTTGAACGCTCTAAAGACATTTCTAAGGAAATAGAGCCCTGAGTAATCTATGATGATGACAGATATAAAAAACAAACATGTAGTCTAATATTAGTTCAATATTTTCCAAAAGCATATCCCCTTATTCATATTTTATATAAATGCCCACTTTCAATATTCACTTTTCAGTGAAATTAGTTTCATGAGACATTATTCCAATATAATTTTCCCTTTCTTCCAAAAGCCTAAGTACGAAAGCACTTTGCAAAGTCCCGAAGTGTTTTCATGTGCTCTTCTCGTGCCGTGTTTGAGCGGACTCAGCTCTGACTCACGGCGCCACCTTGGTACAGGGTATAGAACCACTCGATACAATGCTCAAGGACGTGGCCTTTCGGAAGCAAGGTTGCCAGGCATGTCTGCTGAGGTCCTCTAGGTCTATATTGTTAATGAGGTCTAGGTCTATACTGTTAATATTTGTATGATCTTTATACTGGCCACTGCTTGTACGATCTTTATACTGGCCACCGCTTGTGTGATCTTTATACCGGCCACCGCTCTAAAAGGAAATTTAGCATTAACAATATAGGAAGAAAACTTTCAAGTTTACAAAACATCTTCATTAAATAACTCAAAGCACTGAACAGATTATTATCTCAGTAATTCTCTATTACATATCTCAGTGGTCAGTAAAATTAAATAGAAGATGTAGTGTTAGCCTTATCCTCAAAATTAAAGCAGCACTTGGAAGCCACTAAGTCCCAGAAACAAGCCCTAAATATAGCTTAGGAATCACTTCCAGGGGCTTCATGTTAATCTTATGCACCAGGTTTCTGTTTTGCGTTGAACTGTAACATTTTCTTCCAACTTCATCTTCCACGTTTTTTAGGAGAGCTACTTTTAACCACCAGAGGGCGCCTGAGCCTTCCGGTGCCAACAGTCCAAACCAAGCTCACAGCCATCGAGTTGATGCAGACTCACAGTGACCCTACAAGACAGGGTACAACTGCCCCTGTGGGGTTCCAAGACTGTAACTCTCTATGGGAGTCGAAAGCCTCACATTTTGTCCCTCAGAGCAGCACAAAGTTAAAACTACCAGAACTGTTCTAGCTTTAGTAACTAGTCTAAATATCCCAGGGAACACCATGTAGAAAAGTAGTTTCATCAAAGCTGATTGATTGTTTTCTAATGATATTAAACACAAATGTCCGGGCAAGCAATATAGCTGGAAAAAAATGTACAAGATAGACTTGTATTTTTTTAATGTTTTGAAAGCTGAACCCTAATCATATTTCAGCTTCATGTATTTTTAGGAAAGTTTTTACACTTTATAATACTGTCTGTCTCTGGCATTTAATAAAACTAGCTAACAATTACTGTAATATGATTTTCTTGATGTTCGCTGAGGATAAGCAACAAATAACCATGTATCATAGCATTCTGACCTTCACTGGCTACTTTTTCACAGGCTAATTTATAGACATTGCAGTGAGAATAATTGAGAGATAAGTTGTGTGCTGTAGATCTAAATGCCAAATAATGAACAAAATTGAATCAATTTCCTTAGGTGCTGCTGTAGTAATATTTTCTCCTTTTGAATTTTCAAAGAACCAAATTCTAACTTTTTAGCCCTTTATATAAGTTGGCCCCATTTTACTCTCTTTACTTCTCACGCTCGCTCCATTTCAGGGGAAGAAACAACAATCAAATAACAAGGTCATGCTTTCAAGGGAAGAAACAACAATCAAATGACAAGGTCATGCTTCTAGAGATAAACTGAGAAGGTCATGCTTCTAGAGATAAACTAACTGAGACCTGGACAACTTACTAATGGCAGCAACTGCCATTGTGAGTATGTATAATGTGACAGGTGCTCGACTCCCATGACCTCACTTATCAGTCAGCACAACCCTCAGTCACCCTCACTGCCCCTGCGTCAACGCCAACTCACCGGCTGCGCAGCGCAGGGTAGAACTGCTCCTGTGGGCTTCGGAGATGGAGACCTCCTGGGAGTGGAAAGCCCCATCTTTTTCCTGTGGAGCACCTGGTGGTTTCAAACTGCTGAACTTTTAGATGGCAGCCCACTGCATAAAACCACCATTCCACTAGGGATCCTTCAGCAAAACCCTACAAAGCCTGTATCATCTCTATTGGGGAAATATACCACAAGTTTTTGGCATCTTGATCAAGTAAAAGCAGAGCCCACTTTGTTTCATTTAAAATTATCATCTGTAGAGTTACAACACTTTTGACTAGTTGCTTACTAATACTTCCACTTGACTGCTTACTTGGAAGCCCGCTCCCACCCTCCCCAAAAAGGGCGGGGCGAGTAAACTAAGTGTCTGCTTTCTTAGCACTTATATTTAACAATGTAACTCAACATTGTACTAGAATATCTAGTCCTCAAAAAGTGGGAAGAAATAGAAACAAAAGACAAAGATTAGAAACCAAGAAGAAAGCTGGTCTATTTAGAAACACGGTATGTTTGTAATGAAAGGACATTCTAAGAAATACACACACACACACACACTGTAAGCTCCTAGAGTTAAGACATCAATTTCACAAGGTTGCAGGGTGGTAGGACACTATGTCAATACCTGTTTAGAAATCACTTGTTTTACTATATTATAGCAAACAATCGGAAAATTAAATTTAACAAAACTACAGTTCAAAATCATTAAAACAAAACACTTGGGATTCAATTTAACAAATTGATAATTCTTTGCTAAAATCTAGAAAATATTTTGAAAGAAGATGACTTAACTGTATGGATGGGTAAGATAATAAGTTTCCAAATTTCATCTATAGATTCAACATAATTCTAATTTAAAACCTATTATCTTTTTTGGGGGGACGGGGTAGAAACTACAATCTGAATGATGATTTTGCATAGATGCACCTAGGAGCTAAAGCAGTCAAGAACAAAGGAAAAAGGTGAAAATTTTATACTACCTGATTTAAAGATTTGCTATAAACCTTTGGTAACCAAGATAGATGAGGGACAGATGGATCGATGGAATAAAACTGGCAAACATATAAGCAAACAATTGATTTCTTAACAAAGACCCTGAGGCATTTCAATAAAGAGAGTCTTTTAACTTAACAAGCATATGAGGGGAGAAATCCCAAAGCTCTCTATCCCTGTATTACATGTCCACAGCAATTATTTCAAGATGGATCACAGACCTAAACAAAAGAGTAAAATCCAAAGTTGTTAGAAAAAAAGAGACTACCTTGATGAGATTGGGACAGGCAAATATTTCTTTAGATGCAAAGATTTGTAACTATAAACAGAAATATGTACTGAACTTTAAACATAATAGAAATTGCATATCAAAAAATATTAAGAACATGAAATGATAACCCAAGCCCAAGAGGAAGTATTCACCTTAAACATATCTGAAAAGGGATTTGCATGGAGAATATCCAGTATGTGTATATGGTATACACACACACATATATATAATTTAAAAGGGCCAATAGCCCCTTTAAGATGGGCCAAACTATATACTCTGGTTTCTCTTCCAATTGTATAAATCTCTCACCTTTTACTAAAATGGGCCAAACTTTAAAGAGACACTTGAAAAATGAAGATATATTCCTATCAACAAAGCACAAAAAATACAGTTAACATTAGTCAATAGAAAATTGCTAACTCATTTGGGATACTACTTCGAATTTACTCGAGTTGTTAGAATGAAAAAGATGAACAAAACCAAATATGGCAAGAACAGGGCAAAACCAAAACTCTCAGAAACCGCTGCAGCCAAACCGGACCCACTGTGCTGGGGTCCACTCCAAATCACAGCTGCCCCTTAGGGCAGAACAAGGCTCCCCACGAGGTTTCCAGAGCGGTCAATCTTTATGGACGCCACCTGTCACATGTTCCTCTTACAGAGCAGCTCCCTCAAGGCCAGGCCTTTCAGCTGATTCTGACCCACAGCCACCACGTCCCGGGTTTCCAGGACAGCCCATCTTTCTCCCACAGAATGGCCGGCTGCTTCGAGCTGCTGACCCTCCTTTCAGGAGCCCAACCCCTAACTTGCCGTCCCTTCAGGGCCCACGCTGAAGGTGTAGTAAACGGTACAGCGTCTTTGCAGGTCAGTTTGGCATTTCCTTCAAATACCTTTAAGGCAGCAACTCAACTTCTACCTATTTACCCAAAGGAAAGACAATGTATGTCTACCAATACAGATGTCCAGCATGGCGATAGCAGCTTTTAACAAAATATACAAAAGCTGGAAACAATCCCAATGTTCATCGAGGTTCCCAAAAAACAGACAAAAACAAACCCATGGCCCTCCAAGCCCCGAGCGAAGAAGAACTGAAAGGGAGCACGGGAAAGCTTCTCGGTGGTGAGAGACGGGGCGGATCGGCGTGATGGAGACAGTGGGTGCACGGTTGTCAACATGCATTCAGTCACACTCACGAGGAGACCTTCACAGTCTGTAACATTTACCCCATCACCACAATTAAAAAGGTTTACTCTTCATGCTATTAAATGGAACATACTCAGATCACTTATGAAAAAAGACAATAGATAAATAAATAAATACATTACATCCCCTATAAGATATTTGACAATAAAATTGTAGTTACCATCAATTTTGGATTATTCTATAAATATTATTTATAAACAAATGGTTCCATTTACTTACTATGACTTTCCCTACTGCTTTTCAAATTCTCTGAAATTTACATATAGGTTTTTTTCCTAATTTTTACTTCTCTCTTTTTTATATGAAAAGGACATTTACTATTGGCCTTTAATTGAATTTTGAATGATTTAGCTATAATTAGAAAGCCTGAATGCTGTTTTAAGACTTAATATCACGTAACCAAACATTGTGCCTAGCAAGCCTCTCCGCGACAAAGAGCCCACGTGGAAAATGACACACGTGGTGCATCCGACCAGGAGGGCCTGTGCCTTTGGTTGCACAGAAAACTTCAATGAGGCCTGGATTCTTCCATACCTAAACCTCCCCCTTTAAAAAATGTTTTATTAACTCCTGCTTTAAATTAGTCAGCATTTTCATTCTAGAACAAAAGTATTACTAAGGAATGGATCAATCAATGCAGTGTACGTGTTAGCGTGCCGACTGGTTCATTTATCAGACACAAATGTGCCCTCTGGAGGCCTCCCCAGCACTCACACATGACCCCTGACCCCTGCGCCCTGCTCCCTTTGAAACTCCCAGCCTCCTACACAGTGGTCTCTTCTCATCCAGGCACCAAGACCCCTTGGAGCCCTCCTTCCACAAACAAGCAACACAAGACACAGAGCTACCCGGCCCACAAAGGGAGCAGCAATTAGTCCAGGCGCACTGCAGAAAGCTACCCTTTGGGGAGTACGGTTGAGTGCTGTAAATCTGGGTGATGAACGAATTGGAAAGAAAGGGAGGGGTTAAAAAAACCCCAAACTTCATCAGCTCAAAAGAAAATGACTACTGGGGACTGGCAATCTCGCCACCATGGGGTAATTGTGCTCACTCGGGGCACGGCCTAGCAACAGGAAGAGCTCAAAAGTCCCTTACAAAGCTGATTTGATGGGAAGAGACTCACATCTGCAACTGGAAGGAGACGTCGGAGCACTCTGCTCACTGGAGCTGGGAGAAGCAGCAGGTGTTTCAGCAGCAGCCAAGGTCCAGAACAAAGGAGACTACTCCTATTTATTTGGCTAAATACATGCCTTTGTTAAAAATAAAAAAAAAAGATGCACACACGTGTATGTGATTTAAGTAGCCTTCTGTCTGTGACATTTTGATTTGGATGTGTTTCAACCTCAAATATAGTAAACGGATGTCACAAACAAAAGAAGGTAAGTGTGACAAAGAAACAATGGGATAATTGTGGTTGAACCACGTTAGAAGACCTGAAAAAGGCCAAGTCCAATTGGACCCAGCATCGCATGCTCCTGGACGCTCAGTTAGTTTCTTCAGAGTATAAACAGAGTGTACATACGAGCGAGACCTGTGCCTGGATCGCCTGTTGTTGGGATCCGCCTGGTTTTTGTCCTTTTGTCTTCTTAATACGGCTTCCCACTGAGGTGCAGAATCAACCATGTCACTGTCCTGGCGTACTCTGGGAAGAAACCATTGGTCTAGAGTTAACATCCACATCCGTGGTGCCTTGTATTTTACACTCATTCCCAACTCGCTTTTAGAAATCACGTAAGATGAACCACTATACTATGATCACAGAAACTAAGTGTGTATTACCTGGATTAATAGACCTCTACGTAGATAGGTACATGAAAATATAATATGCACGGATAAAGCTTTAAATCTACAGTAGTTATTTTCAGGTTTCTGTCTTTGGCATAATAACATTTTCTAAGAAAATGATGCATACCAAGCAAAAACTCCTTTGAAATATTCAAGTTTTCATTAAAGAAACAGGGCTGTCAGCGATAGAGCCAACCATAGTCATTTTTTAAATGTGGCAATGAAATGATTACATATAATTTTACTTTGAAGTGTTGTTAAAATTCACACTGTCCGAGTGTTCTTGGACAAAAGGTACCAGATAAAATATCTTTTTCCCCCCAAATAGAAAACGAGGTACACAGTGATGAAGTATCACGTCGGCAGCTGTGTAGACACCCAGCATCCGGGTATGGCCGCTCAAATGTCTGGAGAAGGGCTGAGTGAGGGCTGTGAACAGACGGCTGCCAAGAACAGGCAGAGACTGGACAGGAGGCGGCGGAAATCCAGGGTGGGGCTGGGGGATTTGGAGAGCATGGTATTTGACATGCAAGATCTAGGACCAGTGACGAAAATCATTTGAAAAAGATCATCCGGAAATCGGTACATCTGAAATCTGAATTTTCCTTATTTTTAAATATTGACAACTAATTCTGAATTTAAGCCACTATATGGATCTGCGGGACCCCTGGCAGCCCAGCAGTTGAAGTGTTCAGACGTTAACTGAAAGGCCGAAGTCTGAACCCACCGGTGACTCCTCCATGGGAGTAAAGATCTAGCGATCAGCTCTTGTCGAGGTCACAACCTGGACAGGTACAGCGGCAGTTCCCCTCTGTCCTAAGGGGTCCTTATGAGTCAGAATCGGCACGATGACACGGAACATAAAGCCCAATCTCAGCCTGTAGAATGTGAGACTTATGATGCACGAAGGCTTTCCAGGAATGAGGGTGAGACGGGGTGGTAAGCAAGCGCTTGATTAAAACAAGCGTCCAGTGAATATATAAATACCATCTCAAAGGCACTACAATGATGGAGTAAGGCTGTTTGATTTGCAAAAATCCTTGAACACCAGTTATTTGAATATTTGTCTTCTTAATTTCTGTAAGTTCTTCTGGAAGCTGCTCCTGCAAGAAGGGGTGTTGTGTGTTTACAAACATGGGAAACCGGGCAAGGCTGGAGTGCTGTCCTCTCAGAGCAGAGGCCTGCTGGTCGCCCTGTTGAGGCACTGTGGGCGTGTATCTAGAACTGCCTACAACTATGTTGAGAGTGAAACACATCCATTTCACATGTAACTGAAACAGTGATCATATAAAGCAAATTCAAGCTCCAAAAGAGCAGGACAAAAGCATTCAAAATCTCTTGAGACAGACAGACAGACATTGCCTGCATACCTTGCTAATAATATGGATTAAATCAGAAAGGAAGTCAGGCTGTGGACTGACTTCAGTTTTAATTTTTAAAACTGAAAAATGCAAAGGGGGGAGCATCTAAGAAGAGTCCGAAGTGAGGGATGACATTGGGGTCCCATGTTTCACAGGCAGATGCCCTCTGCTGGTGACACTGTTTCATAAATACTGTAACAGGTGCATTAAAAATGTAAGGCTCATTGAAGGCACAACAGAAGCACATCTTCTTGAGTAACAGGTGGCATGGCTGTCTGGGTCTGTAGTGAAGTTTGGAATGACGCCCTCACAAACAGTTGCTGGCTAATGGTCCCTCATTACAAGGACTCAAGTGTCACCTCTCGCATTGCTAAACAAAATGAGCCAGAAGACCCCCGGTGCTCCTGGGGGAGGGAAGCCCAAACCTTAGAAGCAAAAGGGTTGGAGCTTAGGAGGCAAGAGTTAACTATTTTATATATGCGTGAGTGGGTACCAAATCTTTACATTATAATCAATGAGCTCCTATAGTGCTTCTGCTTTTTGAATCTCACATATTCTTAGACACAGGGTATGCAAGTTTGGGTTTTTGTTTATTCATTTTGTTTACTGCTTTTCTTGTGCTATTTTTACTTTGAGGTAGGTCAGATTTACATTTTAAGGATAAAAATTACGAGCATTCAACGAACGCAGTCCCTTTTAAAAAGGTTGTTTGTATCCGTACAGAGAAGGTACATGTCAAACTGTAACTATGAAATCATCAAAATGATTTTGGCTGTCTTTTGGACTATTTTTCAGTTTTCTATAATGTGAAAAAAAGCTTGAAGAGAAAAAAATCCACATTATTTTAAAAACCTGCATGGAGTCCCCATTGCCTGTAGAATAAAGTTAGATGGCTGAAGCTTTTTTACATCTTAGAATGTCATTAGAAATCTATTTATTTTCCTATGTAAAGGTGATTCTCAAAATCATACACCTCTTATCTAAATGCGGATTCAATGAGTCCTCGTCTATTCTACTGTTTCTGCACAATAGTTCAGGAGGGAAGGTACCCTGACGAGGCTTTGCGCTTGGATTAGTGCATGAGGGAGAGGACTGCTGTAGAACAGACAACATCCCAACCACGGTTCAGAACAGAAGACCTCGAGTATATTTTATTCATGTTGTACTAGAGTCCGGTGGCCCACTTTTCCAGTCTATCCATGCAATTTAGATTCCAACTGCATTTGACAATGAAAATTTACAAAAGTTTTGAGGATGAAGCACCACATAATGGTTTCATAGCAATAAGGAAGACGATGACGACTCCTAGTCTCCTCTTTATGGAAGTCTTCCCAATTACAGTTCTGCTCTGCCTCTTCTGCAAAACTCTTCACTTCACCAAATGAATCCCCTTGCAAGTCCCTGTGGCTTCCTAATAAGACCTTCCTTTAAGCCAATCCTTAATCTCCTTACACTTCTCATTCACTGAGTGAAAGACCATGTTTCATGCTGAATTGAGAAGTCCTACCGAGCAAATGTATAATGCAGCTTCAAGATGATACGAGCAATACACATTGCTTCAGAGGCCCCCGCCCAGACATTATCTGACTCGGACACATGAGTAAATCTCTCACTTTCTTTGATTAGGTCTGCTCTGTCTCTATGAAATTACTGCAAAGATCTTTTCCAGCTTTTCTACTGATTGTTTCTCTTCTTGGGTTTTCTTTCTAAATCAGACACATTGAAGCAAACCTCAGTTCTGCAGACACCCAAGGACTCCCCACACGTGCTTCCTATGGCCAATCATTGCTAAAATTAAATCTGTAGGTCCCAACTGACTGTGAACTTGTGCTTCCCATTGTCTGCACTCATTTTTGGATCACCTGCTAGGAAGCAATTTTCTTTTTTTCAATAGTCTTCTTCCCTAGGGAAATTTATGTTGGTTCCAGGGTCTTTTGACAGGCTCCCTGAAGACCAGCAAGCAAAAAATGCATTTGTTTTTTCCACCTTCTCCGACCACCAATAAATTATTCTCATTTGCTCTTAAAGACGCGTCTGTCTCTTTCACTCATTCCTCATGCAGCTCCTAGGAAAATGTGCTGCCTTTGGTGCAGTTTGCTTCTCTATCTGCCAGCATCCCACAGTTGCTAAAGCTTGGCTCTTCCAAGGATTCTCTGTCAGACATAGTGAGACTCTGGAAGTTCTAAATCACTCTTATAACATCTGTATCCCGCCATGCTCTGTTTAAACAAGCATCAGAGCACAGGTCTGTAGCACAGTGAACACTCTTCCCAGTGGCTTTGAACAGACTGCCCTCTCCACAACCACAACTCTAGGTGTTCGCAGCCGGGACAGCAGGTCAGCGCAGTAGGGAATGCTTAGAAGAAAAGAAGCAAGTAGCCTTTGTGAAGGTACTATCAACTGGTTTCAGTTTGCAAAAAACTGGAAAAAAAACAAACCCAAAACTTTAAAAACCCATATTTCTGGGGTATAAAGGACAATAAAGTTATCTTGTACTGCCTGCCTGCTGTTGTGAGCTGCCATGGAGTGGGGGGCTAGCTAACGGTGATCTTATGCACAACAGGGCTGGATCATAAGTTTGATCCACAGGGTTTACGGGGTGATTGGGGAAAGGAGGGGGTGGTGATGGAGCACATCAGGCTTTCTTCCTGGTCCGTCTTGTCTGGGAACTTGTGGAGGCCTGTTCAAAACTTCCTGCTATTGAGTGACTGACTCATCGTGACCCTGTGGGTGGGGCAGAACTGCCCTGTGGGTTTCTGAGGCTATAAATCTCTATGGGAGGAGCAGAAAGTCTCATCTGTCTCCTGAGGAGCAGCAGGAAGGTTCAAACTGCTGACCTTGTGGCTAGCAGTCCAACTTGTAACCCACTTCATCATAATAATAATGTTCAGTATCATAAACAAATTAACAAAAACTACTCACATTACAGGAGCAGACAGGCCTACCTAGGGGCTCATGTGTTGGAACCGCCAACCTTACAGTTAGCAGCCCAACACAGTACCACCATGCAAACCTCTATTGACGCATGAGGTGCACTGTCTGGGAACTGAACTCAGATTACGTGGAAGGCGAGACTTCTAGCACTAAACTACCACTGTTCCCTCGCACTTCTGTAACAGTCACAGAATCCTACCAAAACCATCATCCACATGTGTCCTACCCAAATTTGTCCCTGTTAGTGCCATATTTCGGCCAGGGGGGGCACAGTCTCTTCATTTTCAGGAAAATAATAAAAGAAGATCTATGGAACCGGTTTAAAGCATTCAAAATCACTCCCTTAATCGGCTATTCAGATTTAGATTCTAAAAGACTTGAAAAGGCACAAAGAAACCCCGACAACATTTGGGCAGAACAAATTCATATGAGAAACAGTGACTTTGGTTTAAAGGGAGCCCAATCCCCACACCCCTCGACATGTGTTCTGTTTTCAGAGAGTCCAGGCTCTTCCGATCATCCAGGGTACGGTTGAGCACTCTCTTTAACCCACTAGTACCTGCCTATGCAGGGCTCTTCATAGTGTCCAGAGCACATCCTTCATCTTCTGCTTCCTTCAGTGGTCCACTTTGCACATGAGAAACTGATTCTGACAGTAACCTCCCTCGTGCTCACAGAGCTCTTCAAAACAGGGCCACGTTCACGGTGCAGGCTCCTGAAGTCTGTGCCTCACACTCTTGCACACACACTGCTTTATGTACGTAACGTGTGTGCTTAGGATGCTGCCATCCCAGAATAAAGTTAGAGAAAGGTTTAAATGGTCCCCGGTGGCCATTTCACTATTTCTGCTCTGAATTTCTCTCCTTTCTCTTAAGTCCTTTTATCCTCACCAGGCCCTGAGTTACTTCCACTTTTACGCTTATTAAGAAACCACCAAGCTATTTCCCTGAGCCACCAACACCCCCACTTCCTTGCCCCCAATCTCCCACTTCAAAAACCTAAGAGCCTAGTAGCACATCAAAGCTAATGACTGAGAAATCAACAGATTCTCCCCCACTGAATGCTCAAAAGACTGCTGATTTCCATCAATAGCACAAAGGAGATTCTACAGGATGGTTTCTCTGAGTATGATGGGGGTTTTACTAAACCCAAGGTACTTTGGGGGAAAGCTGATTCATTAAAGATTTCATTCTGGTATATCTACTTCCGAGATCCTCTCTCAACAACACACCTCCTGGTCAAGTTCAGGACATGGCACCTGGACTCTAATCAGAAAGTGATGGGATGGCCGGCTGCTCAAGTACAAGAGTCAACACAAAATGCAGACCATTCACGTTGGAGTCCCTTACACTAAGTAGTTCTCAATGTGATGAATTTGATTAATTTAATTAAACCGATTATTTTTCAAGTCAGTAGAGCCACGTTAAGCAATCTCGAAAGAAATTTTAAACATTTTCATTTTAATCCTACCAGTGAATTAAGACATCAATATCATTTCCTAGCGCCTGTGCATTCCTCGCTTCATTCCTCGGGGGTCATAGTCCCAGGAGTCCTGGAGGCGAAGTGGCTAGCACTTTGCAGTTAACCAAAAGGTCAGAGGTTGAACCCACTAGTTTCTCCTTGGGAGAAAGGCGTGCAGGCTGGTCCCATAAGGATTTAGTGCATTGCCTTGGAGTTGCTTCTGACTCGTACTGATCCTGTGAACACTGACCCTCAGAGGCGCCAGGGGTAGTTCTACGGTTCCCCTTTGTTCTACAGTGTAGCTAGGAGTCAGACTTAACCACACGACCATGAGCAAGAGGGTACAGAACCCCCTTAGAATTTGACACAAGTTACAGATCCAATCTTCAGAAAAATGTCTGCTTGGAAACACATCAGTTTACATACAAGATCATGCCACTTTCAGCCCCCTGCATCCTACCTATGAAACAGAGGGTAGGAATGTCTGATATAAATAAAAATAACCAAATGTCACACTACTGAGGAAGGCAGAAAAATGGAACACACATCTGGGGGAAAAATGGGGGAAGTAGGAAAAAGGTGGGCGGGGGGAAGCCAACATGGATATAGAGTCATTATTTCATTTGATAGTTGAGTAACTTCCCCATAAAACAAATCAGTTAGTGTTATACTCCCAACTCAAAGATGAAAAAGCGAAGATCTGGACCGATGAACTCAGGCGCCCACAGTCAAGCATCAATCCATGGCAGAACCAAGCCCCTGAGGCAAATTCTTGGGGTTGTTTTGTTACCTACAGGGCTGGCTCCTGAGCGAAATAGGACTCAGGGAAGATAAGAGAAAGGAAGAATGGTTGGGAGAGAAACGAACGTAAACCCAGTGCAGGCACGTAGACGGCGGCATGCAGAGTGCCAGGGACGAGCAGAGGACGAGTGTGCCAACTAAAGGGAACCTCGTGACAAGAAACGGCGCTCCTCGGACCAACGCTCACAGCGACACATCCAAGAACCAGGCCGAGAATGGGAGACCCTGAGACGGTGGCCCCCAGTCACCCTTCAGCTCTGGAACTGAACTTAGCTGCGGTGCAAAAATCAACTGGTTCAGAACAAGAGAAGCTTTTACCGAAAGGCAAACAGTTGCGACCGCGAGTCGAGATGGAAAGGAAAAGAGAAGCAGGGAGGAAGCAGGAGGAGGGAGGAGGAGTGAGGACGGTCTATTGGGGGTCCGCAACGAAGGAGCCGACACTCAATGTGTATGAACAGACGAATGTCAAGTTGCTAACAGGCCCTGTAAACCTTCGCCCAATTCACAGTGAAAAAAACTAAAAGGGAATAAACCCACATATATCCACACAGAACAAAAAGAACAGCTTATGGTTAGCTGTGAAAAATGAGAGCACCCCCCCCTCCCGAAATATCTTCTTCAGCCTCCAAACCTAGAAAACTTAAGGTACCCACCCAGACAGCAAAACCAGTAAAGGAAGAATAGCTCACGTGCCAGGGGGCAAGGGAGAAATAAACCTGAAGGGAAGTGCAGAACCCCTGATGGGTCAATGTCTTCTGGTGTTCCAGGCAATGACTGTGGAAAGACTGGAGCCAAGAAGCCCTCGTCCGCTGGCCTGCTGGCTCTGGACACAGTGAAAGAGAAGCTGTCTTTTCTAGTTCTAACCTTCTACATTGGAAACTAAATAAAACGACAATCCCTGCTTCTAATAATACTAGTCCTTCCAGAGTTGTTGTGGACTATGGTTTATGGTGATGGTGGCTAAAGTCACTGCCACTGGTTTGGGGACAAAGCTGATTTCTTCCATGTTTCATTAGCTTCTGCTTCTCTTCACACAGAATAAGAGATGTCTAAATTGCTATCCATGGAAACGTAAAGTATCTTAAGCTCCAATGGGCAGACTTAAAAAAAAAATCAATATCCCCACAGAGTGGCATCAAGCTATTCAGGAGAGACTTTCTTTGTTAACAAGGACCAAAAAAAAAAAAAAAATCCCCAAAGAGGTGACTAAAGGAACAACATCCCAAAGACCAAGAACAGCACCCCAACGGTTTCTAGGAAGAAACCCCACTCTATTCAAAGTTCCACTGGGCAGCCCACGGGGTTCCAGGTCAAGTCTGGAAAACAAATCTGCCCGGCAGCTGCCTGCTCTCCAGACTGTACGGTCCCCTTCTAGGAGAGAAAGGGAGATGGGAATGCAGGCTACATCAGGGCATGAGCTTTTGTGGCTTAAGTTGGGTGCATCCTGGGGCTGGATTTAGAGGCCTCCGGGCAGGAAGCAGAGCAGCAGCATGTAGAGGATTCTGTTTGCCCGATGAGTCAGAACGGATTCAATGGCAGCTGGTAGAAGGGCTACCCATTGCTGAAGCATGAGCATAAGACAGTGCTGGGCGCTTGACTGGGGGCACACTAGCCGCTGAGATAAAGGAAGACAGAGGAGGTTGTAGATTCATCCGTATTCTCCCCACCCCACCCCATGTAGGAAGTCAGCCATCGAGACACAGAGGCACCATCAGCAGGGATGTAGTTTAGATGTTCCAGGTGAAACAACCAAATGTGGAAGGAGCCGTTTCTGGAAAAATCTGACAGGCTAATAATGGGTTGGCACAGTGGCTAAGGGACATCCAGAGGTTAACGTAGTGGATTTACACCCTCTTTTCTTGGACACTGTCACCCACTGCACTAGAACAGGAGAGGGTTCATGGAGCCAGAACACGTCCTCTACCCCTCTTGTTGAGAGTGACTTTGGAAGCCTAGGGAGACCCGACAGGCATAAAGAACTCACGCTATCCTAGGACAATTATTTTGGAGACGCCCTGGTGACACAATGATTAAGCACTCAGTTGGTAACCAAAAGGATGGGAGTTCGGGCCCATCTGGTAGCTCCGTGAGGGCAAGAGCAGGCCATCTGTCCCTGTAAAGACAGCAGCTGAGGAAGCCCCCCGGGTAGGGCTACTCCGTCACAGGGGGTTGCTGTGAACTGGAATCGACTCAACAACACACACCAGCGACAGCACAATGTCTACAGCAAATGCAAACATAAAATGATTTTGAACGCCCCTTGCAGCCCTTACATAAAATGTGTCAAAGAATTCGTTTTGAAAACAATTTCTCATTACTAGCCCTGGTGGCGTAGTGGTTATTCACTGGGCTGCTAACTGCAATGTCAGCAGTTCAAAACCACCAGCTGCTCCTAGGGAGAAAGATGGGGCCCCACGGGGGTGAAGGGCCCTAGTCCACCCAGGGGGAGAGTATTAGTTACGTCTCCACAGAATCAGGAGTGTGCACACAGACCCCACCGCACTGCACCAAACCACGAGGACAACGTTAGCCATGAGGAGGAGTGCGTGAAAAGAGTGGGCTGCAGGGCCAGTCCCAACCAGAGCCACCCCGACCGTATCTCTAGAAGTACGTGTCCCAGAGAACAACACCAAACCTACAGGTTGGGGTGAGGGGCCGGCCTATCATGCCCACACGAAAGCAAACCACGAAGGAAAAAGGGAAAGGAACGGTCAGTCTAGACCCCACAGTGGCACCAAGCCCCGAGGACGACGTCCCCGCATGGAACTGCTAAGGCACAGAGAGGACTGTAGGGCCGATAACAGCTCACGACATGCTGTCCTCTTGCTGGAGCATGCTGCGACAGAGGACAATACTGGGGACACACAGCAGGGAGGAAGTGCGGTCTGAACCCCCCTGCAGTGGGGCAAACCAAGAAGAAGGGAACCTAACAGATCAGTAAGGAGAGTAAAGCCAAGCCACAAAGCCCCCAAAGAATCCCCCAAAATAGACTTCAGGCTGGGAGGGGAAGCTCCCGGAGTTCCCCCAGGACCAGTGGGGAAATAGTCACAAGGGTCAGCAGACAGTCCTGGAATTATGCATGTTTTTTGTTGTGGTGGTGGGGTTTGTTTGTTTTTCTTCTTACTTCTATTTTTTTCAATCGTTTGTTTTCTATTTGTTTGTTCTGCTATTGTTCGCTTGCCTACTTACATAAGACAGGCATGGGAAGCAAGCTCACGGAGAAAACAACAGGACCAATGGTCCTGGGGGGACTTGGGGGG
>NW_022111373.1:32215728-32221812 GCF_000313985.2 Echinops telfairi | reverse complement strand
ATCACAGTGTCATTGGGACCAGTAACAGGCATCAGAAGGCCCTAACAATCAAACAAACGAAACCATCTGGTGGAGAACAAGGGGGATCAGAGCAGACTCAAAGACCATCTGTAGACAATGCAACATCCCTACAGAGGGGCCGCAGGGAAAGGATGAGTCAGCCAGAGTTCAGTAGAGCACCGGTGAAACACACAAGGTTCCTCTGGTTCCTGGAGGCTTCCTCACCCCCCACTACCATGACCCCAGTGGTGCCTCTCACTTCGGACTAGAACAGAGCATGTACACAGGTGGATATAAGAGATAAGAGCTCATGACACGTGCAACCCAGGAGCAGGAATGGGAAGAGATACCAGATGGGGAGGGAGAAGGTGGACAGGGGGGAGAGGGAGAAGGGGGAACCGATCATAATGATCAACACACAACCACACACCGGCCTCCAGGGGAAAGAAAAATGGAAGCCATGGGGGAAGGGAGACTGTGGTCGGGTGTGAGATATGAAAATAATAATAACCTATAATCTATTAAGGAGTCACAAGGTTGGGGAGGTGAAGGAGGGGGAAAAACAGGAGCTGCTACCAAGGGCTCAATAGAAAGTAACTGTAGAAAAGAATGATGGCCATATATGTACAAATATGCCTGATACAGTTAATGTATGGACTGTAATAAGCATTGTAAGAACCTTCAATAAAATGATCACCCAAAAAGAATGTGGAGGTATATTAAATCCACTCAAAAAACCACCGATGGGGCCTCTATAAAGAGTCCCGGAAACCCACAGGGCGGTTCTTCCGTGACCCACAGGGTCTATCACAGCATCAACTCAACAGCAGTGAGTGAGCGCCTTACAAAGTGCATCAGCACCTCAACATTCCAAACCACTCTCATTCTAAACAGACGCTCTACACAGTTAAAAAAACAGGAAGCAGTCTGAAGAATTGTTATTTGGGTGCGGGAAAGCAGCTCTTCAGGGGAAATACCTACAAGAAACGCTGAGGCCAGTACAAGCAGAGCAGGACGGGGTTGTGGGCAACCTTTAGACGGCGCTGTTCTAACAGCAGAGGGCGCGTGAGCACCGGGGCCTCAACAGACGCTGCTTGCAAAGGCCATTTTCTGAGCAACTGCAAGGAATGCGTGTATGAATGTGGCTTAGATGGGACCATGAGACTGAGCAAACAGATGAATCAAGATGCTGGCTTGATTTTAAAAATCCAAATTAGTGGATTAGTGGAGGCTGGAGGACATTCCCATGTTTATTGTCCTGAGATACTCTTTAAGCCTCTTTAAGCTTTTACACTGAAACTAAACCTAAGGCCACCTGGTAGCTAAATAACAGACTGGCTCACAAATGAACAACTATCACATGTAAGTGTATTTGCAAAACCACCTACATGAGACCAAATGGCCAATGATTAAAGACGAAGAAGTGAGAGTGCAGGGAAACGAAATGCATAGAAACCGAGCCACCAGAACAGAAATCATCAAAATGCTCACATAGCGTAAGGAATGTAACTGACGTCATGGAGCAATCTGTGTGGAAATTATTGAATGGGCATCGCTCCGCAGCCTTTTGGCTAAGATCAAGTGTGGAAATTATTGAATGGGAACCTAAGCTGCTGTGTAAAATATCACCAAAAACCACATTAAAAAACATTTTATGATTAACATAAAATTCAAATTAGAAAAATCTTAAAAGCAGGATTATTCTTCCTTTGTTTTTGTTTCTTTTGTGTTGCTTTGGTAACAACGGTGAATCATAAAGCAGGGAGAGTGTACCATGGAGACTTCTCCCTCATTCCACATTCCACAGATGCGGAGACGGCAACGATTTCCTTGAGAAGGGTCCTAACACATTAAGATATCACACCTATCTGGTATGACTCCAGAAGTCAAGAAGGCTCCAAACAGGAAACTTTCTTAAGATGATGGTTTGAGCTTAGGAAGAAGCTGCCGGGGCAAAATGCTTATGCCAGTTTTGCAGGCAGAACAGGGGTTGAGAACCAGACTCAATGGCTCAGCACACCAATGCTGACTCAGTGACCGCGGGGTTCCCAGACCGCAACTGTTCATGGGAGTGGACAGCCCAGGCGCTGCGCCGTGGTGGTTCTGAACTGCAGACTGTGCGGATCAGGATCCCAGCCCAACGACTACAGCACCAGGACTCCTTGTAAACAAAGACGAGAAGCCCTGAAGACAGGCTTTGGAGATTTTTCTATCCAACTTCCTCACTTTGGGGGCCAGGAGAGAAAATGCCGAGAAAAGGAGAGAGCAGCCAGGCCGGACTTCCTCACGACCTGAAGCCAGGGCTTCCCCAAAGTGGAACCCTGATATCTAGCCAGACACTTATCTACTGTGGGGCTGTCCTGTGCATTGTCGGATGTATCACGGCATCCCTGGCCTCTGCTCATGAGACGCCAGCCGCAATCTCACCTCCCAGGAGCCTAATCAAAAGGGCCCCAGACACTGCCAATGTCCTCAGGGAGGAGAAGAGAAGACCACATGGTTCCCAGTTGAGAATCACTGCACTGCACCACTGGTGACCAAATCCTCGGCCTCCCAAACGGGTACTCTTTTGTTGACTCACGTAAATACTTTTGGCTTTCAAATAAACATCTGAAAATGTTTAATACTTATTAAACAAGAAGTATTCATTATTAATACTTAATACTAATGTATTAAACCATCATATTAATTACAAGGACTCCTGGTGGCACTGGAGGTTAGGAATTGGGCTTCTAATCGTAAGGTTGGTGGTTCAAACCCATAAGCTGCTCCAAGGGAGAAAGATGAGGCTTTCTGTTTCCAAGAGATTTTCAGTCTCAGAAACCCTATCCTGGGTCACTATGAGGTAGAATCGACCTGATGGCAGTCAGTTTGATAGAGTAAGCATATGTCAGATGGTGTTTGTAACAAGCTCTTAATAATGAGACTAACTGCACTGATGCATCTGCTTTGGATTGAATTCTAAGCTTCCTACACCCCACACCCCCACCCTACCTCCTTGTGCCCCCCCGAAGTATTAATCTGGCTAGATCATGATTCTCAGTATTATGCAATTATTATCTATTTTATGATCTGATATATTTATCCAATGTGCTATAAACCTCAACTTCTATGATATTAATGAGAAAGGATGCAATCTACCAGACTAGGTTTTTATCTTGTCAACCTCTTTAGAAATATAAATGATTAACCAAGTGAGAGGAGATAGAAGGGATTTTTCACCCCCAAGACAAAAGGGCCAGAAATGGAGCCTGTTCTTTGGATCTGCTCCTGCTGCTGAGCACCTCCTAGATCTAGGGGTGGGGGGGGTGGGGGGTGGATGGCATGACACATGAGGGCGTCTACAAGATGCTGGGCCCACAGCTTCAGAAAGGAGCGAAGAACCTTCCCTAGGATTTGACAGGGAGAGAAGCCCTCTGCCAGATCTGTAACTCTGAGCGGGACTCCCTAAAATGGAAGAGCATCAGTTTCTGTTTCTGACAGTCACCTGTTTTGATATTTGTTTATCAATTGCATTAAATAACTATGACATGATCTATCTGTATGGGCCTGATGTGAGCACAAACATGACCTGTGAATACAGAGAAGGCTGAAACTATGGAATCAATGAGAGTGGGAGAGTCTCAGTTTTAGTTAGTCAAAACACAGTGATGGCATGTTTAAGATGCTTCAGGCAAGACCCTCACCTCACGCCATGAACAAGAATAACGTCGAGGTGGATCACAGACCTCGAGGTAAAAACCTCAAACTATCAGGGCCATCAATGAGGGAATTGGGACAAACCTGAGAACTTTGGTGCAGGGAATACACAGGCTATCGGAAATATCAGGAAGGACACAAACACGAGGAAGCACAAATTGACAAGTGAGATATACTAAAGATAAAACACCTGTGGATATCAAAAGACTTCACCAACAGAGTAATAAGAGAGCCCACAGACTGGAAAAACCTCTTTAGCAATGTCACAGCCAACAAAGGCCTTATTACTAAAATCTACAATACTCTGCTAGCCTACAACAAGAAAAAAACTAACTGCCCACTGAGGAGGTGGGCAAAAGACCTGAAGAGAAGTTTCACAAGGGCGGAAATCCGAATGGCTAATAAACATGAGAAAATGTTCCTGATCAATAGCCATCAGGAAGATGCAAATTAAAACAACTATGAGATACCACCTACTGTATATACTCGTGTATAAGCCGAGTTTTCCAGCACATTTTTAGTGCAGTTTTTGTGGTAAAATTAGGTACCTTGGCTGATATTCAGGTCAGCTTATAGTCGAGTATATATGGTCACACCCTCAAAGGCCAATTCAAGAAATCAGAAAGTAACAAATGTTGGAGGGGCTGTGGTGAGACGGGAACTCTCATCCACTGCTGGTGGTCCTGTAGGTACATGCAGCCACTGTGGAAATCAATCTGGTGATACCTAACACTAATGGAAACCGAGCTACCATAGGATCCAGCAACCCCCTCCTGGGCGTATACCCAGGAGTAAGAAACAGATCAAGACCAGATAACTGCATTCCAATGTTCAGTGTGGCTCAGTTCATAATCCCGAAGAACTGGAAACAATCTAAATTTCCAGCAACCGACGTTTGTAAAAAAAACCTCTGGTACATACAAATAATGGAGTACTATGCAGCCCTAAAAAGCAGTGAGGGACCCATGAAGCACATCATCTCATAGAAGGAGCTGGAGGACATGATGCTAAGCGAAGCTAGCCAAGCACCCGAGTCCACTGAGGTAAGCTCAACAGTGCAGTGAGCACAGAGGATAGGCAACTGAACGCATAATCCCGGGTCGAGGTCCAAGCACTTTGGCTGGGGTCAGACCCTACCCAGGGATCCGCATGGCAGCCAACTAAAAAGGAGCGGGGAAAAGAGAGTGGGGGGAAATGAGGGTGGTGGGGGAACAGGGCACTAATCCACCCACAGGGACTGTATTGTTTATGTCTCCACAGGAAGGGAGAAAGAGACCAGACCCCATCCCGGAGCACGAAGCCTTGAGAGCAATATACCGGCATGGAACAATTAACTAACAGAGAGGATGACAGGGCCAGACCCAAGCCCAGCTACGTTGAACCCCTCCCCAGAAAAATGTAATACAGGACAGCACTGAAGATATAGCCCAGGGATAGTAGTGGGTCTGTCCAGACCACAGGGAGCAAGCTGAGAGGGAGGGAGGGAAGAAGGGTGAGAGGGAAAGAGAGAGAGAAAGAGAGAATGAATATCAATCTCATGATGACCCACCAAGCCCCGGGGACGACATCCCTGCTCAGAGCAGCCAATACACAGAGAGGACTATAGGGCTGGCCTCACCATGAGACACACTGTCCCCTCACTGACCTAAGGTGCTACAGGGAACAGCACTGGAGACACTGCTGAAAGAGGGCCTGGTCTACCTCGTGCACTGTGAGACGAAACACAAAGGGAGCACAACAGGGCAGCAAGGGGAGCAAAGTAACCAAGTTACTGAGGAATCCTGAAAATAGACTTCTGAATGGGGGGACAAGGCTCGGCACCTCATCAGACCCGATTGGAAAACACTAATAAAGGTCAGTAGACAGACCTGGAACTACTTTTTTTTTCTTCTTCTTTTCTCTTTCGCTCTATGTCTATCTATATAAGATAGACAGGATAAACAATCCCAAAGAGAAAACAATGGGACCATATTCCAGGGAGTATGGGGGAGGGGGAGCCAACAAACTCAGGGATAAAGGAACAACAAGAGTTGTAAAATTGATGGTGAGGAGGGCGTAGAATACCTGGTGGGGTTTGATCAAGTGCAATGTATCCAAGAGGAATTACTGAGAGCTGAATGGAGGGTGAGCATGAGAGTGGGACCTAAGGAAGGTGAAAAGAAATAAGAGGAAAGAACTAGGAGGCAAAAGTTATTTATAGAGGTATAGGTATATACATGTATAAATGTAAATATATTAATTTATAACAATAGGGATATAAGTCCATGTACATGTATTTGTATGCTAAGTATTAAGAGAGCAGACAGATCTTGGTCCTCTACTCGAGGCCTCCCTTAACACAAGAACATTTTGTTCTAATAACCTGGCACCCTTTAATACTCACCT
>NW_022111373.1:32212196-32215057 GCF_000313985.2 Echinops telfairi | reverse complement strand
TGGGAGGGTGTGGGAGGGAGAGGAAAAACAAAGAGCTGATACCAAGGACTCAAGTAGAAAGAAAATGTTTTTGGAAATGTTGAGGCAACACATGTACAAGGTGCTTAATACAATTAAATGATGGATTATTACAAGATTTGTAAGAGCTCCCCAATAAAATGATTCATACATAAAAAATATTTAAAGAAATTAAAATGCTTCAGAGAAATCTCTCTATATATAGTAAGATTTCTTACCATCCTCAATTAAATTCACTACATGTTGTACCTAAATATAGAATCATCAATTTTTTAAACAACAAAAGAGCTTTGTTTCATCTGATTGTAAGATAACTTGGAGCTAAGGTTTCCTAAACTAGTCCTTCGAAATAGTACTGGATTTTCTCTTAAACCCAGATGAGACAATCCAGATTAATGAAAAAGAAGAGTTTAACAGGAAACAAAATGATATATACATACAGATCCAGGCTTTATTAGACATATTATACATGTATGTATGTGTGCATATGTGTGTGTATAGCTATATAAAATAAGCAGGACACAAAGCTTCCAAGCCTGTGGCAGGCTCTGATGTCAGGCTTCTAGTTAACCAGAGACACTTCAGATGTTACCTGTTTCTCTTCTTCCGGTGTTCTCTATTAGAGTTTTCTGATTCACTACCACTGCTCGTGTTACATCGTGAGCGGGACCTGAAGACAGAGTGGGAAGAACAACGGGAAATAAACCCTTACTTATGACAAATGGAAAATTTCAGAAAAATGCATGCTGGTTCCCTGGAATCAGTTTTGCAGTAAAAGTACTAAAAAAAAAAACCAAAAAACAGTTTTCTGACCCTTCTCTCAGTCAGACATTTTACTGAATCTAAGCTCAAAGAAATAGCAATCCAAGGGAACTATGGTAGCAGATTAAGGCAAATGTCCCCATGTTTCCCCAAAAGGAGCTTAAAAGGAAACACCTCTACCAGAGCACTCCAAACACACTGCAGGGAGCACTGCAAGGCAGGTGAAACCTACGCATGGCTTTTGAAATTAAAGGGGGAAAATAATTAGAACACTCTTAAAGCAGTCACCCAAAAATAACAACAACAACAATAACAAAACTCAAAGAAATTATTTGCCCCTATTACCTCAATGATGAGCACCAGACTCCTCCCCTAGGGCCAAGGCTAAGCTCCAAAGACCAAGTGTCTATGTGACAAATCAGCAACATGCAAAAATGGAGGGTGATGACAACAGACGACAAAAGGAGGATGGCTACACCGGGACATAACTGCCCGCACACCGAAAAGGTCGGCCCAGGAAAACTGACACCAACTTAATCACCATGCCCAGAGTCACTCTCACGGTTCACAGTACCAGGCTTACACGGCTAACGTACTGAACAGTCCAGTGGTAGACACCGTACTAGTGCCATGACTGTGAACTCTCTGATAGTGAGAGTCAGTCAGTGAGTGGAAGTTACACTGCTAATCCACTAATCCACTCCTTTCCCCTACTCCTCCCTGTTCAGTTATTGTTTATTTACCTCCTCCTCTGTTTTAGATCTGAGTCTTCACCACTGTTATGGGTTTTCCTGCGAAAGAAAAAAAATGAACGAAGAAGTTAAAAATATGTATCAGTCGGCTAAGGAAAATACATGAAGATGAAGTTCAGTTCATGCATATTTGTGTATTTTGAGTCATTTACCTAATATTTAGTCACACATCAAGCCCTATAAAAGGAGCCAGAAATAGAGTTTAATAAAAACTGACAAAGTCACTGAACTTAAGAAACCAGCAATCTAGTGGAGGCTGTAAATAGTCTATAAATAACAAGGCACAATGAATCCGCTAAGTCCCCATCATCCAGAAACGGCAGCATCTGCAGCACTTAGGTTTGCAATACGTCTTAACGCCAAACTGGACCACAAGTTAACTGCTGTTAGTTTTCAGAGGATGTCCTTCCAATATTCTGACCCATCTCTCAGTCAGCAGTCCACATCATGGTCACACTCTGGTTGAAATCATCATCTATAGAACCCACGAGCACTGAGTCATAGTGATCCTTACATTGGGGTCCCATAACTGAAAAGCTGTACGGGGGCAGCTAGTCTCATCTTTCTCCCATAGAGCAGTGGGTCTGAACCACTGACTTGGTAAGGTTAGCAGTCTAATGTTTATCCAACATGACCACCAAGTCTGCCAACATCTAAAAATATCTCCCATGTGTTCTCTGACAACAGTATCCTCCTCTTCTCACCTAGCTATATATCTTATATCTTTACAATGCTACTAGGGGCTCTGGAGCCAGACTACGTAAATACTTCTACATTCCCTCATTTTCATTATTATTATTGTGTGATTTTTAAAAGTTCGTGTTCTACTAAGTGGCTCCATTTTAAAAGAACCTCCCTCAAAGGGCTGCATTAAGGATAAAATGAATGTATATATGTGTAGGGTCTACCCAGAAGCACAGATGGCACTCAAACATTAACTATTATTGCTTATTCGACCATGATTTCAGCCTTTTTTAGACACTTTGACCTTGCTACTTTCTCTACTGTTTTTTTCTTTCTTACCTTCTCTTTACCTAGTTTAGACTTTCTAGCCCTTCAATTCAATAGCATGCATGCCAATACTCATAATTTCCCCAACACAATGTTTTTGATATCTTTTTTTTTTTTTTTTTTCAAACTCCCAAGCATGGGTGAATCCAACTGTTTAGACTTTCTAGGCCTGTCTCAAAAAACTGGCTGAGTTATACAATAAAGAGGTACACCAAAGGGTATATAAGCACCCTCACCAGAGCTGACCCCAATCCCAACTACCTGGACAGTTCTCCCTCCTCCCCAGAATTTACTTCAGAGGACAACACTGAAGCTACA
>NW_022111373.1:32197140-32210313 GCF_000313985.2 Echinops telfairi | reverse complement strand
AAAAAAAAGAAATCAAATAAGAAAAAAAATTAATATGTACCCTCACCAACAAAAACACAAATAATCCAATTAAAAATATGAACAAAGGACATGAACAAATACTTCACCAAAGAAAACACCAAGTAGCTAACAATCATAAGAAGAAATGTTCACAATCATTAGCCATTAGAAAGGTGAAAATCAAAATGAGTTATTATTTCACCTCTGCATTAATAGCTAAGTTTTAAAAAAAAGGAAGGAACACCCAGAAAACCACCAAGGATTTAGTCTTGAGCCTTACTGGGGCAGTAAATTATTTTATTTTTAGTAAATTATTTAACTTGGCTTTTCTACCTAAAGTCTCCAACTCTCACTTAATGGCCTTTTCCTGTCTGGGTCTGGTAAGAAGGTGGGGGAGATACTGATAGGATTCCCCTGAGCCTTTTAGAATGGGATTCCCTGGAGTGCCCCCTGCAGCTGCATACAATGAGTCCTCTAAGAAGCAGGAGGGGAGATCACACTATGAGCAGAGCTAGCAAAACACATCCTGCAGACCTGAGACCCCTGTGCAGTGAGGATCCTAGATCCAGGTGACAGCTGCACCATCAGAGGGCCGCAGCAGAACCGGAAGCCAGAGCACAGGGCAGAGTGATGGACTTCCCAAGCCGTGGAGCAAGTGAAGATGAAGTGCGCCTCTAGACATGGAACTGAGGAGCCAGGGCTTGCTAACCCACAGAGCTTGCCCTGAAAGACTTCATGTTGAGGCTGCCCCTTTGGGCTTTTATTAGCAGACCTGAAACTTTGTACCAGGGCCTGGTAAACAACTCCCCTGAACATTTCTCATGGGCATTACAACTTGTTAACTTCCTTAATATACCCTTCAATCACGAATTTTATGTGTGAGTTTCTGCGTAGCTATTACAATATTAGAACCTATAGATCGAGTAGAGAAGATAAAGTAGAGACTATTAGTTCAGACAACACAAGCCCTCACACACTGCTGGTGGAACTAAAAATTGGACAGCCACTGAGCCATGGTATGATGCTTCCTTACAAAGCTGGAAATATCTAAATGAGGATTCAACTAAGTCCACATGGAAGAAGCACACTAGCCTGTATGATTCAAAGATGACAATTACAAAATTCTAATTTGGCGAAGGGAAAAGTATCAGAGCTAAAATTATGAATACTCAATTTGTAGAAGGCTATGGAAGACAGTGGGCGCCCACAACCCACCTGCATAGTATCTAGTCAGACTGAGCTGCTGGCAGATCCACTCTAGCCACAGGCAAGAATCTCAAACAGCCTTGTATCAGGCAGAGATCACTGTAATCCTGAATACGATGGATCAAACTTGATACTTGGCCAGTTGACCTCCCTATAGACCTGACCAGAATTTGTTCTGGGTACGAGTATCTCTTACTTGTTCCATGACAGAAATCTCTTCCCTGGCTTTTTGAATGCTGATGTGGGTCTTTTCTTTCTTAGTCATTCTTTGCAGTTTGGTCTTTATATTATTTTATCCTTACCACCTATTTTGATTTTGTTTTTTATTGTTTCTGCTGGGTTTCCCAGTTTGTGATACACAAGAGGAGGGGATGCACAGTGATAAAAACTGCTACAGGGGTTGATAGGGGATGCAGCGGTGGGTGATAGGAGGGAAGGGGGATTTCAAGAATAAACAATGAAGGCAGGATGGGGGAGGGAGCACTAGAATGGACTGATTGCACAACTTATTTTAAGGGTAGGAATGTTCTAAAACTGATATGGTAATTATTGCACAATTCTCACTGATATAATTGAATGATAGAACTATTGAATTGTATGATATGTAAATTATGTGCCAATAAAACTGTTATAATAAAGTTAAAAAAAATAAGTTGGAAATAGAAATATCATCGGGTTCAGCAAACCCAGTACTAGATATATTTCCTAAAGAAATAATGAGCATAACACAGAGACTTATGCACACCCATGCTCAGTGCAGCACAATTCACAATAGCAAAAAGACGGAAACCACCTAATTGCCATCTGATGAATTATAAATTCATCAATGTCACAAAATAAATTATAATACATACACACAGTGGAATAATACAACATGTAAGTAACATGAATCTGTAAAACAGATGGAAACAAAAAAAAAAGCAAAACAACAACAATAAAAACAGATGGAAACTATACCCACAAATATATATATGTGTGGTAAGGGATAGCTGTACATATGCCTGCAAGTGTATCCATAAAGCCAGTAGAACACATAGTAGGCACAATTGTGAAGACTTAGCCAGGGTCAAACTTGGCCTGAAGAGCGAGTCACAGGGCCTGGGGGCTCAGGATCATGGTGTCAAAACACTAAGGTCAAATGGCATTGCTTAGTCCACAAACACAATCAATGTTCTACATTCTACTTTGCTGAATGGTAACAGGGGGGTCTTCAAAGGATTGTGAGAGGTCACATAAGGGATTGGTCTCTCCGAGTGCAGAAAAAAGAATGTAGAAAAAGATACAAGGAAACTATTAGTGCAAAGGATTGTCCTAGGGGGAAATCATCACAAGATTACAATAGTGGGGAGAAAACAAGTTTTACTCAGCATATGCATCAAAGAGAAAAGAGATGGGAAACAAGCTGACACACCATGGAGGCTGTCTGCCAGAATCTGAAAAGCCATGCAATGTTTGCTTCTTTTATACAGAGCTGGGAGTGATTCAGTTCTTACAACAATGAGATAAACATAAGCAGTAACTCCTGCAAAACCTTTGTCAATGCTTTATGATAAAGACAGGAGGGTCCATTGTTGATCCAGCAGGCCAGAATCGGAGGCCAAAGGAGCTGGCTCCCTCCAGTTTGCATATCTAGGTCCTGAGAGGGAACTCCCTGGCCCTTAGGCCTTGTTCATCCTTCCCTGAGCCCTCCTTTGCCTATGTTCCTGTGTACAGTACTCAGGTATGTTCCTCGACTATCTTTCTCCTTCAGAGCCTGCTCTTCCCGACCTTCCTGCATTGCCAAGGAGACTGTTCAGTGCTACAGTCCTTTCCTGCCGCTTTGGACTGCATTCTGGCAGCTTGGTGATCAGAAAGCGTATATGGAGTACTCAAGATGGCCTTTGCACTAATTCTAAGGCTTAGGCTGAAACTAGAGTTCTGGCCGGGGTACCTTGGCACTTAGGCACAAACTCAAGATGAATGGATCACATGACACCCACCCACCCAGATAGTGTCTGCCTACCACTGACCACTCTGGAAGGAAATACAATGGGAGGTTCTGGGTAGAATGGGATAAAAGTGTGGGAAAAAATTCAAAGTAAAAACAAAAAACAGGTTTGCTGGTGGGACAGACATGGTGAACCACCCACACTAGGATAACCTTAGATAACACTTACGCAGCACTTAGCCTTCAAACCTAGAACTAAACTCACCCCCAGTCACACACAGAAGGTTATAGAATGAGCACTAACACCTGGGAGGTCTGCACTATTTAGAACCACCAACCGTACAGATCAAAAGGACAGCATTTGCCCAGGGATAATGCTCAGAAGGCGGGAATCAATAAAAAAGAAGAATGAGGGGAAATAGTAAACTCAGAAGAAGCTGGAAGAGTGCTGACTCATTGTGAGGAATTACAAGCAATGCCACAAAATAAGGTGTGTATGAACTGTTAAATGGAAAACCAATTTGCGCTGTCAACTTTCACCAAATTACAATTTTAAAAACAGGCAGGGGTGGAGGCGGGGGTGGACCCATTAGTTAAGCTATAAATCCATGATCATAAGCCTCAGGTGTGTCCACCATACGCCCCGCCATCTTAATTTCTGACCTAAAAGCACTGTTTCCGCAAAGCTCTTCCGAAACTGGCTTCACCTTGTAAGCCTGACACAGCCTACCTCTGCACGCGAAGCTGACCTGTTTTCTCTCTCCAGAGGAAAAGGCAGCCCTCAGTGGAAACGCTCATCTTCCTGCTACCAAAAATAAAGACTTAATCAACAGCTCCCTCTCTGTTATTTACGGGATCTGTCCTTAGAAGCAAGGTCAGGCCCTTCACCTATTTCCTCCATGCCTTTCATTAACCACTACACTCCCCACCCCCGCACCCCTCACACACCTACACTCTCTCAAATGCTGGTGAACTCTTTACACCACCTTTGAACACTTTCAAGTCTCTCCCATTTGAACAAACACAGACACTTTACTACATCCCCCTACAACTTATTATAACAAACATCTTTCCTCTTTCAAAGCCAAATTTCTGTATAGAAGTGCCTATGTCTCTTGTTCCATTTCCTCTTATCTATCACCTGGTGGGGCGAAAGATGAGGTTTCTCTCAGAAACTCAAGGTTCGGTTCTAGCCAGCCCTACAGGGTCCCTGAGACAGAACGGACTGTGGCCGGGGGTTTGGTTTTGCTTTCTCACTCTAGCTTCTGCTCCCCCGCACCCCCAATCTGTTTCTAGAACATCATGCTAATATGACGTGGTTCCCGGTTTTTAAGTGAAATGTTGGTAACTATTAAATGTGACTAAATATTTTTCATAGGTGATTGACCAGGGTTCTAGGATTATAATTCTAACAGATTTAAGATTGTCAAACTCACTGCCATCGATTGGATGCACACTCGTAGCGACCTTACAGGACAGGGTAGAACTTCCTCATGTGGGTTTCCGAGACTGTAACTCTTTTTATTTATTTATTTTTTTAATTTATTTTTTTTAACATTTTATTAGGGGCTCATACAACTGTTATCCCAATCCATACACACATCAATTGTGTAAAGCGCATTTGTACATCGTTTCTCAAAACATTTTCTCTCCATTTAAACCCCCGACATTAGGTCCTCATTTTTCCCCTCCCTCCCCGCTCCCCCGACTGTAACTCTTTTTTTTTTTCTGTTTATTTTTATTTTTTATTTTTTTAACATTTTATTAGGGGCTCATACAACTGTTATCCCAATCCATACACACATCAATTGTGTAAAGCGCATTTGTACATCGTTTCTCAAAACATTTTCTCTCCATTTAAACCCCCGACATTAGGTCCTCATTTTTCCCCTCCCTCCCCATTCCCCCCTCCCGCATGAGCCCTTGATAGTTTATAAATGGGTATTTTGTCATATCTTGCCCTGTCCGACGTCTCCCTTCATCCACTTTTCGGTTGTCTGTCCCCCAGGGAGGAGGTCACACACAGTTCCATGTAATCGGTTCCCTCTTTCCTACCCATTCTCCCTTTACCCTCCCTGTTTTGCCACTCACACCACTGGTCCTATAGGGCTCATCCATCCTGGATTCCCTGTATTTTCAGTTCCTATCTGTACCAGTGTACCTCCTCTGGTCTAGCCAGTCTTGCAAGATCGAATTCGAGTCATGGTAGTGGGAGCGGGGAGGAAACCTTTAGGAACTAGAGGAAGGTTGTATTTCTCATCATTGTTACATCGCACCCTGACTGGCTCATCTCCTCCCCGAGACCCCTCTGCAAGGGGATCTCCAGTGGCCTACTAATGGGCTTTGGATCTCCACTCCACACTCCCCCCATCATTCACTATGGTAAGATTTTTTGTTCTGATCATGCCTTACACCTGATCCCTTCGACACCTCGTGGTTGCATAGGCTGGTGTGCTTCTTCCATGTGGGCTTTGTTGCTTCTGAGCTTGATGGCCGCTTGATTACCTTCAAGCCTTTAAGACCCCAGACGCTATACTTTTTGATAGCCGGGCACCATCAGCTTTCTTCCTGACTGTAACTCTTTATGGGAGTGGAAAACCCCGACTTTCTCTGGAAAAGAGGCTGGTGGTTTGGGACTGCTGACCTTGAGGTTAGTAGCCCAATGCTTACCAACTATGCCACCAGGTTTCCCATTTAAGATTGCAAGAGATGACAACTGCTTAGCTGTCTATGTGCCTACCACTTGGCATAATTTTTTTCTGTGCCTCACTAATTCTTTATCCAAACTTTCTGAGGGTGCTACTAAACTTCTCTCATTATGGATGAGTGTTTAGGTAATCTTCCAGTTCTATTTGCATCCCTCATGACACCTTCTGCCCTGCTGCGCGCATCTGGATGACTACTCTCTAGTACTACTGCCCAGATGTCATTTTGATTAACTTCCTTCAGCACGATCCAGGGAATTCCTTTTGCTTCTTTTGATGTAGTCCCTATTTCCAAGGCTCATGCCTTCGGCTTGTCTGATGCCATTAACTAGGAGGTGGAGTATATATTACACTTGGTAGCAGAGAAAATTTGCATTAACAAGTACTTTCTTTGAGGCCTGGCATTTCTGAACGTGTCATTATTCTAGACATTAAATTATAATTTATCCAGGCATAATATCCTAAATTGAAGATAGTTTTCTACGAAAGCTTGGTAGCAATGCTCCAGTGCTTTCTTTCTCTAGGATTGGTAATTCGCCAATCTGATTCCAAATCTGGATTTGTCACCTTTTGTGTCTAGTGTTCCCCCTCTCCTCCCCAACATTCTGAGAATGTTCTCTTTCTCTAGAATGTTTTCAAGTTTCGTGAGATGGACATTGGTGCAGGTCTAATTTTTAAATCTATTTTATTGGTCATGCAATGGATTCTCTGCCTCTACAAAGTCACATCTTCAGTTTTGAATTTTTTCGTGAATTATTTCTTCACCAGTTTCCTCTCCTCTCCAATCTTTATTTTAAAAAACTAGAAATTGCATTAGTCAAAGGCTTGATAAACTGATTTAATAATTTTGTTTTCCTTATTCCCATACAAGGAGCCTTAGAAAGTTCATGGGAAAATCCCATCATCTTCTAACCCCACTCTCCATGAGCTTTATGAAACCTTCTTGTGCAATTATACTCTTATTCATGCTCTTGTCCTACTTCGGGAAGAGCTCCTAATATTCCACATTTCCTAATGTTTTAAATTCTGCCACATTAATTTCGAGTTTTAAGAGCTTTCTTATTGTTTCCTTTTAATGACAATTCATCGTTACAATACCTTGTTTTTTATAAAGATAATAATTATTGTTTTTAGAAGTTTTCCGTTTCCCATTATCTTGTCTAACTGTGAGTTCCTTTCTTTCTTAGTTTGTGTCAGTGTCTGATTTTTAACCAACCTCTGTCCTCAAAAGCCAGGTGATCATTGTCTCTTTCTTCATATTTAAACCTAAGACACTAGAAAACCTTCTGGGTCGTACAGAACATATTGATGAAGGCTTCCCAGTAATGTAGAGAAAAAGAATGGGGGTAATCTCAAGCATTTCACTGGATGATCTCTTCAAGTGTCTGAAGATCTTTCCTCTTGTACATCTCCATTTCTTACAATGAGACACTCTAACCTCATACTTTGGGGATATAAGCTTGTTCTCTAGCATTCTGTAAATATATAGAGAGGTGAGCTAAATGTTTAATAAGCAGATTTTCAATCACTTGGTATTTCCTCCGGCTACAATTTCTCTGCCTTCTTTGTAAATTAACCCTCTTCAACAAAGCCATCAAATACAGGAGTTTCTCATAGTTCCATCCTGACTTTGACTTTGCATTCTATCTATGCAAACAACCCAGTCAGTCTTATCTGTAGTACACATTGCAATTAACATCTTTAAGAAGATGGCTCACAAATGCGTACTTTGGTCTGGTTAGTGTAGCTCCTGACTCATATCCAAAAACCTATTTGAAATCTGCTTAGAATTCTCAAAGGTACAGCAAATCCAAGATATGAAAAACCAAACTGCCTTCAAGTGTGTAATGGCCTGATGATCCTTATTTGAGTGCATTGCACCTTAATCCATCAGATTTTATAACACTGCATTTCTTTCTTGATATCTCCATCTCCAACAGCAATCCCTCAAGTCCCATTGATCTTACCTCCTAACAGCTCTTAAGACCCATGGCCTCCTTTTATCTCCACATTGCCCCATGGTCTAAATTCACAATCTGTATAGCCAGGACTCCCACTGCCTCTAGTCTGTTTGCTGCAGTCTCCAGTTCTACTTCTGCTCTGTTTTCACCACCATGTCTTCACATAATCAAGGTCATTTTTTACATGCTAACAACTTGACTGTATATCACGTCTCAGTCTAAGCCTGTAGTTCTCAACCTTCCTAATGCCGCGACCTTTTAATCCAGTCCCTCATATTGTGGTGACTCCGACCCCCCAACCATAAAATTATTTCCATTGTTACTTCATAACTGTAATTTCGCTACTGTTATGAATCGGGCCACCCCTATGAAAGGGTTGTTTGACCCCCAAAGGGATCGTAACCCACCGGTTGAGAAACACTAGTCTAAGAACTACTGATGTAAGGATCAAAGGGAAGCTTTGAGTGATGAATATGAGGAATGTACTCGGTTGCTAATCGAAAGAGTGGAAGTTCTCATCTACCCGAGGTGTTTCAGAAGAAAGGCCTGGTGATCTGAAATATCACAGCGATTGAGAATCCTATGTAGCATGTAGCACAATTCTACTTCGAGATGAACATAGTTCACCATGAGTCAGTTACCTCATGGTGAGGCACCTGGTTAAAGACCAAGATGCTAAACAAGACTGTGTGACTTAGTATCTGACAACATCTTTCTCTCCTGGTTCATTTCCAGCACAGTTTTCTTTACTCTTACAGCTAACACTGGCCTCTTTTCCTGTTCATAAATGTTCCCTACTGGCTTCCACCCCAAGGTTGCAGCAAATGCTAGTCCTCTATCTGGAACGCTCTTCCCCTTATTTCTGCTTACTGCTCTAACAGATGCCAGTTTAACCCTCCAGTCTCAAGGAACCGAATTTGTCCTCAATTATGATGCAGCAAAAATGCCCTTGATAATGCTGGTTCCATTGAGGGTTAGATGACAAATTTTACTAAGTGGTTACACTTGTGACCCATGCAATTTTCTGTATGCAGGTTAAGTTTCAATCAACGGCAGTGGGTTTGATTTTGGTTTAAGAATCTACCATATAACTCCTTAGAGGATATCAAAGTCCTAACTGCAGATGCATTTGTGAAGTTCAAATATTTCTTCTTCAACAGATTGTAAGCTGCCAACGGGCAGGGACTTTGCCTACTGTTGCCTAATACAGTGTCTGGAATACAGAATACAGCGAGTAAGCTTAAGTGTGGAGTCTGAACCTACGAAAGAAAATGTGTTGAACTGTCTCAAAGATTCACAGCCTCAGACGCTCAATTTAGGATCACCACGAGTCTGGGCTGACTCAATGGCAGTGAATTTGGCTTCTGGTTTATTGACTTCACAATAAACCACTGACAAAGCTGACAATGTTCACATCTTTTCAAAACACATCATTCAGGCAAAAAAGGATTTTTCTAGTACTAAATGTAAATCCTTGGTATTCTTCCATGCTGATGGCAAAGTGTTGGTTCTCAACAAGGCTTCAAGCAGGTTCATTCTGGTTCGACATCCCCCCACCCCCTCAACCCTTTCGCTGAGTATTTGCATTTCCACCTCAGACATACTGAGTCAACATCTACAGAAGATCCCCAGGGGATTCTTCTAGAGTTTCAGGTGATTTTTATGCCAATACAAGTATTATGTATACAGAGGAACGACTGGTTTGAAGCCTGTTTAAATGTCAGAGTTAATCTAGCTGGGATTTGTGCCTAGGTGGTGCACAGTAAACTGTGTGAAGCTGAAAGCAAGACTGACAAGGAGAGGGCATTTGTAGTGGAAAGAAACCAAGAAGAATGTGCTTTCGGTCTCCTTTCACAACACACAGCGATGGCTGGCCTCCTGAAGACACATATGTCTTTCTTCAAAGACACAGAAGCAGACAGAAGACCCCATGGCTTCTCAGGCGAACCGATTCTCCTTCTGGGAAACTGAAACCGTCTTTGCCCTGAATTGTGCCAATGAAGAGGATCCTGTGTCGCCTCGCCACAATCACTTCTCTGTGTTTCACAGGAAGCCAGCAGAAAGAAGATCTCAACAGAGAAGTCATTAAGCTTAGCTTCAGGAATGTATACGCTCCAAACTATTTCAAGCAAATGGGTTAGGGGTAGGGGGAAAAAAGTGTACCGTGGTATATGTTAGTAAAACCCACTAACTTCATTTTTCCAATATAGTAAAGTCTAATGACTATCTCCTCAACCTGTGTAATTATTTAAGGAGTACTGACATTTTGCATGAAACGCAACAAAAAGCCAGCTACTTAAGGACACAAGTACCAAGTGCAGTTCCGAACGCATTGACTCATTCCCTGCAGCCACGTCCGTCAGCACGCCACAAGTGTGTGTACTTCAGAGTCTTTTCTAGTGAAGCTGCCTTGCTTTGGAGCTGTCCGCTTAAACAAAGGCATGCCGTTCCAGAGGAGAAAGCCCAATGAGGCCTGGGGTTGAGGGGGACACTTTGAGACTATCTTCACTCGGTGGCCCCATGTGTGGGAGTCGAACTGAGTTCCATACGGCTTCCAAAGGCTAACTTTTTGGAAGTAGATCACCAGGCCTTCCGAGATACCTCTGAGTAGACTCCAACAGCCGACCTTCACTGGCAACCCAGCACTGCACCAACCAAAGACTCCTAGGCTGGGGACAGAGGCAAGGAAATGTCTCCCTCTGGCCTTTTTCAGATGTGTGGATTCTGGATGTCACATGGAAGTGGATTCAAATCTCAGGAGGGCCCCAAAGGACAAGCTACAGTAGTCTCCTGAATCTGTTTCCACACCTGTGCATGTGAGAAAATAATACCAGGCCACTTGTTCTCTGTTGGTACTCAGCCCCATTCTGACCTTATGTGATCTCGACTCTATTGCCAAGACAAGAAGTGAGAAAATCACTTTTTCCTGGATGCCCTTGCCAGGTGACTTCCAGGTAGAGGCAAGAGAAAAAAGGAAGCCATTTTGCTGCTGGCAGCACCCACGCAGCGGAGGTGGGTGGCTCTAACTGTAGTGGTACCTCCAGCAAAGGCAGCCAGCGTGAACCGGCTCAGCACCTGCGGGCTTGCCCACAGCCATGTCAGCGGCAAGCTGGTGCATGAGTTCCAGCTCAAAAGTGCAAGCCACCTCTGGGTACCACGTCTTGTCTTCGTTCATACCCAGAGTGCAGATGCGGTAGCAGTTTTCAAATCTCTGGGCTGCTCCATTCTGCGTTTTAGTTCTATGCCCTTTCTCAAATCTTTGCACCAATTCTCTGCATTAATCTCTCTCGGCTAAAATTGCCCAGCAGTTTGTTCAGTACTTATACAGCATGGTAAATACAAAATAAGTGCTGATTATTATTCCATCATGCTAACTAATCACTGTTAGCTTCCCATTCCTCAGCCCTACAGATGAAGGTGACACGGAGCATGCTCGCCTTAACCATCAGAGGATTTCAGTAAAGTTGGGCCTTGTTAGAGAAGGTAGGGGAAAATTCTGGGAACTGACAGACATTGAAGGAATCAATGAGGGAAGCAACAGTGAGTGAGTATGAAAAAGGGCACAGAGAAGAATTCTGATGGTTATCAGAGAACAGCCTGACCTGAACTTCCTGCAATTATAAGTCAGCCCTAAAATAGCCATGACCTGAGTATCCTCAGTCAGTCAGCGCCCCGTCATGCAGGAGGGAAAGGAATCTCTGCTAAGTTCTTTCCAGCCTTCATCGCGTACAATTTGTTGTGGTGTCCAGTCTCTTTGACAGGAAGTCTAAAACTTCCAGATACTAACTTAAAAAAATTAAGCACACATCTATACAACCTCATAAAATTAACCTGCCCTTTAGCTAAAGTGTAACCGGATTTACGTCTCTGTGCTTTGAAAGCGGTTTTTCTCCTGCCTGGACTATAATGTCAATCCAGACTGCAGAATCCTCAGCTTCAGCTCAGGAGCCTGACTTTTAAATGTGTTTGTCAGCTCAGGTAGAATAATTTAGCATATGTCAACACAAAGCCTATGAATATGTGTATATAATATATAACAAAACAAAAAAACCAACTCACTGCCATCGAGTTGATGCCAACTCAGAGTGACCCTGAACAGGGCAGGGTAGAACTGCCCCCTGTGAATTTCTGAGATTCTAACTTTTGGGGAGTAGAAAGTTCTATCTTTCTCTCAAGGAGCAGCTGGTGGCTTCAAACTGCCGACCTTGCAGTTAGCAGCCCAACACTTAACCATTATCCCACCAGGGCTCTTACTGCAATTGATAATGTTATAAATAGTATGTTACATAATAACATATACAATACACAATAAGTTAGCCAGTTGAAATTAGTAATTTATTAGTCTTCATTAAAATAGAGCAAGTTCCTGTCAGTGTTTTACAATGTCGTTCTCTAGAACTCTGGCTGTTTCTGAAAAGTGCCACAGGTCCTCAGCTTATGTAAAACACGGTAGGCTTCCTGATGCCGGGGACCACTGGCAAGGACAGGAGCATTACTACTTAGACAAATGGAAAGGAGACTTCTCTGGAAAATTCACAGTTGAGAGCTGGGCTCGGCTCACCTCCTCCTCATTGGCTGTACAGAGTCATTGTCACTTCCACAGGAGGGGTTTCGGCGGCGTGTGTAAGGGAACTTTGGTGATTTATTCCGGTCACTGGGAGAGTTGTAGAGTCCACTGCAGGGAAAGAGGCATGGTCAGCAACTGCCTGCAGAGCTAACCCCCAACCCTAATCTGGGGGCAAATCCAGAGCTGTGCGGTCCGCCCGTCCAGGGACACACGGCGCGGGGGACATGCGGCTCTCTTGGCTGACAAGATTTACTGACAGAAAAGAATGATCTGATCAACGACACCAGGAAAGTCATGGTGTTCCATCATTTGTCCCCTGGCTCTCGAGAGTAAGAAATGCACCATTTAAATGAGGATGACAATCACAGTCTCAATTCACATTATTGATCAACCAACTCATCCTTGGTCAGTCTCTGCCTGAGCTAGAGACTTGGCTTTTCCTCGTTATCTTAGCCCATCTCCACATCACCTTTAGATGCTTAGGCTCAATTATTGTATCCTTTTAATGAAAAAGAAGAAAGAAATGGAAATGTAGAAAATGTTTATTTGTGGCACCAGGAACGTGGGGCTAGGAAGGGCAGGGCTGGCATTTGAGCCCCTGGGCAATCGTTGCAGGACTCATCCCTGGAACCAACCTAACTATACGGACAATAACTTACAGTGCGGGCCTGTCACTGCTCTGTCAGAAATTAAATATATCCTTATATTTTTTGGAACTAAGGGTCTTCTAGAGTTATAGTCTATCAGCTATTCTCAATTAAAAACTTAAATAGGAACTGTGAAATATGTAAACTGTCATTAACATAT
>NW_022111373.1:32193970-32195400 GCF_000313985.2 Echinops telfairi | reverse complement strand
AAGGAGATGAAAGGGGAACTGGGCGAGTAGGCGACAGTAAGGCATAATGAAATCCTGGGTGGTAAATTAATTGCATTCACTCCCTAAGCTATTTATCATCTGGAGGCTGAGTGGGAAAATCTGGCGTCCCTTCAGGTATCAGTAGGATCAGGAGGAATGCAGTTGCAAAAGGGGATTGAGCTCCTTCTGTACATTCTAAAGAGGCTTGGGATCTGAATTTCATGGAAGATTACTGTTCTCACGTTGGACTGAGTACAAACATGCCCTGTACATACAGATTAAGTTGGCTCTGTTCATCCACAGCTGCAAGGCTGCACTGGGAAGCCGAGGAGACTGAAGTAAGTGGGCAAAGAACTTGTCGTTCCAAAGCGAATCTATGAAGGGAGTGTCCTGAGATGGAACAAAGGAAAAGGTGGGCGGAAAACATCGCAACCCTGGGAATCCTATTTTAAAACTAATTTTCAGAGGAATTGCCAGCTGGGTTCCTCCAAGAAGCCACAATCCCACTGAGTGAAACAAATAATTTTTTACTAAGAAAGGGGAAAGAAAGCCACGAGGTTTTTTAAGGTCATTTAAAAAATTCCTCGGACGTCTCCACGATGTGTAGTGAAATCTCTACCGAGAAACGGCGATGATAACTTCTCATTTTCAGGGGCCTCTCTAGGGCTGCGGTGTCTCCTGGTGTAGTAATTCACCCCGGAGTCAGCAGATGGGTGGACAGAGAACTTGGCAGGGAGGCCAGGCCATGTGGCCCACCCCTCCCAATCTTCTCACCCATCCCTCCTTGCCCAGAGCTCCTCCTGCTTCCATTGGCTAAGGCAGATTCACCTGCCACACCCTGATTGGCTGGTGAGTAGGGGTAGGGGTGGGGGTGGGGGTTGGAGGGTGGGAAGAGGGTAGTAAGAGTTTCCACAGTGGTGACATCACTGCCTTGGAGGCCCCTTGCCTCTTCAGAGCTGGCCCACTTGCCCTCGGGTCACTTTGATGTCACCTCTTCTCACAGTGTCAGTCTGCTCTGTCTACAGCCCCCTGGAGAAGCCATTCCTCATTGTGTGTCTATCGTGTTATCGTCCCATAAATCTAATTGGAGATAGGGAAAAATGACTCTGAAATAGTTCCTTAACGGAGAACAAGGCTTATCTTTCAGGGACACAATCCATGTAATTTATTAAGCAGACGGAGGTTTGCCACTGGGGAATGCTGCTGGGAAAATTGATGCAGCGACCATGACAACTCTTCATCCATATGCAATCCCTGACTGCTGAAGCCCTGATGCCGCTCAAGTCTATAAACCCTCTTTTAAGGGTCACAGTTCAGTGCACCCCTGTAATGAACACAGTACATTAAACATGAATATCATCTACTTTATCCCTCAAGTCCCTCTGAGTCGCCCATTATCACACCACTTTGAAAGTCACATGGAATATTCA
>NW_022111373.1:32181988-32190571 GCF_000313985.2 Echinops telfairi | reverse complement strand
CAATGATATGATTTTTTGTTCTTTGATGCCTGATACCTGATCTCATCAACATCTAGTGATCACACAAGCTGGTGTGCTTCTTACATGTGGGCTTTGTTGCTTCTGAGCTAGATGGGCGCTTCTGTATCTTCAAGGCTTTAAGACCTCAGAAACTGTAACTCTTTATGTGAGTAAAATGTCTCATCTTTCTCCCACATGTCTACTTAGAATCCTTGAGTCCGCTACCACTGAATTGTTTAACTGTGGGGTGCAGGGAGGCAGTATACAGTGGTTAAGCATTTGTCTGACAAGTGGTTCAAAGCCACCAGCAGCTCTACAGCACGGAGATATGGCAGTCGGCTTTCATAAAGAAGCCCAATAAGGTAGTTCAACTCTGTTCTATTACAGGCACTGTGAGTTGGGGATGGGCTATGTGGCAGTTACATAATCTCTTGTCAACTTGAGTGAAGGGGTGGTGTCTAGCCTGTCAATCAGGCTATAGTCAAGGAGGCCTCTGTGTGGGATGGCCTTCTCCTGAGGATTCTGGGACCCCTGTCTTCCTCCCTGGAGGCAGGATACACAGACTCTCTGCTACACATTCCTTTTGACACGCCACATGGAGCTATGCTGATGGAGCCTGAGCCCTGGAGCTGGAGGAGCCATGTGGAGACCCACACCAATGTTGAGATGCTTCTACTGCCACTGGATCCAGAAGACCTTCTACTCACTGGCTTTGATTTTCCTGCGTTCAGTATCATTGCATGTGTTGTTTGAGTATGAAGAGACATTTACAGGCTGGTATCAGACATAAGGGCTAATAATGGATTTATGGACGTGATCTGGATTGGGCCAGGATGTTTTTTTAATATACAATTATTCTTTGATTATAAAGCTCTTACTGATACACACGCGTTTCCCTGGCTTTGTTTTTCTAGTCTACCCAAACTAACACAGGCTGGTTTGGCTTTACATACAAAGGGACATTTTTTTAAATTAATTTTTTTTTTTTTAAATTAATTTTTTTTATTTAATCGTTTTATTAGGGGCTCATACAACTCTTATCACAATCCATACATACATCAATTGTGTAAAGCACATTTGTACATTCATTGCCCTCGTCGTTCTCAAAACATTTGCTTTCCACTTAAGCTCCTGGCATCAGGTCCTCATTTTTTCCCCTCCCTCCCTGTTTCCCCCCTCCCTCATGAACCCCTGATAATTTATCAATTATTATTTTGTCATATCTTACCCGGTCCGTCTCCCTTCACCTATTTTTCTGTTGTTCGTCCCCCAGGGAGGAGGTCACATGTAAATCCTTGTAATCAGTTACCCCTTTCCAACCCACCCTCCCTCTACTCTCCCAGTATAGGTAGAATTGGGATCAGGATAGTGGTGGGGGGAGGGGGAGAGGAAGCATTCAGGAACTAGAGGAAAGTTGTATTTTTCATCGTCGCTACATCGCACCCTAACTGGCTCATCTCCTCCCCGAGACAAAGGGAGATTATTTCAACCATTTCTACATGAGCAGTTCAGTGGCAGTGGCTACATTGTCTACATTGTGTGATCATTCTCACTATCTTTTTCTGATTCCAGAACTGCGACACTAACTGCTTTCTACGCTTCACATCCTACTCTGGAGTTTCCACTGTCCATTCAATTGCATATAAATAAACCTTTAAATGAAGACAATGCTCAGAGCAGATATGTGCCTTGCTAATTTAAATAGCTTACTTTTTATTTCAGAGAAGACCTCAAGGGAGGTCTTAAGGTTTGGGTTTAAGGTTTAAAAACTGAAGATTCTTTCTGGGCCACTGAGAGGTTTTGAGCCACAGAGATGACTCTGTGATCCAATAAAAGTTAACATTACTGGGCACATGGGTTGATGTAAGTACTTTATTTCCTCGTGTGATGCTCAAAATAATTCTATAAAGTAGCTTGGGGTTAAGGATTTTACTTTACACAGAGAACTGGTCTTTGTTCCCGAAAGAAACCCTCTGAAATCTTGGCATTTCCCCAGAGATCGCAGTGTCTTTGATGGAGTGAGCCTCTGATTGGAACCGAGTGAATGCTAATGAGGTGGCTCCTGGGTGAGGCCTGGCAGGACCAGCAGACACACCATGTGACGTTACTCCATTTCAGGGGTGAAGACGCGATTCCATCCATCATGATTATGTAAAGAGGCCCCAGGGAAGGCTGCACCCAGAAGCTCCATGAGCTTCCTGGTTGGTAACAGACTTCGATGTATGCGGGAGGGCAGCCCTTTGGGATGTGGAAGCGCTGCATCTGGTAGCTCAATATCCAGGTATTGTCCTACAAGCCTCTCCCTTTGTAAGCTTTTTGCAATAAGAAAACTGTAAACATAAATATAGCAGCTTTTTTTTTTAAGCACAGTAAGGTGTTTCATGAAATTATTAAACTTGGGAGAAAAAGGTTAAGTAAATCTCAACTCACAGCGACCATACAGGACTGAACCCAACTGCCCCTCTGCGTTTTTGAGGTCAGACATTTTTACAGGAACGGACAGCTTCATCTTTCTCCCAAGGAGAGCTGGTGGATTCAAAAGCCGACCGGGTGGTGAGCAGCCCAGCACATAACCCATTTTGCCACCAGGGTTCCTAGGAACACTTACATGTTCTCCAAAATGGCCATTTTCTCCCAGAGCGGTGGAGGCATGTGTGCCTACCCATCAGTAAGGATAAATACTAAATAGGCCTTCGGAAAGAAAGGCAGTGATTTCAAAGATGCGCTCCATACACTAGTTTTCTAAAGAATGTGATGTGGATTCAACATCCGAAGTTTGTTCCCTTTTGAAACACTAACACGGAAAGGTAAGCCTGAAGGCAGCTGTTGCACCAACAGTGAGCTCACCTTGGAGCCAGGACGAGTACCTGAGCAACAGGGACAACGCAAGCACGATGGAGGAGAAGAGAAACCCAGGAGTCGGTCACAGGAAGTCTCACTCAACGTGATCAAGGGGTGACACCAGTTTTCTAGATGTATGTGCTTTCTCCTTGCGTGTTTTCAGACATCTGCAGGGACCAGTCACTATTTATTGTTCCCGTGACTATTAATAACATCACAAGGGAAGATTCTCAAAATTGCAGGCATAGATTTCTCAAGTAGCTGCTTCTCACCCGGGAAACTGTTGGGGCCTTGGGGCAGTGGTGGTGGATGTGTGCTGTTGAGTTTTCTCCCATAGCAACCCCATGTGACAGCCCCATGGGGATTTCTCCCCAGTAAGCTTTATAGGAGCAGGTCATTTCCCAGCGGAGCTGCTGGTGGGTTTGAATCACCAGCCTTTCAGTCAGCAGTCCTGCACCTAACCACTGTGCAACAGGGATCTTGGGGGCAAGTTAAACAACCCGCACTGCCATCAAGTTCGTGCTGACTCACAGCAACTCTACAGGACAGGGTAGAACTGCCCCTGTGAGTTTCCAAGAAGGTAGCTCTTTACAGGAATAGAAAGCCTCGTCTTTCTCCCCTGGAGGGGCTGGTGGGTGCAAACTGCTGAGCTGGCGGTTAGCAGCCCAACACATAACCACTACTCCACCAGGGTCCTAATGGGGCAGAGGTAGGAAGGATTACTTTATCTACAGCCTAGACAGTACGGATACCCCAACAAAACTAGTTGAAACAGTTTCTATTAAGCTTTATTTAAAGGTGTTGTTGTTGCCTTTAGCAGGTATTACGAATTTGTACTATAAATGAAGGTGTCCTTCACATATTAGGGCTGTTTCCCTAGGAGCCCTGGTGGCGCTGTGGTTATGCACTGGGAGATAAAGTAGACAAAGCTATCTACTCCCCTAAAAAGTTAGTCTTGGAAATCCACAGGGCCGTTCTACTCTCTCCGATGCGATTGCTATGAGTCAGAATCAACTTGATGGCAGTGCAATGGGTTTTTGGAGGTGGAGAGGAGGGCCCGGGTTCCAGTGCCGACAACACCACTTAAAAGAGCCTCCAGGAGTGGTGAACATCGTGTTCACTCAGGCGCTGCACAACTAACTGGAGAACCCACCTTGAACCCTTCTCTGACATCTTCAGACCAATTCCTCTGATAGGTGCCACTGAGTTGCCTCCCACTTCTGGTGGTAAGTTTGGGGGGACAGAAAGAGGCACTGCTCAGTCCTGCATCATCTTCCTGATCTCGGAGATGTTTGGGCACATTGTTGCAGCTACTATGCCAGCTCATCTCATGGAAGATTTCCTTCATTTTTTGCTGACTGTTTATCAAATATGATGTTCCTTTTCAGCCACTGGTTTTTCCTAATGACACGTCCAAAGTAAGTTTCCAGCATCATAGTAACATGCAAATGACCACAGCTGGCAGACTGAAAGGTGGGTGCTGCGAGGCTGACTTCTTGCTGGTAGATGCTACAAGTTGGTTCTGACTTACAGCGACAGCGTGCACGTCAGCGTTACAGTCTATGGTGCAGTTACAGAAAGGGTGTGGAAGGTGAGTGGGTGACATTGAAATGAAAAATGTCCCTTCTGTCAGAAAAAAGATAAATAACTAATGAACAAAGTAGTACTGTAATATGATTTTACCTTAAGAACTCTCAAACATAACAGACATGTCAACTTGTAGGTTATGTTCTGTCCCACTTAATAAACACATGTTATTTTCCTCCCTAAATTAAGAAAAATACTATCTGGACACCATATAGCTACCCCCAGCACAATAAATTGGGTTCTTGTAAAGGAAATTTGATGTTATGTTGTTTAATCAATGTGACCTATTAGAAGACATATCCATGAATTAAGAGCAAATATGTATTTAGCTTCAATCTCACAGTAACAGTGCAAAGTCTTAGTTTCACCAACTTTAAACTAGACATTATGGAAAAGAAAGCAGATATTGTAGCGAACTAGATATCAATAAGAAATTCATTTTCTTACTCTACAAATCATCATTACACAGTAAAATGGTTAAGACAATCATTCTATTGAGACCACTTAGAATTAGCTAAAAGCATCTAATTCATTTTATATATTGTTCATATTGAAAAGACAAGGGGCTGAAAATAATAATTTATAATTTATCAAGGGTTCATGAGGGTGGGAGGGTGGGGGAGAGAGGGAAAAAATGAGAAGTTGATATCAAGGGCCCAAGTACAAAGAAAATGCTTTGAAAAGCATGATGGCAATATATGTACAAATGTGCTTCACACAATTGATGTATGGATTGTTATAAGAGCTGTAATAAAATGATTTTTAAAAAGAAGCAATATGAAAATATCTTTTAAAAAAAAGACAGGGGGCTCTATTTCAAGAGGTTCACCAACCTATCATCATGGGACGTTTTTTATTTAACAGAACATATATTGAATTATGTAAAATAATTCAACCTATATAATTTGGAAAATATAGGTATGTGTGCATCCAGTTGCCATTTCTTTAAAGTGCACATGTCTGCATCAGTCTATTCATTCCAGACCCCTGGTTTTCTAAAGTTTAGACTTTCAAAATCCCAAAGGTATTGATTAAGTATAGATGCTTCTTTACCGCAAATATACACACTTGACCCAACCTGAATTTGCATTAGGAGCAAGTATTTCTTCCTTGTTCTACAACAGAAATTTCTTCTCTGGCTTGTCAAATATTGATGGTTCTCTTTCCTTTCTTCGTCTTTGTATTTTTATATTTATTTTCTTCTTGCCATTTTGTTTTTTTATTGTATCTATTGGGTTTCCCAGTTGGTGACGCACAGAGAAGCGGATGCATAGAGATAATAATTGATGTTTATTTGGGATGTGGAAGGGGGGTTAGTGGTGGGGTGAGGGGGCTTGGGGAGCAAACAATGACTGTGGGAGAGGGGAGGAAGCACTAGAACTGATTATGATGATATATATACAACTCTTTTTAAAAGTGATTTAACCATGGAAGTGTATGATATGTGAATACTATATCAAGAAAACTACTAAAAAAAGGAACTAAACTTGACCAATGGTTACCATGGGTGAAGGAGAAAGAATTGTTGCTCAGGGGGCATTGAGTTTATGTTGATGGTGATTAAATAACTTGGAAAGGGAACACGGAGAGTATGATCAGTGATACCGAATTAAAATATGTAGAAGTTGTGGAATTGGAGAACGTTTTGTGTATTTTTTTGCCACAATTAGAAAAAAATATTACATGAATAACAATGAGTAAATGAAGAACATGTTCTAGAACTGAATGTTGTGATAATGTACAACTCTTCTGGGTATAATTGAATTATTGAATTGTATGGCATGTGGATGAAATGCTAATAAAACTGTTAAAAACAAAACCAAAGCACTTATGTATCTCAGAGCATGCTTTTAAGATAATAAGATAACATTTTACATAAAAAAATTCAAAAAGGGCCAAAGGTTGTAATTTTCAGCATATGGTAACATTGACATTTCAAAACTGAAAACTGTTATCATGATTTTTCTTAAATGTACCTGATATAATAAAATAGCAATTTGATACCTATAATCAACTATTTTAAAAATACATGGTATGAGCTCTTTAGCAACTAGAAATGTCATATCATTCTTTTTTTTCTCCTTGAATATGCATCTCAATTCTACTTAATTGGCAATAATTTATCCTAGAAATTTATTCTTCAATCATATTTTTGTCACAAAATATAGAAATAGAATAAATGGTTTATTCTCCATAAACCAGTAGGTCTATGTATTGAAAAATTCTTTTAAATAGGTTTTCATTACAATTATGATCGGTTTGTTTTTATATAGAATTCTTAAAAATAAAAAGTGTATCTTTACAGGAAAATGATTATTAATGTGATGAAAGAGGTGGTTTGATTTTCCCAATGATTATAAGTCTCATATCCATTTGAGAATGTAATTTTTTGTTAGAATAAAGCCATTGAGCAGCCTTTCTTTTTTTAAAAAATCATTTTACTGGGGGCTTGTACAACTCTAATCACAATCCATACATCCATCCATTGAATCAAGCACTTTTGTACATTTGTTGCCCTCATCATTCTCAAAACATTTGTTTTCTACTTGAGCCCTTGGTATCAGCTCCTCTCTTTCCCCTCCCTCCCCGCTCCACCCCCCCATGAACCCTTGACAATTTATAAATTATTATTATTTCATCATATCTTACACCATCTGAACATCTCCCTTCACCCACTTCTTTGCTGTCCATCCCCCAGGGAGGAGGTTATATGTAGATTTTTAAAAATCATTTTTGAGCAGCCTTTCTATCCCTATTTTCATTTTGACAGATTTCGAATGCTGAAAAACCATTTTTACAGAAAGAGAGAACTGGAAAAATATAACTAATGTCCAAAAGAATAACTAAAAATTGTATGTCTAGTAGTGCTATAGTATCCAAAGTTAATCTGAATGTTTCATCAGGTGGCACCATTGGCGACAGTCCACCATCTCAGGAGTAGTTTATGGGCAAGAACGAATGGTGCTGAAGGAAGCAGTTCAAAGTGCACTGAGTACATTAGCCCAAAACAAGGCCCCAGGAATTGGTAGAATGCCCACTGAAATATTTCAGCATGCTGAAGACGCACAGGAACCACTCACTCGTCTCTACCAGGAAATCTGGAAGACAGCTACTTGGCCAAATAACTGGAAGAGATTCGTATCTGTTCCCATTCCAAAGAAAGGTGACCCAACAGAATATTCAAAGTATATCAAACTATATATATCATTGATGTCTCACACAAGTAAAATTTGGCTTAAGATCCTCCAACATAGTTGCAGCAGTACATTAGCAGGGAACTTCCAGAAGTTCAGGCCAGATTAAGAGGACATGAAACAAGGGATGTCAATGCTGATGTCAGATGAAACTTGGACGAAAGCAGAGAATACCAGGAAGATGTTGTACTTGTGTATCACTGACTATGCAAATGCCTTAGACTGTGGACCACAATAAACTGTGGATAACCTTGAGAAGAATGGGAATTCCAGACCACTTCATTGTGCTCATTTGGAACTTGTATATGGATCAACAGGAAGTTGTGCAAATGGAACAAGGGAAAACTGCATAGCTTAAAATCAGGAAAGCTGTGTGCCAGGGTTGTATCCTCTCACCATACTTACTTAATGTGTATGCTGAGCAAGACATCAGAGAAACTACATTGTAAGAAAAATGTTGCATCCAGATTGGAGGAAGGCTTATTAACAACCTGCAATATGCAGATGACACAACCTTGCCTGCTGAAAGTGAGGAGGACCTGAAGCACTTGCTGATAAAGATGGAGGATTACAGCCTTCACTATGGATAACAACTCAATGTAAGGAAGATCAAAATCCTCACTAGACCAATGGGTAACATAATGATAGAAGGAGGAAAAGGGAAATTTGTCAAGGTTTTTGGTCTTGGCTCCACAATCAATGTTCATGGAAGCAGCAGTCCAGAGATCAAAAGACATGCTGCATTAGGTAAATCTGTTGCACAAGACCTCTTTAGAGTATTAAAGCGTGAGGATGTTATTTATTGAGGACTACAGTGTACCTGACCCAAGCCATGGTGTCCTCCACTGCACCAAATGCATGTCAAAGTTGGACATTGAATCAGGAAGACTGAAGAAGAATCGATGCATTTGAATGACGATGCTGGAGAAGATTATTTAAAGCGCTATGGCCTGTTAAAAAG
>NW_022111373.1:32178712-32180634 GCF_000313985.2 Echinops telfairi | reverse complement strand
CAAAATGAGAAGATGACTTATTATGTCACTTGGTAATGAGAGTCATTTATGTTCCCAACACCACCCAAGAGGTTTAGCATTTGGGGGCCAAGCACCATTAAAGTCTCAGCTGGGAGAAAGGGCAGGCAATACAGGAAGCCAGCAGCTTCGCTGGATTTGTTTTTCATTCAATCAAAGTAGTCTGTCCCTGCACACCTGTTTGAAAGCCCTCCTGTAACCTATCCTCCCCCTCAACCAGGGGTGAGCACATCTCAACTTGGAATCTAGCGCTCTACCCCACATGTTCTCCAATAGCGACTTCCCTTAAAAGGCATTGTAGAGGATCTCTAGCCATAAAGAAGTTGTCCTTTTGTGCCGTTAGGACTCCTTCAGTGTTCCATGAAGACGACAAGACTGAGACAAAGCCATGCCAGTTGTATTTCTCAGCTCTGCCAAACGCTCACGGTGTGATCTGGGACATTATTAAATGCCTCTGAACCTCAGTTTTCTATGCTACAATGGGAATAGCACTAATTACTTACATGGTGGGTATGAAGATTAAATTAAATAATCCAAGGAAGGTATTAAACATATAAAATAACTATTGAATCATTATTACTATATGACTAAGTCCTTCTAGACCAGTGTGAAGTTCTATTTCTCTTCTATATACCCTGGAATAAGAGTCTTATGAGAGCCCTGGTGATGAAGTAGTTATAAATTGGTCTACTCACTGCAAGATCAGCTGTTCAAAACCATCACTCTATGGGAGAAAGACAGGGTTTACCATTCCCATAAACAGTTACAGTCTTAGAGAACTCACAAAGCCAATTCTACCATATAGGGAAGGTTGCTATGAGTCAGCATCCACTCAAGGGCATTTCAAAGGGTCTTATTCTCAGAGGCACTCAATAAATTTTATTCAATGAGAACAGCAGGTGTCATTGATGTGAACTCATTAATAACTCACTCCCATCTAGTCAATTCAGGTCCACAGCAACCCTTTAAGATAGAGCAAAACTGTTCCTATGGGTTTTTGAGACAATAACTCTCAAAACTATAACTTTTCTGTGCCACAACTGGTGGGTTTGAACTGCAGACTTTTGGGTTAACTGCACATTGCATAACCCCTTATGCCACCAGGGTTCCTTGTCAACTCACTAGAATACACCATCAGCTTTCCTACACTTGAAAGTTATGCCTGGAATCCTAAATATCCTGAAGAAGAGTGAGAACAGTAACTTATTAGAGAAAAATCTATCTAGACTTGCCATTTATTAACAACTCTTTGGGAGGGTGAAAATAAACACTACTTTCAAGGCAGAAAAATAAAAGGTTATCAATAAAGGAAGGGCATGTTTGAATAAACACACACCTTCACTGTATAATTTAAGGTGACTCTTACAGCCAAAGTCTCTAACTCCCCCCAAACAACCTTTTCCCAGATGGGTCTGGTAAGGAGGTAGGGGAAGACTCAGATAGGATTCACCTGTGAATAGGATTCCCTGCAGGGCCATCCTGATGTATATTAGAAGAGCCCTCTGAGAAGCAAAAGCAGGAATCATATTACCAACAAGAGCCAGGAGTGGAACACATCCTCTGTACCTGAGATCCCTGTGCTGAGAACCTCCTGGATCCAGAAGACAGCTATAGTAAGAGAAGCTGCAGCAGAACCAGGAGCCAGAGCCAAGGACGGAGTGATGGATTTCCCAATCCCCCAAGCAAGTGAAGATGGGTGCTTTTGTTCAGGAGGCTGGCTTATGAAGTGGGGTGCCTCTGGACATTGGGGGAGCTGGGCTTGCTGACCCACAGCACTTGAAGTGAACGCCTCTTAGTTGAGGCTTACAATGGAAGGGTATGCCACTAAGGGCATTTATTAGCAGACCTGAAAGAACTTTGTTGCATGTCCTGATAAACAACTCAACCATGAGCATTTCGAACTG
>NW_022111373.1:32176023-32177806 GCF_000313985.2 Echinops telfairi | reverse complement strand
TCCCAGGAAAGAGTCAAACTGCTTTGTAGGGTTTTCCAGACTATAAGTCTTTACAGGGACAGCTAGCCTCAACTTTCTCCTGAGGAGTGACTGGTGGGTTTAAACCACTGATCTTGAGGTTAGCAGACCAATGCTCACCCCACTGTGGCACCCAGACCCCTGAAATTCATAGCTATAAGTTGCTGGGTGGTGCAAATGACTAATATTCCTCCTGCTAACTGCCTTTATTGTAGAGCAAGCGGCGTGCTTGAACTTTGAACACTACACTACACTTGAGACAGGCACCACAGAAGAAAGGCCTGATAATCTACTTGCAAAAAAAATCAACCATTAAAAATCCTACGGAGCATAGTCTTTCTCTGACACACATGGGGTCATGAAGAGTCAGTCAACTCAAAAGCAATTGCTTTACTGGTTAAGTCTCCCATTTGCTTCTCCAAGCTTTATGGTATCTTTCAGTTAAGTTTTTCAGTTAAGTGACTCCACTCTCCTTTCGCTGCAAACTAGCTTGTCTGGTCCATGTGTCCCTAAGTCCTGCTCTGAACAGCAGTTCCCCATAGTCTGGCTTCCTCCCCAGCTGAGTGACCCAACCTCTGGGTTTCAATTCCAATTTCTCTGGGTCAGGATCTCGTTGTATGCCAGGGACCCATTCTCACCCCAGAAGAGAACAGTGCTCAAAGCCATTTTCCAAGAGGATTCTCCACCCCTTCACTATTGATCACATGATCTCCACAGTATGAAGAGCTTCAAAAAGGATGTAAAACCCCAATAAAAAATTTTTTTTAATTATTTAAAAAGAAAAAAAAGCTTGTAGAATGAAACAAAAAGATGAAAATGTTCTACTCACATTTTGAAGCCCCTTATACAGTATTCAAAGTTCTCAGCAGACCATCTGTTCAGCAATAAATGCCATTATTTCCTCCATGCCTCACTTCCTCTCCCGACCCCTAAGACAATGTTCCTATCTATGTCCAATGTTGATGTACAGAGCACTGGTGGTGCAGTAGGTTATGTGTCAGGCGGCTAACCACAAGGTTGGCAGTTTGAACTCACCAGCCACTCCCTGGCAGAAAGCTAAGGCTTTCTGCTCCCATAAAGATTTAGAGTCTCATAAATCCACAGAGACAGTTCTATTCTGACCTCTACAGTCACTGTGAATCAGCATCAAGTCCATGGCAGTGAGGGTTTCAAATAAGGACACAGACGGCACTGTAAATCTTGAATCTGATTGTAAAACAAAGAGAAAGTCTCCTCGGGGCCATTTGCTCAGAGTTTAATCCCTAAACAGAATCTCCAAGAGCTCCCAAGCACACCTCAAGCCCCAGCCTGCGATGCAGGAGAGTGAAAAGCCAACTGCCAGCAAGCACGGAGCCAACTCAGGTTGCTGATTTCCAAAAGTACAGTACGACCAAGTGTATGAAAGGCCTAGTCCGTGGTTATGTTCGCACAGAACGCATAGGCAAAAAGCAAAGCTACACAAAACCCTGCCTGAAAAAAGAATGTCTTTTTTAAACGTCCTCAAGGAGACAGCAGTGACGTCAGACTCTACGTTACCGTGGGAGCTCCAGAAGCGAGGAGCTGGAGTTGTATCGGAAGGACGGACTCGGGACTAAGCACGGCTCTCCCACGGCCTGTGCTTCTTTCCCTTGCCACCTGCCGGACCCTCTGATGTAGGCTCCCAACCTGATTTCCCCAGCAACTGTCAAAGACTTAGATTTGTACATAACAAAGAAAATGTGTTTCTCTGAGGTTAAGCTAAAGATATGGAAAGAATGCTCCCCAA
>NW_022111373.1:32164455-32175283 GCF_000313985.2 Echinops telfairi | reverse complement strand
ATTCCTCTTTCTTTCCTAACCTCTGTCCTTGGGTAAATGCTGCCCTTTGACCTTAAATGGTTGATTACTCTAACATGAGGCTGAGTTGAGTTCTAGACCTGAAGGGTGAGTCAGAGCCATAGTCTTGGGGGTCCCAACAGTCTTCCTGTGACAAATAAGCCCAATCATACTTTATGATCTTGAGTTCTGTCTGTCTCACTTTTTCCTCTCTCTATCCAGGACCTTCTAATTCGAGCCTTCTCAGAGTACTGGGCAAGGGTAACAGAGCACTTTCTAGTCCTTCTGGTCTTGGTTGTGGAGAACCGTGTTTGCATGGTCCATTAGTCCACTAGTTGCCACGTGTCTTCAAAGTTTCATTACTCTTCCTTCGTCTGGATGGAGAGTGACCAATGATACATCTTACATGGCTGCACTCTAGACTTGAAGAGCTCAACCACTACTCACTCAAGTAGCGTGTAGAACACACGAGACCAACTGACCTTGGTGTCCCGAGACTAGAGCCCTGATTACCCAGTTCCAGTGACTCATTTCCTCAGGGTGGTTATGTCTTAGAAGTTTGCAAAACTTTGTCCCCTGTATGCTGCACCACATGCATGAATACCATATAGTTGCAGCGTCCTCTGAAACCTGTCGGAGCCCTGGAGATGCGTCCACCACCATGGGATCCACATCACTCTGCACCCACCAGCCTGTGGTCATCCTGCATGCTGCATCATCGCATGTGGCTACGTGAGTCTGAAGAGGGACTTATGGACTAGTATCAGACTTACGGACTGGAATAGGATGTTTGCTTGATAGATAATTACTTCTTGATATAAAGCTCTCTTTTACACATTACATATATAACTATAATATCTGTGGCAAGGGTAATACACATATACAGATATCTTGTCAAACCTAAACATGTTTGTAGTTATGCTCCCACTTTTCTTTCCACATTTGTTCACCCTCTGAGCCTCTCCAACCATCTACCACTTAGCACCACGATGGCAGGATTGTTTCTGTGAACTTTTGGAAGCTCTCTCATGAACCCTGTTCAGGATACTAGATCCCAAACAATTCTCAGAATAGATTTGTATTCAAGATGAAGTTACACGAGTCCTCTCTGCATTCACTCAAGGAGGGTCTCATGGTTATTTCAAGGTCAGCTGCAAGTAATTTTGCAAACACTAAATGTCAGCCAAAAACTGAATTTTTATTGAAGTTCTTTATGTATTATTAAAGAAACTCCCTGAACTGTCTCCCCCTCAGACCACCCAAAATCCTCTGGACCTTCTGAGTCTCAATTTGCAGATTGCTTTACCTCTGAATAAAAAAGTGCTTTACTTTTATTTTCAACCAGACTCTGCTATTTTTGCTCTTTAGCAATGTTGTCCCACCCTCCAGCTTCCCTGATCGTGCAACTTCCAATCAGAATGTTGTACTTTTTGTTCTTGATTTTACCCCCCCCAAAAAAAAAAAATATATATATATATATGCTTCCATTAATGCACAATTTCAGAGCATTTTATTTCTCTTCACGAGATATACAGTTCAAACTGTTGAAAACTTTAATAGCTTTGCTTTTATTTTAACTGCACATGCATTCTTTTCTCTTTTGTTAACACGAGGCACAGCATATATGTGCCATTGCTAATCGTGGTGTCTGTCAAATGCGTACAATCATCACCACCCTGTGCAGTGAGCCATAGATGCTCTGGAAAGGATCTGTGATTCTCCCTCAACTTGTTCCTGTGACTGGTCACTGACTCTTGACGATCCTCCCACAATGGTCACTTCTCTCAGAGCACACGTGTGCACGCACACCCACACCCACCTACACCCCAGCATCAAAGTGCTGAGCTCCCATGGATGTCACCCTTTCCCAACTGCCGATGATAGGGTGGTAACATTGAGCGTTTTACTCATTAGCGAATTCCTATTACATACTGCAATTGCATAGTGTCTCCCCTGCAGCACTGAAGCCCCTACATAGCATCATGGGGTAGTCATATTGGCGCCAATTTCCAAGAATCAGTATGAATGTTGTACGCTTCAACAGAAGAGAGGTGGCCTATACCATCAAGTCCCCTCTACACATAAATATGGTCATTTAGCAGGGCTCCTCCTGCACCAGAAGGCTTGGTGGCCATCTGTGTGACATTAGTCTACTGACCTGTGTGAGGATATTTATCGACTGATTTTAAGATATTCAAGCCACCATATCCATAATATCCTCCCTGACAGATCAACCCACTGGCTACCACAGGTCCTGAACCTTCCCAGGATGTCTACATATCTCCCAGAATGCTCCACTGATCAATGTTGGGGTCCCATCTCTCTGTAATGGTAGGATAAGTGGTTGTATCAAGGCCTCCAGGGACACAAATCTTATCTCCTAGGGTAGTGGGTCCAGTGAGAGCTCATAAAACATTTCTAGGAGTAACAGAATACCAGACCCCAACCTCATCTGCTGGGTAGTCTAGACAGTCCACTGAACTGAAGTGGGAATGGCCATCATAGCCACCCATTACACAGATCCAGTCATGTAGGTAGACCGAGCACCTCTTAAGAGTAATGCTTGCCTAAAAGCTCCACTCCTGAGTTTTGGGTTGTATTTCTCTACCCCATCAATGGGAGAATGCTGGTTTCTAAGCCCTCAACCACCAGCAGTACTTCATTGGTTCCTGGACATGTCCTGAGTCTGGCTCCCTGAATCTGACTGCAGTTCAGGCCTCAGAGGAAACTTTGCTTCACCAGTTAGATCTCTGCATTGAAAACTGCACTGGATCCAAGTCTGAGCGTCTGTAACATCCACGATGCCCCTGGGCGTCAGCAGGGGCATCTGGATGTATTGTAGCAGGTCAGGTAAAGATTCTTCTCCCTCCTTGGCACGCTGCGCCTCGTTGATGACAGCTTCAAAGATGGGCTCTTCAGAACCCAACTGCATGTTTCATCTCACTTGATTAGCATTCCCTCTTCTCCTTTACTTAGAATGAATTCTTCAAGCTGCACCACTTCAGGGAAATATGTCTCGCTAAAGACCGCAGCTCCTTGCATCAGGTCAACACAATCCTGAGGTTAAGCTAAATCCTCGACACCCAATTAGAAGGGTCGAACTGACTTTCTCAGAATTCCCAGCAGGATTGCTACACATCTTTCACTTGAAGCAGACAGACTACAAGGAACATTTCTTGTAGATTCTCCACTGTTGCATGTACTGATTCCAAATACACAAGGTCGAGTAGGATTTACATGATAGGAGTTATTAAATGCTCACCAGTGAACATGGCACAAAAGACATCGTTACAGACAGCCAGCACGGTGTGATGGTCAGGGAAGTCTCGTGGCTCTACTCTAAATGTCACATCACAGATGGTATTGCTCTTCCTCCACTCTCAGGCCCACCCAATCTCAACAGCCCTGCCCCCCAACGCCCTGCCACCCATGGTGGGTGGCTCAAGTGGAGGCAAACTGCTGATGTCCTGACTTGGAAGGTCAAGATTCTTCACCTCCTGTATAAGTCTAGGTATTTTAGAGAAACAAATCCACAGCAACTCATGTATAAGAGAGTTTTATGTAAAGAAAGTGTGGATCAAAAGAACATCCCAACCCAATGCTGCCCAAGCCCACAAGTCCAACATTAAACCATTAACCCAACACCAGTCCACAAAGTCCTCCACCTCACAAAACAGAGGCAGTGATGCCGACTGCAGGAGGAAAGCTGAGTCAGTGAACGAATAAGTATCTCTTGGTAAGCTTGCCATAGCCTCTCGCCTTTCATGGCAGATATTGGGGTCAGGGGTCGTATGTGAATGAGAGTGACACAAGTTCAAGCCCTGCTCTCAGATTTCTTTTTAACAGAGGTGTAAAAGCAAGTGCAATCAACCTCAAACAAACTCTGTTCTCCTGTGTTCGGATACCAGACGCAGATGCAGCACTTCTTCCTGTGACTCTAGCCATCTGAAGCTGTCAGACCTCACAAGGCCAAGACCCTGAGAACCACAGACAGGCAGAACAGAAGCCCGCATGCTGAGGGCTCTCAAGTGCTCCCTCTGGCCAAATGTCTTTATACTGAATCCTACTGCACAAAGGGAGCCCCTTCCCAATTTTGCCCCCAAGCCTCAGTCCCATCCTTTCCACACATCGTCATAAAATCCTTTGTACACAGTTACGAGTTCCTGGGTCATGTGAATGGTTAACAGGTTAGCCGCTAACTAAACAGTTGGGGGTCTGAGATCGCTCCAAGGGGTCTCAGGATAAAGCAGGATAAAGACTAGGCTGATTTTGTGGGAAAAGAATCAGCCACTGCAACCCCCTATGGAGCACAGTTCTACTCTGATAAACAGGAGATGAGACGGAGTCTATTAATAAGGCCCTTATGTATTAGAATTCTGGACGCTAAGCCCAGGGCTATGATCCCATTTTGGTAGGTTAAGACAAGTTCTTCAACAACAACAACAACAAAAACCCACAGAAGTCCAGAACTTAGTAGAGAATGTGAACCAAGTCACCTCCTTTCTTTCCTTGGGGGCTTCTTTAAGACTATTGTACTAGAAGGTGTGGCTTAAGATGCCTCCTTCGTTTTCCTTGAGTATGGTCAGCTACACAAACCACATGCCAATCAAAGTCAGTTCTCAGTGTGGAAGAGTCATCTGGGACCCAGAGAGAAATCTGAGGACCACTGGACAAGGCCGTCCACGATCTCTGTCTGAAGAAGAGGGCCACCAAGCCCAGAGGCACTAGAGATCGTAGCAGGGAGGCTCAGCAGGGCAGTGTCAAGACTAACAGGTCCCTTCTCCTCATCTGTGCCAAGACCATGGGACTATGAGGCAGAAGAACAGTGGCTGGCTTCCTGGCCTGCAGAGGCAGACTCAACGGTGCTGGATGAGGAGAGGTGTTGTTGGGGACCAATGACTATCTCCCTGCTGTTTAGTGATCCTGACTTGTGGTAACCTATTAACTTTCCTAATAAAATCCCTTAACTGTGAGTGCTGTTTGTAAGCTCTGGGTGGCCAATACAATGAATTCTTGAGCCCAGCATAGATGTGGAGTGGTGTGGGAGGACCAGTTGGGGTCAGAATAGGTAAAGAGAGATGGACTGTGGAGGCACGACTGACCCCTGCCTCATGAGAACAGGGAAGCCAGAGAAGGTCGATATGCCCACCTTCATGCTGTGTACTGCAGGATGTCACCATGTATCAAAGCCAACTGGATGGCAACTGGTTGAAATGAAGTTGGCATTATCATGGTCAATAGAATTAGAAGACTGACAGGAAGATGAGCAAACTTTGCCACACCCTGTATGGAAAGATGACCTGGTTTAGGAGAAAGAACTAGCATCTACCAAGACCCTAGCTTTGCTGGACACAATGCTCAGCCCATCTCAAACACTGTCCCCATGCCAACAACCTGTGAAACTGGGGGTGATATCTTCATTTGACAGACAAACTGAGGCTTACTCTGGTTGAGACTTCCTTAATCTAAGCCCACTGCCTTAGTCTGGCCCACCAGTGTCTATTCACATAGCTTGACTTTCGTCTGCCTTAAAAAAAGGGAAAGATTTCTGATGGTCCTAAGCCGAACGGAGCTGCTACTGACCCCTTGCATCTGACACAGAGGATGCGCTCCATGAATGATTACTGTCTTTTTGACATTACTATTGCTCAGCAGATCAGAACTATCAAGTGAAACTATACTTCATTATATCAAAGCATTTCTTTTTTCTTTCTCTCCCCACACCTCTCTCACTTTTGGCTGCACCCACACTAGGGCATGCTGGTTGGCTGTCTACATCTGTATCACTCACTACCTGGTCCAAAGCTGTAAAGTTGGCCGACTGACCTACTATCAACAAATGGCTTGTCTGGGGAATGATAGACTTTCTAAATGAGATGTAGTGATGGTCACACAGAGAATGCTGGGAAAATCTACTGTAAGCTCCAGAGAAAATGGAGGCATCTCTCAGCCAAACATTGGATTAGCCGTTAACACCAGATCTAGCAGTCAGGGGTCCAGAGAGGCAAGACCTTACATTAAATCTTGGCCTCAGGGATGTTTAATCTAGCACATGGAATTTTTTTTAAAAATTAAACTAATTGCCACTGTTTAAGATAAATATCCTGATTTCCTGCTTTTTATGAAACACTGGAAGACTGGGCAACACCGTGTTCACTCTCCTGCACAGAAACAATTAGCTGAGCCTAGGCAGTAGCTGCGTCCTTTCAGACAAGGGGCAAACAACCTTCCCTCAGAAATCATTCTCACAACCCCTCTGGCATCTGTGCTGGTAGTCTCCACTGCAGATGGGGCCCGGGATGCCAAAAGGTCGCTCTATCTTGTCTTGTCAGTTGTCCAGCATCATTTCTATGTTCACCAGAGGGATATTTTGAAGAACATAAAGTGCTGCGCCAGACAATCACAGCACTGTTTATCTACTACGATTGGCTTTTTCCATTACTTTTCTCACAGCTCATTATGGATGATGTCCAAATAGTCTGTCTTTTATTTCCTACTTAGAGCAAAGACTCTCTTTTGACAGGAACCTACCTGTATGGGTTGCCAAGACCTCGTCAGTGATAAGGCTACACAAACATGCACTCTTCACTCCTGCCATCTCCCCCCTTGTGTGGCTTGCAGGAATGCTCTGGCTGGCTGCCCTGGGGCTGAACTTCTCAGGGTGGGGCAGCAGGCGTGCTGGGTGCAAGGCTCTTGACTCTGGAATGTACTTCCTCATAGAGGTGCCCAGGCCTACACCCTGCACACTGTAGACACAATGGTTTTTTCGTGACCAGGATATTTATTGTTTCTGATTGAGTCTTTTTGAACTTGCAGAGCACTAGGAATGTGGGCTGATTGGATTACTTTGATTTCAGGGGAGAAAAAAGAATGCCTTTTAAAGTAACTTGTATTATATAAATGACTAGCGTAAGCTACCCAAAAGTAAGAAACTCCTATTATAACTTGATTTTTAATTATATATAAATATTAGGCAAGGTTAGAGTTTATGCTGATGGCTCCTGAAATTACTGTTGTGAAATTTTATTTTATAGAAAGAGAAAAAAACAAACAAAACCTCACTGCCATTGAGCCAATGCTGACGAATGGGTTTCCGAGACCGTCACTGTTCATGGGAGTGGAAAGCCCAGCCTCTGTCCTGAGGTGCTACTGGTGGCTGGGGAACTACCCTACGATGTGAAGGTTTGCTTATTAATAGTCACACTCTGGGTGTTCCACAGAGAAGAGGCCCTAGGTGTTGCAAATTGTTAACACGTTTAACTGCCAGATGAAAGAAAGGTTAGAGGTGCAAGTTCGTCAAAGGTGGCTTGGAAGACTGCTTGGCAATCCAGGTCCAAAGATGAGGTGATGAATGAGCACAGTTCTATCCTGGCGCACACGAGGTCGCCAAAAACCGATGGCCACTGGCTTTACACCCAAAGACAAATATAAAGGAAAAGCATAAATCTGGGCAGTAGAGATTACAGTTCTTACCATAACTAAGCCTAACTTATTATTTAATCTTGACCAAACTACCTCATTTCATCTCAGTTTCTTCATCCTCGTCCACCAAATGGGATAACACTTAATGGGGCAAAGCATTGTTTCTTTTAAGTAGAGCCGAGTCAGTTCCAACCCACAGAGACTCTGCATACACAAAACAGTGCCCAGTTCTGTGTATCCTCAGATGCTTGTTCTATTTGAGCCTACCCCGGTGACACCGTGGATTATGCAATTGGGCTGCTGAGAGCAGCTTGAAATTACCAGCTGCTCCATGGGAGGACGGAGGTTTCTGTCCCTGAAAGTCAGTCTCGGAAACCCACAGGGCGGTTCTACTTCGTCTTGCTGTGACGCAGAACTAACCCGATGGCAACGGGGTGGAATTCGGTTGTAGCCACAGTGTGAATCCATTTCCTTGGGGTCTTCCATTTTTTCTCTCTCTTTACCTTTTCCTGGGACTGTTCCCTCCTGATAACATATCCAAAGTATGTGAGTCGAAGTCTTATCATCCTTGTTTCTAAGGAGCATTTCTGGCTCTACTTCTTCTTCCAAGACAGATGTTTTTTTGTGGTCTTTCTGGAAGTCCTTTACCAACACCATCATTTAAGTGCATCAATTCTTCTGCAGTCTTCCTTACACCTAGGCCGGTAATATGCTGAAAACTTATAGAATGTTTTATTTGTGAACTCTCAAGGAGCCGTGGTGGTGCTGTGAGTTACACACTGGACTGCTGATTTGAACCCACCAGCTACTCCATGGGAGAAAGAAGTGGTAGCCTGTTCTGTAAAGACGGTTAGCCTAGGAATCGAGGCAAATGTATTCTAACCTGTGGGGTCACTGAGTCAACATTAACTCAGTGGGAGTAGGGTGGGGTAGAACCTTAGGAAAAACAGCAATTTCCTCTCATCCAAATGGGAGGGACCTACAATCAGATTTAAATCTGATTAAAAACAATGGAGTAAACTTCCTCCTTAGGCAGAGCATGAGGACTAAATGAAACAATGGATATCAGAATGCTATGACAACTGTTCCGCAAATACTCAGATGTTCATTATTAGAAATGCCAGTCACACATATTATGGTAGAAAGACCCAAACCATCTGGAATGTAGTCCCAGCTCTCCCCGAATCCCATCTCGTCTCCTCGTCTAGCTGCTGAGACCTTGTCTCCCTCACCGCCAGGTGGAAAATCACACTCTGCCTTGCCCTGCTCACCTCCCAGAGGGACCTTGAGGCTCAACTGTGATGAGTCAAGTGAAAGGTCTTCAGAGTGTGTTGGACAAGGAAAGGGGGAACTAGAAGCTAGCCACAATCCACAGTTAGCAGCCCCTTATAGTAGAACATGGGAAACTTTGAGCATTGACCATAGTTTACAGTGAATTGATTAGAAGACTTTTTAAAGAAGGTCTGCATCAAAACAAAAAAGCTGAACAACCAAAATATCTACCAACAGAAGAATGAACAGAGAATGCTTATGTGGCACTTTGGTCATACAATGGACTAACCAGACCAAGGGTAATGGATGCATTTTAGCACGGAGCACACATGACGCTGACCAGAAGAAGTAAGACATAGAGAATATGTACAATGATTTCTTCATGTAAAGCTAAAAAGGGGCAAAATAAAACTAATTTGTTTAGGGAAGGCTATATAGGTGATAAAATTATTATTAGAGTATGACTGTATACATATATGTGTATCTTTTATTTCTATATGTTATAGATGTTTCATAACAAAAGAAAGACCACCAACAACAAAAAGCTAACTGAGTATTTTGCCTATTAACTTTTATTAACAGTGTTCCTTTTTCCTGTCTTTTTGTTTTTCACTTTGGGTAAGGTTGTGATTTACTTCTCATCTCAAATACACACAACGAGGAAAATCTTGGTTGATATTGTACTGAACCCCTTTCAAAAAGAAAAGAATATTCTTTAAATGGGTACAGTGATTGAAGCTGGCAACCATCTACTTACTAGAATTACTGTTCACTCGATTATTTTCAGAGCCAACTGAGACACTCTAATGTTAATAATAAAAAGATTATAGGGCTGTTGTCACTGTTGGAAGACAGCCTCTCTCACCAGCCTACGAGAAAATGCACAGTCACACAAGATGAACCACAGGCATCAAGACTTACCAGCTGGCTGGGTTTGTGCTATTCTTTTAGGGTAAGTCTTGCTTCGGCTTCTTGTCACATTCTGATCTGGCCGCGGAAGTTGAATAGAAAGGTCTCGGCTCATTTGCAAAGCTGTCCTGCCACTTGAAAAATGCAACATCTTGATCAGAAAGGGTAAAGCCAAATAGCCACAAAATTAAACAATGACTCATTCAGAACATCTGCAAAATTGGTGGCGGTGTGGTGAGGGAAGGACATAGACACACCTAGCTGTCTGCATGTTGCAGTTCTGATTCTAGAAGAGACAAGCTCAGAAAGAATCAGGGAGAATTTGGATTTGGATTGAATAGAAGGACTCAGCCAGAGCTAGAGGTTGACAGTCTCCTCCAGCTCGAGAACCATATAACACAGGTACTAGCCTGGGCCCACACATGGGCACTGATTGGCTCTGCCCGATTGTTCCCGTTGTGTTGAACTTCGATGGCACATTGTACAGCACGCCCCACAGGACCGACCACTCAATAGTCATTTATTATGCCCACCTCACCTGTGCCTGAGAAAGTGGCAGACAGGACAGCACATCAAGGGCGGCTTCTCTGAAGATTCAAAGAGAGGGCAAGCTTTCCCCAGGGCTGGGCTAACCTCAAAAAATTTTCCCAAGGAGTGATGTAATTTCATGTTCTAGATTACACTGGACATTCAGCTTTCTGAAATTTCACTCCACCCCTGAATTCCACCCAGCGAATGGCCCTGGCTTTCAACCAGAAAAATATTGTCTGGGTGCTGGACAAAGGTATTTCTCTGTTTCTTTTTCATTACTAGCACATCCAACTACAGTGGCAGATGTAGGGGTGATAAAAGCCTTTAAAGACCCCAAATCCTAGTCATCCCACCTTTACAGAATAAATATTGGCGAATCACTTCCTAAGAGAGAGGAAACAAGATTTATAAAGTAAGATCCACCTCCTAAGAGTTACTATAACTAAGAGTTACAGCCTCACCATTCCAAGGAGCTTTATTAGAAACAAGGGATGCTTGGCACCCTCAGAAAACGTGGCTCCCATCAGGGCAGCTGGGGACAGCACTGGGTATGAGCTACTGTGAGAATGAGGACGGCAGGTCCCAGGCATGGCAGCTCATACCAAGCCATCGTTTCCCCCCTCAACACTCCTCTTTCTTCAGAGCCAAGAGTTCACATGAAACAGAAAGGAGAGGAGAGCTGATGAGGTTTCCTTCC
>NW_022111373.1:32153261-32163382 GCF_000313985.2 Echinops telfairi | reverse complement strand
AAAAATGAAAAAAAATTTTTTTTCATATAGCGGGGGAAATCCCATTATGTCCAGTTTGGATACGGATGATGGCTCCTACTTATCATACTCCATCCCAGTTGTAATCAGAGAGAGTTGGGCAGCAGGTCCTTCGGTGCACAGAGAAAAAACTATTTACCCTAAAAATATAACCCAATATGTGGACCATTGAGGCTTTTTATAATAAGATTGTTATTATTCAATTTTCCCTCATGCTTTCTCTCTTAGGAACAAAGAAGAAATGAGAAAAACTAACACAAAATTAATAAGATGCTGGGACAGAAACACCAACTGATCTGCCACAAGCTGCACAGGATCCAGGCGAGAACAAGCTTTCTGGGCCCCAGCTGGGCACACGGGCAGAACCTGGCAGCTGGGGGAAGGGGCAGCTGGTACATTTCAGGCATCAGATGAAAAGGAAGCTCAATCTCTCCCTAACTGCATGACTGTCATCAGGGTGTTTTGCAAACATCCCACAGCTTCCATTTCTTTACTATTTCCTCTAAGTTGATAGCAGAAAGCGTTGGGCAGCTACAGAGATGGACAGTGTATGATGTCCCTATTCATGTCTGTTCTTTGTTGTGATAGCCTAGGCTTCTTTCTTCCTTACCTCCTCACACTTGGCACTCGCCCCCTTCCCAACACTGTGTTGAATGCACTGCCAGCAGCCCTTCAGTTTCCAAGCCAACTAGCCATCAGTAGGGTAGAGGAAAGAGAACAAGAACAGAAACACTGGAGAGAAAATGCCAGTTTGGCCATTTATTCGTTAAGGGCCCTTAGTCCACTTACTGTCCTTGGGGGCCTCACGTTTCTCATCCATGAAAACAAGGGTATGGTACCTCCCTTGGCAGGTCATTGTGTGGATTACATAAGGTTACACATGCAAAATCTCTTCTACACTTCATGAAAGGTGAAAGAAATCCTATGGGAACCCATGTGATTGAAGTCCCACATGGAGCACATCTGGGCTCCCAGGGTGATTTTTAGGTGTATGGATACTATGAAACCCATTCATGAGTCAAAACTAGGAATCGCCTACCAGTTTGTTGTAGGCTGATTCCAATGCATAGCCACCCAGCAAGACACAGGGCACTCCCCCACAGGGTTTCCTACGCTAACCTCTTGATAGGAGGGCACTGCCAGGTCTTTTCCCTTGCAGAGATAGAGGGAGAGTTTGAACCACCAGCTCTTTGGTGAGCAGCCAAGTCGAAATCGTCACACTACCAAGGATCCTTTATAGCAAATCTAACATAGGTCAAAGGAAGGTCAAGTTTTAGGGTAGCCAGAGGAGATACCAGAGAATAATAAAATATTGAATCAATCATCGATATAGTTGATCTTTCTAATTCAAAGTACTGGTCTCTAATAGTAAAGCAATGAAAAACTAAATAAAAGATCAGCTTTCAATTCAGCCTTGCAGCACCATTTTATTTTTTCAGAAAAAGATCAGATATGACAATTAAAATGTCTGATTTTTCTCTTTTTAAATAATGACCATTTTCCCCAAAAGATGCAAAAATCCCTTGGTATTTTCCAAGCCTAAAACGTATGAAAGTGGGTGTCTAGAACCCTGTCTTCCTCCATCATGCAACCCCCATAAAGCAAGGTCACCATTACATGACACAAACCAACACAAGTGCACATCCAGTGATACACACAAAGGCGGGCATCTCATTCACAAGACGCGGACCCTCAGTCACTCGCTTCTTCCGCCTCATGCTCTGCAGGGTGGAGGAGGCGGCTCTCTGGTTTCAGAGTACTGCCTTCATTCCAGAGTGTCCCAAGAAAGGAACAAACAATGCATGGTCAAGGCTGGTGATATTTTTCTATCTTGACAATGAACACAAGCAGCCAGAGACGTAGTCTCTGCCTAATTCAGGCTCTAAGTGGGGGCACGGAATGCCTTTCTTCCAAGGACAGCATGACACTAGTGCTTCCCACATACGGACAGGCATGGGGATTTAGGGTTAGCCTGTTAACACCAGCCACGAAATTAGAACAGATTTAGCAGAGGCCCCAGTTCTGCAAAGGTTACCTTTAATTACTTTCTTGGAAGAAATAATATTTAATATGCAAAATTCAATAACGTTCTAATAATAATTCCCAGTAGCCACAACATTTGCATTTCAATAAATTTGAGAAACCAGGTATAGCTAAATTTGTAAAGCATATGCTAAACAGTATAATTAGAAACAGATGTCTTTTCATTAATTGAGTCCAGTGATTAGATTACTTTATATATTCTCTCCATAAACCTAGAAATGTTTTTATGTCTCACCTGAAAAAATAGCCCAAATATTGGCTATCTGCTGTTCTTCTCAATATAAAAGTAATGAAGCTTTGCCTCAACTTCTCACCATTCTATCACTATCTCTAGGGAGACATCCAGAGAAGCTGAAAGCTAAATGGTTAGAAGGTAATGAATGCCGTCATGCAAATACCAGGACTATCTGTAACGCAGTAAGACTTAAATGTTCTTTTAAAGTTGTCAAAGGATCGAACATCACAGGAGAATAATATGTGACAGTGAATGTCCTGGACAGTTAATTAATCCCTCTTTTATTAATTATCTCTAGTTTCAAATTCAGGGCAAGAAAACTGGTTATAAAAGGGAGGCATTATAAAGGGAGGCACTATACTTGAGCATATTAGTGTATACTGCCAACACTGGACTCTGCTTTCTGTTTAAATCTCCCAGGGAAGCATTGCAGTCAAGGATGTCTTTCAAGGACCTGATAGAACAGTACGGCCCCACCTCGCGTGCAGCATTCTCACACCCCGCTTGGGTTTACAGGCTCTGGGCAGCTGCCTGACCCCCTACATAATACTAGCACTCCCTGAAGGCAGACGCACTGAAGCCCGATCCTCCTTTGTGTGTCACGGCTCTCCGCAACACCATACAGAACTCACTCTCGGCTTTAATGCTGTTTGGAAGACCCCAGCACCTTCCTTGCTCTGTGACATCTGGCTTTTCTTTATCTTTTTGCACTAGGTAAACAGCCTGTCGCGTGGTTAAAAGCACAGCCTGGGGGCTAGACTACAGGCTAAGCATCTCACTCCTCTGCTTCCCAGCTGGGTCACCTCAAGAAGTGACACAGCCTCTCTGGGCCTTAGCTTCCTGGCATATGAATGGATCGAAGAATACGGAAGGGCTGTGGTATGACATGAAGCAATCAACAGGAAGCACTTAGCAGTGCACACACCACTTAGTAACTGCTCAATAAATTGAGACATAACAGTTAGCATTATTCTATGTGGGCTTCCTGTGGCAGAGGCAGATTTGACCCACACCCTAAAAGACACATTGTGCTACAGCAGGGGATCCATGAATTCTCAAGAACACAGCAATCAGGTACTAGCCAGACCATCTATCTTTTTTCAAAGGCATAGAAGATAATCAGAAATGAGTGAAAATTGTACCCAAGTGAATTTCTGAAGGTCACTAACTCCACTACATTCTAAAAGCTCTAAACCTAAAAATGGAAAAGGCGGATGTTAAAAATATTTTAATGTGGAAAATAATTTGTGTCCAGAAAATTTAAATAAACTGCTATGCTTAAGGAAGTACACTGTGGAGTGGCACTGTGGGAAAGGGGAAAAAAATTCAATCACAAGCTTTATTGTGTATGTTTGTAGAAAGATGAATTAAGTATTTATTTATTCACACATATATATGTGCATCCACACCCAGATGGGTGGGGGGAGTGATGTCATTTACCTGTATCGGTGCTTATAACTCATGGATCCAAACTTGCTGAGTTTTCTTGACAGCGAATTTGATTCATTTTCTGGCATTCTAATGAATTTTTAAAAGAAAATTAGAAAGAAATTCCTAAGTGTTGCTATATAACACATGAGCATAGAGCTATTCAGGAAATATAACTGTGCTGTACTATTTAACAGTGCTAGTAAAAATATTTTATTTATTCCACTTATTGGCAGGAAATATGACCAGTTATTTTAAGTAGTACTTGATACATAGCTGGGACATTACCTAAGTACAATGTCAAAACACTCATACTTTTTTTTATTAGATTGTCTTTGTCAAGATTATTTATCACTGGCCGGAGAAGTATTAGTTGTTCTCTGCTTAAATTATCTTTGGATCCTGGCACCATGCTGGCTGACCTATGTCAACAGCCTGTCAGTTCTCAGAGGTGGTAGTGTACTCTTACTTCTACAATATGTTCCCGGACTTCTCATTCTGGGGCACCGGCACCCTCCATGGCCGTGGCCTGCTTCTATACACTAGTGACAGTGCCCCATGCTCTTGGGGCCACACCCTTCTCCTGACTGTATTAGTCTTTTCATAAGGGTACCCCCCTCTAGCACCATGCTCTAACCATCCTACCACCCACCGGTTGCCACGGAGTCAATTCTGACTCCCAGGGGGCTCCGTATGTGTCAGAGTAGAACTGTGCTTCATGGAATTCAAATCGGCTGATGATTTTTAGATTACCAGGCCTTTCCTCGGAAGCACCTCTTGATGGGTTTGAACCTCCAACTTTTTGGTTAGCAGCCAAGTACATTAACCATTTGAACCCCCAGGGAGCCCATGATTGTTTAATTTAAATTGGGATATGAGAGAGAATTTAAACTACTGAAGCTTTTTTAAAAGGGATAAAAAGATAATGGAATTTTCCCATGAATTTTTAGAAGCACCATCATATGCATATATTAATATGATGCAGAAAACCAGGTGGCTGAAATTTAGTTTCATCTTCACAATATAAGGAAGTAACTCAAACAAACAAAAATATTCCCATGGTCTAAAGATTAAGTCCCTAACCTCATCTTATTGACTAACCCAAGAGACAATGTTTTATCTCTAAGGACATCACACACTCTCCTAGTTTCTCCTTCTCACCCTCCTCTGCAGCTCTTCCTGTTCTGTAGATATTGAGAGAATCCTGAAGCACAGACCACTGACTTTCTGCTTTTTCATACGTGACTGTATCAAGTCCCTACGCCTTAAGTACCTACCAAATTTACATCACCAGTCTCAGTCTTTTCAGTAAACTTCAGCCTTATACATCTAACCGCCTACTAGACACCACCACTTAAGGTGGTTCATACTGACCTGTACCAAACCTACTGTCATCAAGTAAATTTTGACTTGGAGCAGCTTTGGAAGGTGTAAATCCTTATGGGAGCAGGCAGACTCATCTTTCTCCCAAGGAGAGGCTGTTGGGTTTGAACTACCAAACTTGTGGAAAACAGTCAAATGCTTGCCTGAGAGTCATGAGAACTACTTATATAGTTAATAAACTCAAACCAAACTCACTGCCATCGATTCAATGCCGACTCATAGCAACTTTACAGGGCAGGACAGAGCTGTCCCTGTGGGTTTCCGAGATTGTAACTCTTCACAGAATTGGAAAACCACATCTTCCTCCCAAGGACCAGCTGGTAGTTTCAAACTCCAGACCTTGCAATTAGCAGCCCAAGGCGTCCAAAGCCAAACAATCCATCTCCATCACTACCTGCAGGTGCTCGCCAAAGCTGTACTCACTGATCTAACCCAGATATCAAACTACCCCTGAGCTTCTTTACAGTATAAACTAATCAGACATCCACGCATATATATGAGGGCTTTTTTAATTTATGGAAAAATGGAATTAAAAGATAATGGAATCTTTTCCATGAACTTTTTAATAAGTTTTATTGATATATAATTCATGTATTAAACAATTCAACAGTTCAATCATATTCAAAAGAGCTGTATATGCATGAACTTTTTGAAGCCCCCTAATATATTAATACAATCCAGAAAATCAAGTTGCTGAAAAAAAATTAAGAGGGGAACATTGGTAAGACAAGACAACAGAATTCTATTTGTTAGGGCAATGAAAACCACTTTCACGTTAGCATACCTGAAAAATGTGTGGTGCTCTACACTGCATTTCCAGAGATGCTTGCAGGCCGTTTTACTTCGAGCTTCGAAAAAGAATGAGGTTTCATTGCACTGAAAGTGAGAGAAAAATGTGAGTATGACTCACCAACATATTCCTCAGACAATAGCCTTCCTCCAGTATCAAATATCCAAATAACACACACAAATCAAAAGCTGTGTTTTCACACAGAACAATTACTTGTCATTAACTGTGTTTGGAAGATTGTATCAAAACTATCTTCAATTCATTAAAATGATAAAATGTAAGTTCCATATGAATCAGTATCATCACCTTTATGACCTTTCCTTCCACATGACAGCTCAGGGGTATGAATGATCAGGTGATGCCACCCACCCAAAAGCCCACTACCCGAGAGCAAGTCAATTCTGACTCACTGTAGCCCTACAGGCCAGAGGAGAACTACCCCTTTGGGTTCCAAGACTGTCAATCTTTACATGATCATCTATCCCCCTAGGAGTGACTGGTGGGTTTGAATTGCTGACCTGGTGAGGGCAGCAGGCCAATGCATAACTCACTACATCACCAGGGCTTCGTACTGAAACTGAAGTGACTGCAAAATCTTCAGTCATGACTGGTCACTGATACATGAAAAACACTGACCGTGAGGGCACTGACTCCTAATAAAACGGAGATGCCCATAAATCCAGTTCTTAACTGTTTCCCAGAAAGGATACAAAGGCTGCACACTTAAAGTGCTTCAGACAGGCCGCTAGGAAGAGCCGCTCACAAAGCAATGTAATTTGGGCAAGTCAAGTAATGTCTCTGATTCTAAATGTTTCTATTCAAATTATCGAGCAGGTTAAATCAAATGGCATGATAGCTGTAAAGCAGTGCCTTCAATGTCTGTCCAATAACAGGCACACAACAAATGTTAACTATTATTTTACTCCAGTAGTTACTGGAATGGCTCTGTACAATACACAAGAGACAAAACAAAGGCAATACTAAAGGTTATTCTAATTTTTGCAGGAGACAAGACTTTTTTAAGTGACTGAATAGGAAGCTGAGCAGAATGCAATATGAACGCTAAACTATTACACCAGGAGCTCTGTGAAGTTATATAATTGCTAATTTAGTTTTAAATCTAAACACCAAACTCAAGCTTTGAATGCAGAAATACCCTTGGGATGAGGTTTCTACAGGCTCATAAACACAAAACTGTCAATGGAAAGGAATTGAAATGATTTTCCCCTCCCATTTTAATGAGCACAGAACATTTGCATGCATAAAATTTCCCCCACATCTATCTGGAATGACACCATTCAATTTAGCAGTTTATTTGAAACTACCGCACATGCCTGTTACATTACATTGCACTGCTCAAAACGTTGTGAGGTGGAGGGAGACTTTGGGGGGGATTTCAGGTCTCTGCTCCGATGCTGTTAGCTACAGGAACACAGTAAGTAGGCAAGTTTAGGGATTTGGATTGTGAAAGGAAGCAGGCTAAGTTTAGGTTGAGACACAACAGGCTGCTACCCAAAGGTTGGAGGTTCAAGTCTACCCAGAGGCAATTTCTTTTGTAGGGGAGGGGAAGATTGGTGATTTACTTAGTAAAATTCAACCATTGAAAATGCTACGCGGCATGGTTCTACTTGACACACATACAGGGTCATTGTGAATCAGTGGCGACCCCATAGCAACTGGTTAACTGAATGAAACGGGGAGCTAAGACACTTCGCAGGTCAGTAAACGGTGGGGAGCGCAGGAGAGAGGTCACAGCTACTGACACAGATGAATTCACCAGAGAGCAGCTGTGACCAGGCCTCATGGAGAGCAGGGAGGCTACAGGGGCGTCAGGGAAAGTGGCTCAAGGGGGTAGAGGGCGAGAGGATTAGAAAGGACCCTGAGCCCTGAGTGTCAGAGGGCGTGGGAAGAAAGCGTGAGGGTCTCAAGCGAGCCCAGAGGTCACAGTGTTTGAAAAGAGGTTACTGCATTCACCGTGATAATCTCTAGTGAAAGAAGCAGGGATCTCAAAATTAATTAGAGAAGAGGAAGAAAAGTCAATGTCTTCAGAAAGCATTTCTTTCAAATGCAAAAGGCCCTGGGCTGGCTGTGGGAGGACCACCAGAGACCACCACTGACCCTCCTCAGAGTCCTGGGTGGGAGGGGCTGGGAACAGGAGTGCGTCAAGGGCAAGTTCTTCCTTTTTTTAACATAAAAAATAGATACAATAGGCAAAGGTGACCAAAATAAGTCAACAATGACAAGTAAATCTTGCTCTTGACATCATCCCCAACTCCCTTCCCCAAAGGCAACCACTACTCTGTGTGTTGTTATGAAGGGTGGGTGTTTTCAAGGTCACTGGGTTTTCCTAAAATACACTGCACAGACCATTCATTTAAAATAATTTTGCTTCTGAATGCATTGTATTAGGACACATTATTAAGTTAAGTGGAATATTAAGATAGTTGTCCTTTCTTTCCCTCACTGCTAGAAACCAGGTGGTGTGGAGTTGACTATGCTCCTCCCTGGGGTTTTCAATGACTGATTTCTCTAAGTAGATCCCCAGGTCTTTCCTCACAGGGCCCAGAATGAACGGAAACCCCAATCTTTTGGTTCACAGCTACTGTTTGTAGGATCCAGAGGCTTGCTCTCCCCTTCCACCACCTTCCTTATGATATGGGGACCTGGCCATCTTCAAACGCCTTTGAGCAGTGGAAATGGTATTTGTGGCAGGGCATACTGGAGACTACCATCTGTGAGAAATGACCCACAGACACTTGTACATTTTTTTTAAATTAAGAAAACTACAAATATGTTGTAACTCAAGTCACCAAATCAAAATTTCAAAAGCCTGCTACATATGTAATCCAGATCTCCAAAGTGAAGGAAGGGGGAAAAAGTGCTTAATCTTTAAAAAATAAAGTAAAAAAAAAAAATTACATGTCCTCTAATCCTCCAACTTTCGTTTGACTGGTTTTCTTCACATAATTGTCCTCTGACATTTTTCACATCGAGGTCTGGTCACAGGATACTTATCTTTTATTTACTTTTTATTTTTAAATCATTTTATTAGGGGCTCGTACAACGCCTATCACAATCCATACATGCATCCATTGTGCCAAGCACATTTACACATTTGTTGCCCTCATCATCAAAACATCTGTTTTCCATTTGAGTCCCTGGCATCAGCTCCTACGGATACTTATTTTTTAATATATCTTTAAAAACTACCATCGCTTACATGAAAAGATAAAGAGAGTTTCAGGACTGGGTTTTTCTCACATTCCTTTGAGTATAAACATATTAAACGATGAAAAGAGCTTCCCAGAGGCCTCCTCATCACTCCTGCCGTGTAAAAACAGCAAGCAGGAACTCATTCTCCACGTACAGAGGGCTTGAAGACCAGCTGCCTAATTTTTTTTTAATCCTATTGTTGGCAGAATGATCCAAACACTAAAAGAAAGGTTGAAATAATGAAAAAGGGAGCTAGGGTTTCAGAATAATTTGTGTTCTTTTGCCATTTGCCATAACTGCTGGCATCAAGGTAGCTGCTGTGACATTTACAATGCCTCTTTCTTTCTGACACTCTTAGACCCACACGGACAGGGCTGCTTCGCCCGCCTCCATTCAGTCATACACAGGTAAACAAAGGCTTCGTTTAAGATGCTTGTTCCACCCTACTGCTAAAACACAACTTCTCCGAGCATCCACAGCTCGCTTTTTGCCAATTTTTAAAAGCATTATTGTAACTTTGGTCATCACATGGCATAAGTAGAACTACTACCTTAATCTATTTCTTGTTTGATCACTGGATCAAGCTTAAAATGCTTGTAACTTGAAGATATTGTTTGGTGGCTTCGTGGGCCTGTGGAGATGGAAGTAAAACCTCTATACAACAGCAAACACACTGTCACGGGGTCACTCCAAGTCACATTGCTGTTAGGGCTGTCGGGTCTCTTTCCACCGATAGCAACCGTGGGCGTAAGGGAAGGAAGCCACCCTGCTCCTGCACCATCCTCACAATGGTTCTCAGGGTTGAGTCCATGGTTGCAGGCACTGTGTCCATCCAGTTTGTCCAGGGTCTTCCTTTTTTCTAACCCGCTACTTTACCAAGCAGGAAGCCCTTCCCCGGGGACTGGGCTCTCTGGATAACTATGCGAAGCACATGAGACCATGTCTCGCCTTCCTTGATTCTGAGGAAAATTCTGGTGATTCTTCTTCCAAGACGATTAGTTGGTGTTTTGG
>NW_022111373.1:32146107-32152468 GCF_000313985.2 Echinops telfairi | reverse complement strand
ACCTCATGATCGCACAGGCTGGTGTGCTTCTTCCATGTGGGCTTTGTTGCTTCTGTGCTAGATGGCTGCTTGTTTACCTTCAAGCCTTTAAGACCCCAGACGCTAATCTTTTGATAGCCAGGCACCATCAACCTTCTTTGCCAGCTTTCCAACACTTTAAAGAGGTCTTGAGCACCAAATTTATCCAATGCAATGTATCATTGACTGCTGTTTTCATGGGCATGGACTGTGGATCCAAGGAGCATGAAATCCCGGACAACTTCAATCTTTCCTCCATTTATCATGTTGTGACCTTCTGGCCTAGTTGTGAGGATTTGCATTTTGTTTTCATTGAGTTCGAATCCATACTGAAGGCTGAAATCCTTGATTTTCATCAGCAAGTACTTCAAGTCATCTCACTTTCAGCAAGCAAATTTATGTCATCTACATACTGCAGCTTGTTTTAAGCCTTCCTCGAATCATGCCGCCAAATTCTTCTTCATATAGCGCTGCTCCTCTGATTCTTTGCTCAGCATACAGATTGAATAAATATGGTAAGAGGCTACAACCCTTGACACACACCTTTCCTGATTTGAAAACATGCAATATTCTGCACAACTCCCTCTTAATCCATGTACAGGTTCGAATGAACACAATGAAATGCTCCAGTTTTCCTATTCTACTCAAGGCTATCCATAGTTTGTTATGATCCACACCCTCAAATGCCCTTGCATGATCAAAAACAAAAAATCCAAACAAAACCCACCATGCATTTAAGTAAGTTTAACATAAGTAAACACCTCTCTGGTATCCTCTGCTTTCTGTCAAGATCCATCTAGCATCAGTAATGATATCCCTTGTTCCACTTTCTCTTTTGATTCTGGCCTGAATTTCTGGTAATGTACTGCTGCAATTGTTGCTGGATGATCTTCAGTAAAATTTTACTTGCATGTGATGTCCAGGACACTGTTCTATAATTTGGACATTCTGTTGGATCATCTTTTTTGGAATGGGTACAAATATGGATTGCTTCCAAACAGTTGGTCAAGCAACTCTTTTCCGAGTTTCTTGGTATAAATGTGTGCTTCCTCCAATTCATAGCAACCCAGTGTCACAGGGATCCTGCAATTATAACATTTGTGATCACCCAGGGCCTGTACTATAGCCAGGAACACTGGTGGGTGTTATAATACCTTCTATTTGGGCAACCTGCATTCAATTTCCAGTCTAGAATTTCCAGACTAAGACAGATTAGAAAGGAACCCTGGGAAATCTACTTTGGAAAAGCAGTCAATGAAAACACTATGGCTCAAAATGGTCTGCTCCATGGTTGGTCACAGAGATGGTACAAAACTGGAAAGCAGTTCATGTCTTTGTGCATGGGGCTGTCATGAACTGGAAGTCAACTGGAATGCTGCTAGCAACTACTGTGATATCTACAGGTTCCTAACCTAAGGCTTTCTGGCCTCCTCCGTCTCCTTTTCCATCTTTGCTGCCTGTTTCTCGATAGAAGTTTAAAAACAGTAAATCTACTGTGCCTAGCTTCTTCTAAGTGTATTAAGCTTACTGATGGTATCATTGAGGGGAACACACAGGCAGCTGCAGTCTCTTACCCTCCCTAGGAGCCCACTGCTGCTTCCCTGACTTCTAAGCCTGTGTACTCATCACAGGAGCCTCCACTGTCCCTGCCACACACGGACTGTGTTCTGGCTCATCCCTCCCTCTTTCTGTCTAAAAAGCAGCCACAACAGGCCAGTCTGCATTCCCAGCCTCCCTAAAACTAGCAGGAAGAAAATCTTCGCAATCCTGAGATTATACAGTGTCCCACCTCCACATTCACTAGAAGTAAGCCGAACTGCCCTCCAGAAGCCAGTCACTAAAGGATAAAAATGTCAATGCTGTGAGTAGGTGTGTGCATGTGTGTACACATGTGGGACTATGTGGGTGTATCACATAGGCATATGTAAGCTTATCCATATACACAATGAAGCACATAGGGAACAAACAAATGGATACTTCTTAGCCTCAGCCAAACATCTCATAGGATGGGTTCACCAGGCCTGCAGGCTTAGGATCATAATCTTGTGAGCCTATTGGTCAAACGGCATAATATAAAACGTTTCCATTTCTACATCCTACTTTGGTGAGTGGTATCTGGCATCTTAAAAACTTGCAAGCAGCCATCAAGGGTACAACTATTGACCTCACTGCATCTGAAGGAAAAGGGAAAGAAGAAAACTAAAGAGTCGGAAATGAACCAGGTCTACATGAAGCACAAACTCACACACCCTCCAGCCAGAGTTGGATGGTACCGGCTGTCACTAGCAGTACTGTGAACCAGGAACACAACAGATCCTAACAGAATGGGAGCAATTTGTCCACTGAAGCTCAATTTTTTAAAAAGTCCAGATTTACTGGATCAGTTTGACACTGGAGGATTCCCTGAGACTATCACCCTGAGATTTTCTTTAAACTATGAACTGAAACTATTCCATGTGGTCACCTTTTAGCTAAATAAATCTCTCATTATAAAAAATTACCCATAGGAAACCAGACTCAACACATTTACTCTAAAGTAAGGATGAAATGGTAAGGGGGTAGAGAGACTAGCCCACTAGAAACAAAAGAACCTGAATGGGAAAAAAGTTTGTTGACAGAGTATAACAAATGTTACCAATGTCGCTGAGCAAATTGTGGAGAAATTGTTTAATGGGAAATTAATGAGCTGTATAAACTTTCACCACAACCCACACCAAAATACCACTTTTAAAAAATCATCAGCATTACTACCAATTGTAAGATGGAATCATCACAACACTTGAAGGCCTACAGCAGTGAGGTTTCCTAACATTATCCAACAGAGGTGGGAAGGTAGCTAAAAAGACGTGAACCTTACAAGTCTATAGGACTGTGGATTCTTTTTTTTTTTTTAATCATTTTATTGGGGGCTCAAACACTCTTACCACAATCCATCCATATCCATCCATTGTGTCAAGCACATTTGTACATTTGTTGCCATCATCATTCTCAAAACATTTTCTTTCTACTTGAGCCCTTGATATCAGCTCATTTCCCCCATCCCTCCCTGCCCCCATCTTTTTTTTTACTTTAAGTTTATATAAGATTACTATCACCTTTGGACTTTAGGAAGCTCAGCCATTAACTGAAAGTTGGTGGTTTACATCCACCCAGAAAGGCTTTGAAGAAAAGCATAGAAAAGCATAGCAACTGCTGCCAAAAGGTGCAAAGGAAAGCCAACCACCACCATCGAGTCTATTCTGACCCACGGTGATCACATACAAGGTTTCTGGGGGGCTAAATATATGCTCATCTTTCTCCCTCAGAGTGGCTGGTGAGTTTGAACCACTGACTCTGTGGTTAGCAGACTAATGCTTACCTGACAGTGCTACCAGGGCTTCTTGCCCTAAACTTTAAGGCCTAAAGTAACAGCCATGAAAACCCCATGGAGCAATAGTTCTACTCCGATACAGCTGGGGCCACTGGGAGTCAGACAGCAACAAATTTGGGGCGACACAGCAGGAATCAGAAGCTGATAGGAATGACGCTGAAATAACATCCTTGTCAACTACTGACTAAGCAAAGGAAGGCAAGTGGCAAAACAGAACTCTTCAACTGAAAATACATACTAATGAGATACTATACAATTTTAACTGTTTTAAAAATTTTAATACCTTTGAAAATAGTGAGATTGAACAACTACAGTTTAAAAAACAAACAATGATAGAGTGTCTGGGAGTTGGGGCTTACTTTTATTTTAATTACTTTCTCTTATATTTTCCATTCTTTCTTCTAAGCATCCTGACTTAATGAATTCAGAGTGAATCTTCCAACCAAAAGGTACAAATGTAGTTAATTATTTGGAAAGGAATTGCAGAGAACATTTAAATACAGAGGAAAATATTATTCCAAGGTGTTTTTTTTTCTTTAGATGGTATGTCTTTCAACACTCTCATTGCCATTGAGTCCATTGCAATCCATAAGATTATTCCAATCCATATTCAATTCCAATCCATAAGAATAGAACTGCCCCCCATAGGTTTCCGAGGAAAATCTTTTTGGGAGCAGAAAGCCTCATCTTTCTCCCTTGGAGTGGCTGGTGGTTTTGAACTGCTGACCTTGTGGTTTGCTTCTGACAACACTAGTGTTTTGCAATATTTACATAAAAGGGTTTTATTGTCAAATAGTTGGGGAAACATTTGGTTATATTCAGACAACCTTTAATGTGCTAAGGAGATTTATGAATCTCTAAAAGATGATATTTTATTTGGTATCTCACTAATTTATTGGAACAAAACTTTCTTCAGGGAAGTGGTTTGAAGACCTCTCATTTAAGAAATGCTACACTACATAGAAATAAAACATACCTGCTCTATACACATATATCAGTTATTTTTCAGGATTTTTCCATTAAAATACATGTAATATTGCTTCAATTCAGTAGAGCACTTGGAAAGTGAAATAATCTCTATTTTTGCATTTACATTAAATATCATCAAAATAAATTATCAAGCACAAAAGAATATTTTGTTGGTTATGTAGATTATATTCCCAAATATGGTCCATATATATGCAACACTATTGAGCCAGGTAAAATGATTATGGGAAAGATCAAAGTTTCACTGAATAAGAGAAACAATAAAAATATGAGTAAATAGAGTAAATGGAAAGTTAACACAAATTAAATCAGCAAATTAAACCAATTGATCAGTATAAATGTTGTTCTATGCCAGGTCTTCCCTTTGTATGTTGGGAGAAGACTGCTCACAGATTCCCTCATTATTTTTTTTACATACTCACCAGGAAAGGAGAACAGCTACTGTAACTTGTATTGTTAAAGGAGTTTAATAAAATCACCCACAAATAAAAAAGTTTCTTGATTTAAAGGTAAGGTGACCAGACGTCCCGCTTTTGGCGGGGCAGTCCAGATTTTTAACAATTTGTCCTGCGTCCCGCAGCATTTTTTTTAAAGTCCCGATTTTTGGAAAGAATGCACAACAAGCTAGGGCATAAGGTTTTCGGTTGCCATGTGGCTATTTCGCCAGAATATGAGCTTTATCAATGGTGTCCCGTATTACCAATGTTAAAATCTGGTCACCTTACTTAAAGGTTTGGTGCAAAACAGTCTTTCCATGCGCAGGCAGGCTGGCGACAATGAAGTTTGGTGAAGGGTTCCTTGGAAAATTATGGCGGCAATAATTTTCAGCTAACAGTAAAAATTGCCATTAAATTGTTTTACCTTTTCAAAGAATAAGAAGACAAATTATTATGAAACCAAAATTAAAGTACTCAGTAAATGTAAGAGTAATTTTGACATTTTATTAAATTCAACAGTTCCTCTAAAGAACAAGTGAAGAAAAAAAGAGTAAAATTAACAGTGACAGAAGCTAATTATCTGGACTTCTGTGTTGTGTCTCTGTCTTTCTTCAAACAGAAATAAGCTCAAGATGATGGTTTTCAGAATTTGTTAAAACACATAAGCACTATCAAATGTTTGGGCTCATATTCTCTCTCTTTGAATTTTTTGGAGGAAAAAGAGAAGCGATGCAACACTATAAACTAGAAAGAATTACTTCACTAAGCAGTACATCTATTAATCTATGAAACAGGTAAAAGTGGTTTTGCACACTCATAGCCATCGAGTCCACGCTGACTCACAGTGACCCTGTCTATGAGTCACGTGTGCTGTGGTGTTGAGGCTGCAACCATGGGCTCAGGCACAACCACATGGGGAGGTGGGTGCAGCCTGGGCACGGTTTCCTCTGTGGTACACACAGTTGCTATGAGTTGGAGCTGATTCAGTGGCCCCTAACAATAGGAATCACTTTAAACCATTGTGAAAATTCAGGATTAAAGTATCCATAGGATTATTTAAAGAAAAAGATGGTGGGGTCCTTCCTCACAGCAGAGTGTTCTCTCACTGGCCTCGCTGTAAACTCTGGCTTCAATTCTGGGGGACGTCACTGTAATCACTCCCCTCCCTCTTGGAATTTTCTCTTCTTTTTTTCCTCTTTGTATTACTTTCTGGGCAAAACCCCAACTCTGGTAGAATCTAGCTCTCCACATCTCAACAAATGGCACTGAATGTGGCTGCATACAGTACTAACTAGCGTCACTGACTAAATTCAAGACCCTTAATGAAAGGTAGAATTAGACAACCAGCATTTTGTAACCATCATTGTAAAACATTGGCTCAAGAAAGAATGTTCTCCAAGGGCTCAATAGAAAGTAAATGTCTAGAAAAGAATGATGGCAGCATAAAGTATAAGTACAAATATGCTTGATACAACTGATGTATGGATTGGTATAAGAGTTCTAAGAGCCCCCAATAAAACAATCTTTTAATAAAAGAAAGAATGCTCTT
>NW_022111373.1:32137928-32145136 GCF_000313985.2 Echinops telfairi | reverse complement strand
TTGCGATGGAGGGAAAACACAACTAATTTCACGCTGGAGAAAATGTGAGCACCAGCATGACTGGGTGATCACACGTAACCAACAAGGGGCAGGTGGACATCATGGAACTTCAGACCTGAGGCCCAGAGGACAACTTCACCCAGGTGTGCTTCCAGCTGGGAATGTACAGCTGGAGTCTAATCATGAAGACGTAACAGGCAAATATGAAATGTAAAACTTTTTATTTCAAAAAGAAGGGCGGGAACCATGTTCTTCAAAAATAGCAATGGTATAAAAGACAAAAATAAACGCAACAAAAATGTTCTAGATGAAAGGAGACTAAATGGATTGTAAGCTCACTCACTGCCACCAAGTCTATTCCGACTCATAGAGACACTACAGGACAGGGTAGAACTGCCCCTGAGGGTTTCGGAGACTGTAACTCTCTAAGGAAGTTGAAAGGCTCATCCTTCTGAGGAGTGCTGGCGGTTTTGAACTGCTGACCTTGGGGTTACCAGCCCAACGTGTAACCACTATGCCACCAGGGCTCTTTAGATTTTAAACAGGAGTGGGGGAAATACTCTAAATGAAATTATCAATTCAATCAACAATATTGCAATAGACAAAGTAGGTGATAAAAATATTGATATGATTTTCTAATCTATATATTTTCTAAATTTAGTCAATAACTCCACTCTTGGTTATATTAGAGAATATCTCTATTCTCAAGAAATCCCCACTGAAGTAATTTTTGTGAGATGTTATTCAGTTGGTTCCGACTCGCGGCAGCCCTCCTACAACACATCATCCTGCACCGTCCTCCGAACTGCTGCTGTGTTTGAGCCCATGGCTGCAGCCACTGTGTTCTCCTCTTCCTTCCTCTTCCTCGCGGACCCTCCTCTGCCACCGGAGTATTTGGGTTTTGTGGTGTACGGAACTTACCCTGCAGTCATTCAGAGAAGCATTGTGTGTGAGTGTGAGGAGAGAGGAAGCAAAAATAAATGGTAAGGGCATGGGGAAAATGTTCACCATAAGAGAATCTATGTGAACACAGACAGACCTGCGGATCCTTTGTGACGATTTGTATCTTTCAGCTTTTTGTAAACTTGAAATTGTTTTTAAATGAAAAAGCTTTAGAAACAAATCCCTAACTCCATGTAAAAAGTGAAAAGGAATCCCCAGCTTACATCAGCAAGGTGCCAAGCAGTGACAACTCCTGGCCATCATCACTTCCCGTGTTCCTCCCAAAGCACCCCCAACAGCTCGGCCAAGTGGATCTAGTTACTCATAGCTGGAGTTGCCAGGAGCCTTCTGGTTCTACATCCTGTCACACGGGCTACGTTTATCTGAGGTTAGTTTCATAGTCCATTATAAGCAAAGGTAAGCACAGCCTCATTTACTCATTCTTTCATTTATTCAATAAATAAGCTTACAAAACATCAAGCTTTGGGTTTAGTGCAGAAATCATACCCTCTCTTCCCTAAAGCAAGAAATTTGGGTGTGATTTTAAATTCCTCCCTATTTTTTTTCTCAAAAACTTTCCATGTGCTACAAATCAGAAACCATTTTACAGATGTCCTGGGCAAGGTTAAGAGAAACACCGCCCGAGACTTTGCCATGTACGACCTCAACCTTATTTTAATGGCAAGCACCCTACTCTGGCTAGTGCTTCTCTCTGCAGTTCACTCTCTCCAGAGTTCCACCTCCAAGAATCCTTCAGCCTCTAACTATATGGATCTCACCCCGGGGGGATCCTTGCTCACTTTCTTATCCACTGCGCAAGATTCCTTTGCCTGCCCCCACCCCCCCAACCCCTTTGTATTTCTTACTCTTATGAGAAAAGCACTACCCTGGCTAAATCTGGCTCTCCACTTTATGCCTGCACCAGTGGCACTGAATCTGGCTGGAACGAATGGAAAACCATAGCCCTTAATGACCCCTACAGATTCCCTGGTGAGACTCCTAACGGAAAGACTAGAGAGAGATTCAAATCCTCCCAGCGGTCCTCAAAGCCTGGTGATCCGCTTCTGAAAGGTGGCATCTATCAAAAAACCATACGGAATATTCTATTCTACACATATGGGGTCACTAGGAGTCAAAATTGCAAACTATAAGCAAAAATGCTACCCAGTCAATATGCCATATGCCACTGTCCATTCTCCTTCCTAAACTATAGGACAGCTTCCTCTTTCTTCAGTCCCTTAACACCTCTCAACCAAACACTTTGCCACCAAGTTCTGTGAAGGAACCCACTCTAATCCACATTCCCTTTGCCTGCCTTTTGCTTGTTAACCACAGATGAACTCTAAACACACGCACATATTTTTTAGACTTATGTAGAAATAAGCATATTTGCAGATATACCCTATTCTCCTTCCTACACCTGTTCTGCTTGTTAACACAAGCTTTTCTTAAAATCAAGAGCTAACAGGATAAATGGCTAAACAGAAAGTATTTCCATTAAAATGAGAACTCCTCAAGAATGACTTCTATTACTAGATTATTTCATATTCTTAATATTTCATATTCTTCTAACAGTTCTGACCAATACTATTAAATATGAAGCATAATAGATGGAGGAACAAACTGTTTTTAATTTGAAGGTTATGTAATCATACAGCTAGAAAATTTAATGAGAACCAAATTAAGAATTCCTAGTGAGAAAATCAGATTTCAATAACGTGGTCAGATCTGAGCGAGGCTTTGAAGCAATTCAATCACAGCTAAAGCCATGAAGGTGGAGCAGACCTGCATTTGTAAAGTGTGGGTGTAACAGCACAGCAACTGGAATGGGAAAAATTAGAAGCTAGCTTGAGGCTCTCCAACGGGACAATCAGAAGAGGCATGGTGAGTGCTTTCAGGAGAAGGATGCACATATAGACGTGTTGTTTTGTTAGATGCCACGGAATTGATTTCAACTCACAGTGACCCTGTGGCAGAACACTGGCCCTAGGTTATAATCTTTGCAGAAAGAGACCATCAGATCTTTCTCCTGCGGAGTTACCATGCAGGTTCCGTTGTCAGCCTTTACATTTGCAGCGGTGGTGGTGGTGGTGGGGGGTGTAACTCTTGCACCAACAGACTGCAATAGACATAGTCATTTGCCTAGGGCACATTCTGGAAGGAATTGAACAAAAGCATTAATAATTATTTCCTCTGAAGCTTAGGATAATAGGTAATTTCAATTTCCTTCTTCACTGTAGGTTTTCTGGATTTTCTACACCAGCATCTCAGGATTTTTTATAAAAATGTTAAGATTGCTGGTGGCACATTGTATTCCACTCAACACCTATTTTGAACCTAAAATAAGGGGTGAACGTGTCTCAGCTTCTGAGGCTGCCCGGGGCACAAGGTTTTACAAAAACCATTATCTAATTGTCAGCAACTATCTGTGACTCTCAAGTGCTGAACCACCGAATTCCGTGTGCTCTATTTAATCTGTAAAAAATGAAACTATTGCCTGCGCATAAACATATTTGAATGGATAAACAGTTAACAGCAATGAAGGAGTCAGACCGTGCCAATTGTATTCTGCAATGTTAAGGAAACGTTTTATCCATTGGGCACTGTCTAACTGGGAACTGAATATCTGACTTAGCTCTAAAGCACTGGACATACTGAGTTAAATCTCTCAGACCAACCCAGCAGACCAGAAAACCAGCTGCATAAGCAGTTCAAACATTTCTCAAGTTGAATGTGATTACTGTTCCAGGTGACGGGTTTTAGGGAGTTTTTTCATTCAATCCATGATTATAGTTAGGCCTCCATAATAATCAAGTTAATTCTATCATTATGTAAATCACTGCTTCACGGAAAGGAACCCTGGTGGAAAAAAGAAAAAAAGACCCGGCAGCAAGAAAGCTCGGGATAGGCAGTGCTTGGTTAAATTAATGTTCTATTTAATAATAATAACAATCCCTTTGATTCAACCCTCTCAGCTGTGTGAATTGCTTTTCTACCTCACTAAAGATCCCTGAAGGAGGAGATCTGATGAGGCAGTAGTTACAGGTAAGTGTTCAGCGGCTCACCCAAAGATCCTGATCGGAACTCACCAGCCACTGCTGCCTCTATACAGAGCACAGCCCTGCGAAACCCTACTACTGTTCTTGTGAGTTAATGAGGGCCAACTGCTCAAGGTCAACAGGTTATATAGATCACTGTCTCAAACCAGAGTGTGCAGTGTCTCAGGCCACACCCGAAGGCCCATTCCATTTCAAAGACAGAAAAAGGGCAGGGGACTGTACTGAACGTGTCTAGACTGCCATTAAAAAAGGACATGGTGCTAGTCACATCATTGATTTTTCCTAAAAATGATTATATCTAAGCAGTTAAAAATTCTGGTTAGATTTTATTTTGCCATGCATTAATCAGCACCAGCTCAACAGGAACTTACCAAAACAACAGCAACCATGAGAGAGAACTGTACATTTTAAGGTGCTATAGAGATAATAACATAAGAGATGTTCCCCAAAGGATCTCACTCACAACAATAACTTGAATATTAAAAGAGCAATTCTGAAAAACTTCAAATATGAAAAAAAAACCAGTCATAAGAAACCAGCATCGGGATTGGAGGTGGAGTGGAAGTTGGGGATAGGCCGACCATAACATTCCCCTGCCTAGCCGTCAGGAGCCGTGATGGGGTAATGATTATGCACTGGGCTGCGAACCACAAGGTCAGCAGTTGGGAACCACCAGGTGCTTTGCAAGAGAAAGATGGAACTTTCTACTCCTGTATAAAGTTACAGTCTCCGAAACTCCCAGGGGCAGTTCTACTTTGCCCTATAGAGTCGCTGTGAGTTGGCACTGGTTTGATGGCACTGAGCAAGCTATTCCAGTTTTTTTGATAATTTGAATCCTACCAGTGATTCAATCTTAACACTAGCACATCTTTTACGATGGAATCTCTAATCAAAACTGACGATAAACTCTAAAGCTTCTCCAAATTGAATAGTGAAGAGCAACTGTATTCTTTGGAACTATCATTTCTTTTAAAAAATGTAATTCGCTCTCCTTACAATTTAAAACTCCATTAAAAAAACAGTGCTAACATTTTTCAATAAATGTCAGCATTTATTGTTCAGGGGGCATAAGTTATTTTCCACAGAAGGAGAAAAAATAGTACTATCATGTTTTCTGATTAGGCAGACATATTCTCAATAGGGAGTCCTGGCTATTGTGGGCTAAACATTGGTCTCTAATCACAAGGCTGGTGGTTGCAGCCATCAAGATTTACAGTACTGGAAACCTTGTATCAGGTCGCTATGAGTCCCAATTGACTCGATGGCAATGGGTTTGGGTTCCAGTCAGTACACAGACTCATTCAACAGATGCTCACTGAATAGCCTAGTGCATGCAAAGCCCTGTGCCCAATACTGTGCTCCAACCAAAGTTACCGTCATGTTTCTCTTGTGTCTCAAAGTATGGATATCTGAGCTAAGCATAGTTTTCATCCATTGATTTTTCCACTGAAAACATAGCGCAAAGCAAGTCAATTCAACTCTCATCCTCGGTTTTTATTCCAAATGAGGAGGCAGAGGTTGGATTTCCTACATCAATCATATGGTGGTGTACTGGTGAAGGGTTGGGCAGCTACCCTAAGGTCAGCAGTTGGAAACCACCAGCTGCTCTACAGGAGAAAGCTAAGGCTCTCTACTCCCAGAAAACGTTACAGTCTCCGAAACCTTCTACTGTGTCCTGTAGGGTCACTATGAGTTAAAATCAACTCAATGGCAGTGAGTCTAGTTTTATCAAGTAAATATAAAAGATATTTTAAGACCACTTCAATGGAGCTTATTTTCACAGGTAGATTAAAAAGGAACTTTTACTTTCTTGCCTTCTTTTACCCAGTTTTCTAACAGCTTCCCATCATACATGACCAATCCATGCCCATGACACACAAAAGCCTGGAAGACACTGACAAGTTGCAGTGTCCCTTCACCAGGCATTCTCCCTTGAAAGCTCTAGGACTTCCCACGGGGGTCAGCCACTGTGCTCAACAAGGGGAAGGACAGATGGATTGTTCCCTATGGCATATTTACTTTAGAGCAAAATCTCTTCTGATGATTATGGATGTTTACAGCTGTTTCTCCTCCTTTTAAATCACGTCTAGTCAGCACATACAGGTCCTGAAAGTTTTGCTCCATGCACACCATGAAAGTAGCCTCTACTTTGAGGAGGGAGCTCTTCCCCAGTTATATCTTGAGTGTCTTCTAAACAGAGGGGCTCTCACAAGTGTACAAGCCTATTCCTTCTTCCTAGTCTGTCTTAGTCTAGAAGCACCATTGAAACCTATCCACCATAGGTGAAATACACAGAGCATAGCTTCTTGCACCACAGCAACAGGGCAAGACACAAGTACCTTGGTACGACACACTGGGGAATGAGGAGAACATAATTAGGACACTTTATCTGGTATGCAGGCTGCATCCTTATGAGTACTACGCTGATAGACAGTACTAAGTAGCGACTTACACGAATAATGATTGGTATCAATTACTATCCAGTTGATTTTGGTCTCCAAGTCAGTCTAAATGACAGAGCAGAACTTTCACATAGATTTTTCTAGGCCTGAATCTGGACCAAAGGAGCCCTGGACACATAATGGTTAGCCAAAAGTTGACAGTTCCAAGAGAGAAAAGAGCTGGCGATCTGTTTCCCTAAAGATTCAAAAGTCTCAAACCGCAAACTCAATGCCATCAAGCCAGTGCTGGCTCATAGCATCACTCTAGAGCACAGTGCCTCATCTTTCTCTCATGGACGAATTGGTGAGTTCAAAGGACTGTCCTTGTGGTTAGTAGCCCAACTCATCTCACTACGCCACCAGGGCTATAGCCTGTGGGGCAATTCTGTCATTCAGGGTCCCCATGAGTCCAAATTAACTCAGCAGCAACCATCTTTATGGGAGTAGATCACACTGCGTGGCGGCATTTTTGTTAGCAGCCAAGTGCTTCAACGTTGTGCCAATCAGGTTTTACCTTGTCACGTTAATAATTTAATAATGATCATCATCTCCTATAGCCTTCTTGTTTAAAAGTAACTTTTCCTTTGCTACAATTAATATGGCCTTCCTCTATTCCATAGCATTCATTTCTAATTCCTCTCGCCTCCTGGAGAAGTTGTGCACTTCAGTCAGTGCAGCTGGTTCCATTTCGCTGCAGCTCTAGTGAGTTTCTTTCTTTTTTTCTAATCATTTTATTAGGGGCTCATACAACTCTCATCACAATCCA
>NW_022111373.1:32110961-32137014 GCF_000313985.2 Echinops telfairi | reverse complement strand
ACTTCTGCTCTTGTTTCAGCTAAGTGCTAAACAAAAACTTACATCTTTCCCCAGGACTCTGAGTTCAAATTGAGTCTCCTTGAAGTGAACCTTTGTAATCCGAGGCCTGAAAAAAACAACAACAAATGTTTATTAGTATTGTTAAGAATTAATCTTTTGGAAATTCCCAGTGGGAAAATATTGGTTAAGAATGGCTTCTTTATATACATACTGTTTAAAGAACCCTGGTGGAGTGAGTAAAATGTTGTGTGGCTAATGACAAGGTTGGTGGTTCAAGCCCACTAGGACAGAGTGGGTTTGCTTTCTCCATGGGAGAAAGAAGAGCCTGTCTACTGCTCTAAAGACGTAGTTTCAGAAACCCACAGGAACAGTTCTACTCTGTCCTGCAGGGTCGCTATGAGTCAGAATAGATTTGATGACAGTGAGTGTGGTTTGGTTTTCATATATCTTTGGTGACTGCAGAGATTCCTCCTTGGCTCCGGGCAGCTTCCTACATAAAAGTCTGTTTTCATTCTCCTCCAATAAATACACAGCCCCCAAAAACCAAACCACACCAGGTGATTCCAATTCACGGAGACCCTACCTGTGTCAGAATAGAACTGCTGTGCCAGGGGGTTTCCCAGGCTGGTTTTGTAGAAGTCTATCCCAGGCTTTTCTCCCAAGAAGCCTCTCAGGAACTGGAACCTTCAGACTTCCAATCAGAACATCTCCAGCTCTTGGCACCTTCCCACACAAAGTCATAGGACTCCCAATCTCTCCCAGGCCTCTCTCCATCTAGACCACAGGTTCCCAAATATTTTATCTACAACCCCTTTTCAGGAAGACAATTAACAATTACTCAACATCCCCCAGCATTTTAAAAACTTTCGTACTTAACCCATCATGGAGGATAAAGTATAAATATCTGCTTTGGTAGCCCCTGCTGAATCATGCCAGTGCCCACCAGGGAGTTGTATCACCCACTTTGGGAAGCACTGATCTAGAGTTAGAATTCAGTCACCCTCGGGCCACAGCACTCTAGAACACAGGTGTGTCCAGGCAGGCCTTAAAATGGGTGGGAAATCTTGCTACAGGTGTGTCCATGAACAAAAGAGTCCAGAAGCCCAGTATCTGAAAGTATAGGGAAAAGATGTACTAAGTTGTATTGGGAGAAAATGTATACCCACTTTTACTCATTTCTGTGTCAACCACTGTACCTGATGTTCTTCCCCCAGCCTTTTTACTGACTCACAAGTACCTACCAGAAATACTTCCCGACTTGTTTTTTATTCTTGTAGACAACAACACCAAGCGGAGTTAATCCTAAGAAATACTCAGACTTGTTTTCTCCCTGCAAAAACAAACATATGCCTATGACCACAAGGTTATTCATGTAAAAGAGATTCTTTGAACTATAATGGGCTATACCAACAAAATTTGCTATATTGATGTTGGATCTAATATGTGAGTGATATTGGCTTGGAGGGGCTACTAGTTAAGTTATAGGAGTATCTATGTTGCAGGTCCTTCTTTTTCCCCCCCAAATTTTGTGAGAAAGCTTTTCTGTCTTCACAGTAATTCAGACTTTTCACTGTAGCTAATTAAAAGGAATCTGGGCTACCAATATCGACACTAAACAACTCACCCAGGTTGTTTCTACCAGTGGTGTTCAACCCTGGTTGCACATTAATTGGACTCACCTGTGCAGCCTTAAATGCTGATGTCTGGGTGTCAAGGAAACCAATTACACGAATCTCTGGTGATGAGGTCTAGGTATCAAGTGCACCAAAAAAGCTCCAGGCAAGTTTCTGGAGCAGGCAAGGATTGGAAACCACGGTCTTTTATTGACAATCTCCTTTCAAATGGTCCCGCTGGGCCCCACCCTCTGATGTGGACAATTGTGAGGCCTGGTCTGGTGCTGCCACCCTCTCCAGAAAATTCACATGGCCACAGGCAGTCTCACCGTAGGATTTTCTTAGGAATCTACTATGGTCCTTCCTTCTCACTGAGATTTTTAAGAGGTCTAAAACTTTTTTTTTAAATCAATTTATTGGGGCTCATACAATTCATCACAATACATAGATCAACTGTGCAAAGCACGAGGTCTAAAACTTTTTAAAGGTAATCTCGTCTGGTAAAGACTCCAAGCGCAAAACAAGCAAGTTAAAACAACAAACAAACCTCAGTGCTACTGAGTCCGTTCCAACTCATAGCAACCCTATGGGGCAGAGTGGACAGGCCCCTGTGGGTTTCCATCACTGAACCTCTTTATGAAAGCAAAGAGCCTCATCTTTCTCCCAAAAAGTCCTTAATGGCTTCAAACTGCTGGCCTGGTGGTTAGAAGGCCAATGCATGAGCCACCGTGTCATCAGGGTTGGAGAACCTTAATTCCCATGGCAATGATAAATCCCCACAAATTAAATGGGATGCCGAAAGGAGAAAACAAAAGCCACAAGTAGAGTTGTACAGAACTTCCTACTTGTGTTCATGATGCTCCTTCTCTAGAACCAAATGACGAAGACTGAAACTTGGATTCCTAAGACTACTATGTTTTGAAAGAATACCAACTGCTGTCCATATCAGCTGTAAAAATCAAATCCCAGAGGAATGTGTGAATGATTCTAATGAATCCAGCTCATTTGCTATAAATTCTCATCACCCACCCCACTTCCCCCTCAAAAAGTGTTTGAATGAGGGTGAGCATTATACAAATGCAGAAGCGTTCTGCAAGAGAATCTATTTAAAAAGTCCTTATAGAAATATTAAAGAAAGCAAACAACTGAAAAACCTAAAAGGCTAATGAGGCTTCGAGGGAAAAGTTTATAGGTGTCCTTAACAAATAATAGTAACCTAATGAGATTGAGATCCAGTGTATCAGGGGAGTACTACTTGCCCCAAACCTGTAACCCAAGGAATACTTCCAAAACTTTAAAGTAATATGAAGTGATAACTTATTTTAGAAAGCCCAGATAAGCAAAAGATATATTACGGAATGAATGTATGAGTGTGTTATTTGCATTACAGGAAGTTTTATCAAGGTGCCTTAGAAAGCAAGCTCTGTGATCCAATGGACAAATTCAGTCTCTGGGTAATCGTTAGCAATTCATTTCCTGTGAAATAATCAAATGTGACGACTGCTAACTAAACGGGTATAAAAGCAAAGGCAATGGCATTTCGATCTCACTGGCACAGAATAATCAACTGACAGCTTTAGACACTGGCTCAAAGGCCAAGGCTTGGATCCAGAGTACTCAGACAGATTCACTGTAATTGCTCACTGACTATATCTGGCAAGTTTTCATCGGTCACTGAAGAAAATGGGCAAAGCATTTCTTTCCAAGCAGCCCCCTTTGGTAGGTAGTAACCCTCAAATGAACAGAACCTGCACACCCAACAAAGCACCACCAGGAACTGTACCTTGGACTGCTGCCCAGTGACTACTTTACCTGGCAGGTCATTTGATGAATGTTTTTCAGCCACAAAAATCTATTTTTGGAAACCCCTCATGTTTTCTGTTTAATACATTCAATTACACACCAATTTTACATTGTTTTGACGTTTAGGCTAAGCCCTTTGGAGCTGTTATCCAGATTGTGTTTCTCAAGCCCAATGAATTGTTTTCTACACATGGAAATATAATCACAGACTTTTATGCAGAACCCATTCGTTTTTAATGCATGCAAGAAATGGTTTGTGTTTAAACTAAACAACACGCCTGCAGCTTTCCTGTAGGAGTCTCCACGACTTTTCAAGAAAATTGCCATCAACGGAAAATAATTTGGGTTCATTAAATGTTACTCACATAAACGGGATGAAGGTCAGCACCATACATCTCCAAGGACCTGACCGTCCTCAGGTAGTTCAGCTCAGCTTCAGAAGGAGTCTGGCCCCTAGTTACGGCACAAGAGAAAGCCTTACTTCACTGATGGCGATTGCACTCACACGGAACGGAAGCCATCCCTTCATGATACTCACTGGAAAAATAATCTGGGGGCTAATGCAAATGGGAGTTTTGGCCTATCAAGAAGGTCCTTGCCTTCTTGGTGACAAAACTTTAGGTTCTGGATTTTAATTATATTACAATTAAATATAATCATATTAATTTCATTTCTGAAATATATTTTTGCTCATTATTGGCAATCCCTAATGCCCCAAATCACACCGAATCCATTGCCATCAAGTCAATTCTGACTGGCAGCAACCCTCTAGGGAGAGCTGCCCGAGAGGGTTTACCAAGGCTGTCATCTGTATGGCCCCTCTTGCTGCATCTTTCTTCCAAGCAGCAGCTGGTGGGCTCAAACTTCCACCCTTTTAGCTCTCAGCCAAGCACTTAGTCACTGAGCACCAGAGGTCCTCCCCAATGTCCCAACACAGTGGTTCTCCACCTTCCTCATGCCGTGACCCTTTCATACTGTTCCTCATGATGTGGTGACCCCCCAACCACAACACTATTTTCACTGTCATTTTGCTACTGTTATGAACTGTAATGTAACTATCTGATATGCAGGATGTATTTTCATTGTTAAAAATTGAACATAACTAAAGCAGAGTGATTCATCACAAAAACTATGTAAATATATCTTGTGAAATATTTATTTCTAATGACAAATAAATGAAATGTTGTTTTGAAGCATGGTGTAGCGTGGGTAACAGTCTTCACGCGGGCACTCGTATGTGGGCATATCTGCATGTGGGCAGGCCCGCCTGGAGACGGATAGAGGGGCGGCGTCTTGTTCCTAAGACCATCGGAAATATGTGTTTTCCGAAAGTCTTAGGTGACCCCTGTGAAAGGGTCGTTTGACTCACAAAAGGGTCACAACCCACAGGTTGAGAACCGCTGTCCCAACATAAATAAAAATCCCTGTTTCAGAAACCACGAAAGAAGTAACTGGGATTTCAGTACTCCAATGAGAAAGCGTGTCTTTAGGAGGCGTCAACAATCTCTGCAGCAGCAGCTCCGTGAGCAGGAAGGAACTAGAGCCATGGGGGCAGGGACGAAACGACCCCCCACCCCACCCAAAAAGGGGCCCAGAAACACCTCCGGGACACAAGTGCAGTTCAAAATGCTTTAATTAATGTTTGAAAACTATGAAAATATGTCATTTTCTTCATACCAAGCACAGAAACCTTCCCAAACCCTTCACCGGTCAGGTTATGCAGGAAAGGGCACAGCTTGCTCGTGAAAGCACTGTGGGGGTCTCCGCGGCTCAGTGAACAGAGTCAGGGTCACAGAGGCTCAGGGTCACAGAGAAAGGGAGAGGGCGCCAGTGAGGTTTTCATGGGTAACAAAAGGAGCTATGAATCTTTGAAAATTAATAACTCTTGCTTTGGTGTATTTCCATGTTGACAAATTCCTATTTCAATCAATGGTGCCCAGCAATATACAATGTTTTTGATAACCATAAAGAAGGCTTATCACAAATTAGGCACAAGAAAGCTACCACATCGTGATCAGGCTATATTCTCTGCAAAATAACAGACACACTGTCAACATCAGCACATGTAGCATATAAATATATAGTAAGTCCCTCAGCCACAGTTCCTTGAAAATTTCACAGTGAAATTGTACCATGAAACTCCTAGCAGAATCAGTATCCTCAGGCCGTGCCACACAGTACCGTTTATAATGTTATACCAAGCACTCTCTTAGAATCCACTGGAGCAAAATCTTAAAGCGAAGGAGTCATAATCAGGCCGGAGAGCATTCTCGCAAGAGCTGCTATCGGATGGAGAGCCTGCTTTGTCTGACCGCAATCCAGCAACCACCTGACTTCTGCTCCTGCTCCTGCTCGCCGAAACAGAGCCACTCGGCAAACATTCTTTTCCTCTAACTATAATGGATCTGAAACCACGCCAATTCAAGAGGGAATCTTACAAAAGAGGCAACAAAGGAAGTTAATCACTATAAAGGATTTAACCAAAATAACTATAATTTAATTATAACTTCAGTGATGCAGGCCATTCACTGGAAATCCTACTAGGGGGCATGCATATTCTCACAGGTATATGTGGCATTAACATAATATCCTTAGAAGTTCCACATGGATGTCATCATGATTTCCAGATTTGTTACTATACACTGAATAGGGTTTTGCTTATAACTAAAGAATTAGCATACTTAAGACAGCATAAATCCAGAATACATTAAAGTTTTTGTAGTTAAATTTTTGCAGTTAAAACACATTTGTAGTTTTAAAAAAATGTTTCACAAGATCCTGGTGACAAAAAGGAAAGTATGCCAAAGAAAACCAGTAATAATAAATGAAATAAGGAAAAATCCCATTAATGTCAGACAAACACAAATCAACAAAAATCTTCTCTAGGGAAAATTATGCAGAAAGAGAGAGATCTGAAAGTTCATTAAACAAAAATATCATGCCATCTGTCTTTAGGTACTATATTTTGATTTCTTCTTTATACTTTGAAAGATTGTCTGAGCTTTCCATGAACATTATTAGTGCTATAGAACACTAAAGAAACTATGAAAAGAAATTGAGTACTTGAAGGTTCCAGGCAGAGGTGAAGAGTTTATTATTGTAGACATTTTTCTTAATGTCTGCCAATAACATAAGAAAATGGTTGTTGGATAAAGTACCATAAAATGTGATTCTTACATCAGAGTTTTATGAATCCTTTCGATGGCTTCTTCAAGTTCTTCCTTCTGATCAGGAACAAAACGGTACTCTGACACGTAGCCCGTAGTATGTTTATAGGGGTCATAGTCTCCAAGCTCAGCTGCAAAGAAAAAAGCAATCGTTTTCTCCATTTTAGGAAGAGGGCATATTCCTTACATGGTTAAACATCTTTTTTTCAAATGCCTAAATATTAATAAACTCATATATGATAACCCCATATTTGGTAAGATACCTTTGATAGTATAAACAAAATCTTGCCTTAAAAACTTAAACTTTATATTTTGCTTTCCCACAGAATATAATTAACATCATTTTAATCTTAATTATTCATATCGGTTATAAAAACTAAAACATAGCAAATGGAATTTGGAATATTTGAACATATACTAGAAATGCTACAGGTGGAAAACCATGATAACCTTAATATATACTCTTAGATAATAACATGAACAGATACTGCATATGATTCAAAATGTATCTGGCCCAAATCACCATCTTAGAAATACCACACTCCTTGCAGTTCAAACCCGCACGGGCTCTCTGAGACATGACTGATCAGGGGTCCATGAATGGAGGCAGGATGCAGCGTGGACATTCAGACCCTGCCCGCATGTTAAGAAGGAACTGATGCTACTGCTGAGATTTTTTAAATCCATAAAACTCTCTAGAATAGATAGGTTACTGGTTCCACTTTTATCTCATCTGAAATGATACTGATTAAAACTTAAATTATGGGGGGAAAAACCCTTAAAATTATGCCTAAATGCGATTGGTGGAAGGCATGGATCATGTGATAAGATTATTAGCATATACTCTTGCTTAAAATAAAAAATGTATGCTGCGGCAAGTCTCAGACCTTCACTTCTCTTTATGGTTGAGTAAAATTCTACTGCATGTACATATAAACCACATTTTTTTTGTTACTGATATAACTTAAAAAAAAATCTTTCCAAAACCATTAAGAGTTAATACATATATCCTATCATTCTACAGTTCAATCACATCAAGCAGTACTATACAATTTGCTACCACCATCAGTTTCAGAACATTCTCTTCCCTCTTGAACTCCTTGATGTCAGCACCAATTTCCCCTCCTCCTCCCTCACTGTATCCCCAAGAACCGTTATTCTACTTGTCTCTACAGCAGTGGTTCTCAACCTTCCAAATGCCATGGCCCTTTAATACAGTTCCTCAATTTGTGGTGACCCCCCAACCATAAATTTATTTTCGTTGCTACTTTATAACTAATTTTGCTACTGTTATGAATTGGGCGACCCCTGTGAAAGGGTTGTTTGACCCCCCCAAAGGGGTCACAACCTGCAGGCTGAGAACCGCTGCTCTATAGGTTCATCGATCCTGGATTTTAAATACCAAAAAACATACAACAAAAATTCAAGAGGGCTACCCAGAATGTCAAAATTCATCAGAGATAAACCTCAATATTGGGGGGGGGGGAAACCTGAAAACCAAAGGGGCTCAAATGACAACCACATTTTGTTTGCCCATGTGTCTGCTGATGTGTCCTTGGGCTGTTTCCATCTTGTGACTGGTATGAGGAGTGCACTGCTGTTTGCTGCAGCATGGAGGACCCTTGGAAGCATGCCGAGCAGAGTTGGCCAATCACCCAGGGCAAGTAGCATCTGGCCTCACCAACGTCACCTGCCTTATTGCTGCCGAGTCAGTTCCAATTCCCAGAACCCTACGTACAGCAGATCAAACCCGCCTGGCCCTGTGTCATGGCCACTGTTGTTATGGGTTGACTCCGCTGCTGGCAGTAACTGGGTTAATCCGTGTCCCTGAAGGGGTTTCTCTTCTTTGCTAACCCTCTACTTTACCCAGCATGAGCTCCTTCCCAGTGTCTGGAAGCACCTGTAAAGGTTCCAGTTATACAAGACAGAGTCTCTCCACACTCATTGCTAAGGAGCATTCTGTCTGGATAGGTAAAGGCACAGAGTTATTGTTTAATAACAATTACCAAGAGCAGGAAAAAGCTCCCATGGCACCATGGTTAAAAAACGCTCAACTGCTAACCCCCAAGGCAGCAGTGCAAGCTCATCTGCTTCTTGAAAGGAAAAAGACATGAGCTGCTTCTACGATTCCAAGCACAGCCTTGGAACCATGCAGGGCAGTTCTCCCAGTCCTGCCAGATCACTATGAGCTGGAACGGACTGAACAACAAATTAAATTAAAGTTGGGCCTGTTTTATATATACCAAAGATAGGAGAGGAAGGGAGAAAGGAGAATACTTTAGGAAGCACTAAATTTGTTTGTAGTGTCATAAAATTTGGCACCAGTTACTGGTGATGGTTATATATTACTGATGCAACTGACAAATGTGTGATCTATATTTTTACAATAACAACAAAATTCAATTGTTCTCAGGACATTTCTGAAGCAACCACACTTAACTGAAACCTACACTGGATGGCATATGCTCCCAGCTGAGCAGCGATGTTGATGGGGCAGGGCAACCGGCCCTGAAGGACATCCTGCTTCACCTGCAAGAAAAACTGATACCTAGAAAAGAAGGGAAAACAGGTGAGCGACAGCCTGTACTGCCCAAGCCACAAGTTTCAGGCCCTGATACTCAAGCCAAAATCCAATCACCTTTCATGAAATAAAGCCTCTTTACACTCTCTTGTGAGGGGTCTGTTGAGTGGATGGGGGCTATCTAAATATTGTTGGGGGGCGTAGATAAAAGTACAGGCTCTGGAGTCAGACTGCCGGGCTTACATCCCAGTTCCACTACTCACGAGCTCTAAAAGCTAGTCTCCTCACCTGATATGAAGGTTAAATATAAGCCATTATCACCATTATGATGACTACTCCGGGGCATGCTTTTATTAAGAGTAACAAATTACAAGGACCCAATATTACAAGTGCTATCTACAGATGCTAAAATTGTGTAGATGGGGCAGAAAGGTCATTTCAGTTTAATTTCATTAATCCTACCACTTAAGACCACCCTATCCATTATCTGCAGCTTTTTCATTTTCGTGCTGCCTAAAGAAACAGTGCACAGTCCCAAGCAGTATACACATAGTAACTCACTTTAAGTAGGTTACAGACAACAACTTTAGTAAGACTTCAAAATGAGGCCAGAGCTGTTTCCATTAATAGCTATTAAAATAGCTCTTTTGCAGTTATATAGCTCTTATAATAGCTATATATAATAGCTCTTTTGCATTAATAGCTATTAAAATAGCTATTTTGCAGTTGAGGAAACTGAGACACGTTAGGAGTTCATGCAGTCACTTGCTCAAGATCTCACAGGAGGAGTTAAACGGCAAATCTAGAATCTGAACATCAGCAATCCAACACGAGAACTCTCAATCAGGAAGCTATCCAACTTTGACTACCTTTTTCTTTATTCAATAGCCTTTCCATTACTTGAATGAGCGAGGCTACATATGAACCAACACAATGAGTCAGCAACACGACCCGTGGCCACATCACTTTCTCTATCACATACACGCACACACACACACACACACACACCCCACAAAGACACACACCACACATAAACATGTTCATACACACACACACACTCACATACACACCATACACACACACACACACACACACACACACACACACACACACACACGTTCACACTCCAGGCTGTCCTTTCATGATTTCTTTTACTTTGTTGAAAGGTGATTTTTGCTGTCCTTAGGAAAGCAAGAAAAAAAGCAAAGGAAGTGAATTTTTAACATCATCTATAATAAATGCCTCTACATGCGCACAGCCCTCCATGAGGGAATCTGATTGCTAGATGCTACAGTGATGACTTCTAGAAGATTGATAAGAACTTTGCAATCAGAAGGCTTGAGTGGAACCTGCTCTGTGCTCCCTTTCCCCCGGTTCCTTTGCAGTACAGGGTGCACCACTCCAGATGCCCAGAGAAACGCAGGACCCAGGCAGAACCAGTCCCACAATCAACCACCACCTCTGCTGCTGCTGGGATCCACGCACTTCTTTCTCGCCCCACCGTAGGCCAGGGTACCATGCCCAGGACTCCTCAAAGTGTCTCGGCTACTTGCCGTACTATGGTCCTCCTAAAAAAACTCCCCAGGAAATAAATAGGACTCCGGGAAGACAAATAGAATCCTGCCATTCCCTATCAGGAAATGTTCACACTCCTTAAAATTGCTCCTAAGATTTTTGCTTATTACTTGAACCAAATACCGTACTCTTGCTAACTCCCCCGCCCTCTGTACCTTGCACTCACTTTCCGGGTTCCACATCACCGCCCCCATCCTCTGAATGCTCTCTGCCCTCAGCTTAGACACAACATCCACTTTGTGGTGATAAGCTGTGCTCCTTTCAGAAAACAGAAAAGTGATAGCAGGAGAACCCTTTTTTTAAAAATCTAAAATAGAAACATTTCATAAGAATGACTGCTGTTTGCTGGAGAATTATGTTTGACAATCCTCTTTCTCTACTGACAACTTGAAATTTCTTTTTTTTTTTAACCATTTTATTGGGGCTTGTACAGCTCTTATCACAGTCCATCCATCCATCCACATTTGTACATTTCCTGCCATCATCGTTCTCGAAACATTTGCTTTCTACCTGAGCCCTTGGTAGTGGCTCATTTTTTCCCTCCTTCTCTCATGAACCCTTGATAATTTATCTTTTTTTGTTTCATGTCTTACACTGATGGATGAAATTTCATTTCCTAGAGGCTTTTTGTTTGTTTTGTCTTTAAGAAGTGGGTCATAGATGCATATTAGTTTTCTTCTTTTTTTAAAAATCACTTTACTGGGGGCTACATATTTGTTTCTTTGAGTGAGATGTTTTGTAATGTCTGACTAGACTAGACAGTCAGATCCCTGTTGAAGACAACCACCAAAGGCCGGGTCCCACCGAAGTCTGCTTCAGAGCAAGAGCAAGGGAAAGAGGAAAAGAGAGAGAAAGGGAGGTAGGGAAACAAAGGCAGAAAGTCAGACAGACAGAAAGACACCAAAACCAGGAGCTATATCCCACCTGCTGCTGTAGTCCCCAAGCGGAGGGCCCAACACATAGTAGCTGCTCAATGAATATTCGCTGACTTGATGAACAGCTAAGTGGATGCAAATAGGCACATTGTGAACATCTCTTGCTGAAATGCATGGGGAAAAACAAAAGACTTCCTTGGGCAGCCCTTCAAAGATAATCTAAAGCCAAGCCCACTGCCATTGAGTTGTTTCCAATTCAAAGCAGTCTTATAAGACAGAGTAGAACCTCATAAGGTTTCCAAGACAGGGCATCTTTATGGAAGCAGACTACAGGAGTTTCTCCCACAGAGCGGCTGGTGGGCTGGAGCCGCTGGGTGCTTTAACCGCTGTGCCACCACAGTTCCTTGGGTCAAAGATAAAAGAGATCTTTAAAACTTCACAAAGATAAAAAATTTTAAAAAAAAACACTCAAAATTTTTTAAAAAGGCAAGTACACTTTTTGAAATTAAGAATTTAATCTTTGTTATAGTAAACATCTGATTAGTTTAATGAAATACAAATTTATGATAAAGTAAATTGATATTTTATATGCTGAACAAATATTTCAACGTTATCTCAGATTCAACTATAATTATATGTAATTTATTATGACCACTTTATGGGACTAAGAGTATAATTTCATTTTTATTTAAAATATAGAGTTAAGATCTTACCTCCAATGTCCTTCAGTTAAGCTAACTGGGTGCTGAGCCCAAAGTTGTCTCTGGTTATAATTAAGGTAAATCTACATTCCAATTTTTGAATAGTAAATTATATTATCATATTTACATTGTACTAACAAAACAATATTACCCCAAAATCCATTTATCAAGCTCTCCAAAGCACATTTTCTGGTACAAAGCAGAGATTTCATAATGATTACTGACTTTGTCTTTAAGTAAATTAGGAAACAAGTATTGTATCGAAGTCATTCTAGTGGCAATGTGGTTGATAACCACAGAGTTGGTGATTCAACCCCACCAGCAGCTTTGCAGGAGAAAGATGGCACAGGTTCCTATAAAGATGTACAGTCTTGAAACCCTAAGAACAGTTTTTCTCTGCCCCATAAGGTTGCAATGAGTCAAAATCAACTCATTGGCAGTGGGTTTGGTTTTTGGTTTACATACATCTCCCCGGCAAATTGTGAGCACCTCCATAGCAAGACTGTGAGCACCTCTGGCTACATTGTGAGCACCTCCATAGCAAAAGCACTATGTCTCATTCCTAACCATTCTTGTCAACATCTGCAATAGGTTCAGGCGAAAGGTGTGAAATTTTGGCCTCATAGCTTTCTATTTATCTGATGTTCCCTGGGAAGAGCTGAACTGACACCAAGGATGTATACATTGTTGAAGATTATCACTAGATAAGCAATTATTGGGAGAGGGGGTTGGCACGAAAAGTGAGCAAAGAAGAAACAAAGACCTTGCTTTACTTGGGGGTCCAAAACATTTTTCTCCATGAGAGCTCTGGGTCAAAGATTGTCATAAAAACTCCAACCAACAATGCCAAACCTGTACTTTCCCAATGACCTGAGGCCCTGATGCAAGAAAAAAAAAATATGTGGGGACCGTCGAAGTTTGATTCCTGGGGCAAGTTGAAGGTGAAACAGAAGAATCAAGAGAACAGAATCTGTCTGCACAGAAGGTAACAGAGAACAGAAAAGGTTTTAGCAGCCACAGCACGTGAGAGGAGGCTAAGAACCTTGGCTAAACATTTAAACGTAAAGGACATGGGAAAGTGCTTAAATAACATAATACTAAATCATGTGGAGAAAGAATAAGAAAGAGGCAGTAATTCTCAAGAGAAGGCAATAGAGAAGAACATCACAAATAACATTTTGGTCTCAGAAAGCTAAAAGTAATAATTAAAATGTGGGCATTACTATCAATGTTATCACTTTATATTTGCACAGTTTTTTTTGTTGTTTCTTTTAAACATTTTATTAGGGGCTCATACAGCTGTTATCGCAATCCATACACACATCAATTGTGTAAAGCGCATTTGTACATCGTTTCTCAAAACATTTTCTCTCCATTTAAACCCCCGACATTAGGTCCTCATTTTACCCCTCCCTCCCCACTCCCCACTCCCTCATCAGCCCTTGATAGTTTATAAATGGGTATTTTGTCATATCTTGCCCTGTCTGACTCTCCCTTCACCCACTTTTCGGTTGTCTGTCCCCCAGGGAGGAGGTCACACACAGTTCCATGTAATCGGTTCCCTCTTTCCTACCCATTCTCCCTTTACCCGCCCTGTTTTGCCACTCGCACCACTGGTCCTGTAGGGCTCATCCGTCCTGGATTCCCTGTATTTTCAGTTCCTCTCGGTACCAGTGTACATCCTCTGGTCTAGCCAGACTTGCAAGATCGAATTCGAGTCATGGTAGTGGGAGCGGGGAGGAAACATTTAGGAACTAGAGGAAAGTTGTATTTCTCATCATTGTTACATCGCACCCTGACTGGCTCATCTCCTCCCTGAGACTTGCACAGTTATTTTAAAGATCCCAAGCTCCATTTGCATCCACAATGGGATAAGAGACCCACACCTCAACTCTGAGATAGATGGGGACAGATGTTTCTTTAAAAAGAAACAGGGTCAGTAGACAGAAAGTAAAAGCATGATAGAAGGTCACTAGTGAAGATGCTACATTTCACTAAGCTTCACAAAATCACCCAGGAACTCCTCACAAAGAGAAGAATATGTACTATAAAAAAATTACAATTGAAGCACTTGACCTCAATCCCCAACAAAATAATAGAAAATACTACAAAAATTGAGATGTAGTGGATTACTTAATATCGCTCTTAGCCACACTCGCTTGGAAGAGGTATGGCCAGAGTTTTCCTTAGACGCCGGAATGGCGAGACTTCACCACGTGCATTTTGAACATGTTGTCCGGAGATACGAGTCTCTGGAGAAGGACACCATGCTTGGAAAGGCGGAAGGGCAGTGAAAGGGGAGGGCTCTCACCAAGATGGACTGACACAGTGGCTGCAACAAGGGATCAGCGCAGGAACAACTGGAGGACGGCAGAGGACTGTGCAGTGCTGTGCACAAGGCCCCTATGGCGGGGGACCCACTTGACGAGACCTAACAGCAGCAGCAGCCATAATCCCTTGTTACGTATGATCAATTCTGGCCTCTATGCCTGTGGTTACAATACCATTTTGGAGGAAGTGCTCTGAGTTAGGATGAAGGGGGGTGAGGGTTGGAAAGGGGACGTATTCTGAGGCTCTGCCTTAGTAAATCTTGTTGCTGCTAGGTGCCATCAAGTTGGTTCTGACCCACAGCGACCCTAGGAACAGAACAAACGTCCACACAGTCCTGCGCCATCCTCACAATTGTTCCTAGGCTGGAGCCCATTGTTGCAGCCACAAGTCAATCCTTCTTCACTGCCCCTCCACTTTACCAAACAGGATGTCCTTCTCCAGGGACTGGTCTCTCCTGACATGTCCAAAGAATGTAAGACAAAGTCTGCCCATGCTTGCCTCTAAGGGGGTAAGCTGGCCATATTTTTTCCAAGACAGATCGGTTTGTCTTTTCAGCAATCCATGGTATTTTCAATATGCTTCTCCAGCACCATGGTGTCCTTTATTCAACACCCAACATGCCATGGTTTGGGTCAGGCGCACCTTAGGCCTCAAAGTGAGACCCTTGATGTTCAATACTCAAAAGAGGTCTTCTGCAGCAGATTCACCTCATGCAATTTGTCTTTTGATGTTAGTAGAGGGTGTTACTTCAGTCCTTACCCTCGATTTTCCTTGGGAGCACGATCTACTGAAAGTGAAAAACCACACCTCCATATAAGAATGAGGCATCTCAGAAGCAGGAACAGGGAGAATCCCAGGACCAGCAAAGAAACGCTGTCAATGGAGTGTGTTCAAGAGCTCTGTCCGGAGTGGCGAAGGCCCAGAGCAGAGGCACCAGAGGCTGCAGCATAAATACCACAGGCCAGAGAAAAGGAGCTGGGCCAAGGCCCGAGGTAGAGGTAGGGAGACAACGGGCAAGAGCCGAGGAGCAGCACTGATACTAGACTGTGCAGCAGAGCAGTGGGCTGGCTTCCTGGTACATAGAGGCAGAGGCCATGGACTCCATTACAGAGAGGTGGAGAGCCTAGAAAGAAGACTTGGCCATTGGCAGAGAGGGGCTGCTGTGGACCAATGACTGTATCCATACTGATTACTGATCCTGACTTGTTGTAACCTATTAACTTCCTGAAGAAACCTCCATAATAGTGAGTTTTGTCCAAGTTCTGCGTGCCCATTGTACTGAATTATTAAACCTAGCAGAGAAAGAGTCCTGTCAGAGGGACAGTTGGTGTCAGAGAGTAAAACAGGATAGGGGGTGGAGGCATGGCTCACCTGCCTCATGGCAGCTGGGTAGAGATGGATTCTCCTTCTCCCTTGAACAGCCAGAGGAGGTCATATATGGCCTCCATGCTGTTTTTGTAAAACCAAACCAATGAAATCAAGCCCCTGGTTTGGACGTTAAAAGAAAAAGTAGTCATTATAAATGAGCCACTTGGAAGTAACACGAGCTTCTTCTTTGGAAAGAGCTACTAGATCTGTGAAAGTTCAGGAACAAGCCAGTGGCACCAGACAGGGCTTTTGACAATGTCTTCAGGAGGCCTAACATAATTTCTCCTCTTGACCACTGCTCCATTTCCTTTATCCACAGAGCACTAGCTAGATCATCGTAGGTGTTCCACGTGGTGGGTGGGAAAGTGGGTGGGTGGATGGATGGATGAATAAATCGCCCTTAAATACAAATTCAAGAGATAAAGGTTAGGGAGGAATAGTAGGATGTTTCCTAATCAAATGAACAATTACAGCCAGAAAGTTCTGATTGACTTAAACCCAGGACACCTAATCAACATGGTCTTTCATCCTGAATTTTTAATCAGTTTTAAAGTACTCACTAATTATTATTATTTTTCCTACCATCTATTGAACATTTAACTCTCCTTTGCATTATGATGAGTATTTTGCATAAAAATCTAGCATATTCATCCATCAACTTTTAAAGGAAATATCATTATTCCATTCCACAGACGAGATAAATGAGATTTTAAAAGGCCATTGAATCTGCAGCTTGTCTCACGCCAAAGCCTGTCTTAACTATACATGTTATGCTTATCAAATCTACTGGGGATACAGAGCTATGAATAACACATACTACATGGAAGGATGCCATAACATTTTGAATTAGAATTCAAAATAAGTTCAATGGATTTCATGAGGACAGAATTATTTAAAGGGATGACAAGGGGGAGAGGGATTAGACTCATTCTACATAAATCTAAAAGGAAAGCCTACCACTCAAGGTGGAAGTTCCAGGGATTTCTTATTTCTAATTGAATGTCTTATCGTCATGTGAGCATTAAGGTTTCTTTAGCTAAAATTGTTTTAAAGGCTGGCAGACAGGTAAATATGAAGATTATAGAACCTTATAGAACCTCAACTTTATTTCACATAACATTTTTTTAAAATCATTTTATTGGGGGTTCTTACAACATTCCATACATCAATTGTATCAAGCATATTTGTACATATGTTGCCATCATCATCAAATGTTTTCTAAACATTTACTTTCTATTTGTACCCTTGGTATCCCTCTTTTTGCCCTCCCTCCCTCCTCCCCACCCTCGTGACCCCTTGATAAATTATAAATTACTATTATTTTCCTATCTTACACCAACCGCTGTCTCCGCCCCCACCGCCCCCCCCGCCCCGGTTCTGTTGTCTGTCCCAGGCGGGGTGATGATTGATGTGGTGATGATGCATCCCTCACTGCAGCTGGTTCCCTTTTCCTTCCCTCCTCCCTCTACCTTGTCCTTCCTGACATCACTAATCCCATTTCTGCTCCCGCAGGGTTTATCTGACCTGAACTGTTTGTGTCTTGAGCTCTTATCTGTACCACTGTACATGCTCCAGTCTAGAACTGAAAGGCAGACTGGGGTCATGATGGGGAGGGGAGGCGGGGGAAGAGTCTCGAAGAACCAGAGAAACATTGTGTGTTTCATCAGTGCTACACTGCGCCCTGGTTGATTCATCCCTTCCTTGTGACCCTTCTGTGAGGGGATGTCCTATTGTCTATAGATGGGTCTTGGGTCTCTGCTCCAACCCCCTTCATTCTCAACAATATGTTGGGTTTTTGTTTGTTTTGGGTCTTCTGGTGCCTGTTACCTGAGTCCATCGAAACCTCATGAGCGCACAAGTTGGTGTGCTTCTTTCATGTGGATTTGTTGCTCTCTGCTAGATGGCCACTTGTTTAACATCAAGCCTTTAAGACCTCAGATGCTATATCTTTTGATATCCAGGCACCATCATCTTTCTTTACATTTGCTTATGCACCTATTTTGTCTTCATTTAGATAACATTTTATGGCATAATAATTATTCCACATTGCTGGGATTCGATGAGCTTTTTTTTTTTTTAACAAAACCTGAAATTTTGTTTTATGTGTCACATTCACCCTTAGTCTTTTTCCTAAAAACAATATTCCCAATCTCTGAAATGCTGTATATAATATTATGTAAGTATCTATGTGCATGAAAAGATACATGCACAGAATATATTATTTTTATAAAAGCAAAAAGAATCTGGATGGCCATCCATGAAAGAAATAGCTAAATAAGTTTTGGAATTCAATTTTAGGAGTGAAAAGAGTAGGTCAGATGTTCAAAAGGAGTACAGACAATATGTATAAAGTCATGACTATAAGCATGTTTACTTTGATCGCTGGTGTTTGTTTTGCTTTGTTTTGCGAAGATTACCTCAAGCAACTGACTGTTCTTCAGGTCCATTATGCCTTCCCATCAAAGTTAATATATTCACGAAAATAAATGACTTTTATTTCCAGCACATGGTGAAAATAAATGTGTAGTGATAGCATACTGAATGTACATTGAACTAACCTAAATTCACCTCTTTGTTCTGGGGAAACAATAAAATAACTCTAGATCATAGACCCCAAGAGAAGCCAACTACACCATCGGGTTCTCAACTTCTGGTTCTAAACTTCATGTTCTGTTTCAATACTTAAGGACAAACTGCTGAAATTGATTAGACATAGAGTTGTATATTGAACACAAATTCACATCTTCTGTTGTTGAGCCAGTAGTGGATTCTGAACAGAAATTCCTGTCACCATTATTATCTGGTGAACACAGGTGAATACATCAAAAAATATTTCTCTTTTCCCACTTCTTGACACTGAATCATTTGTTTTTGTTTTTTAAGAAACTAACCACTATCTAAGATGTAATTCCACTAACTTTCCAGGGTAAAGAAAGAAAGAGAGAATCGTGCTTGGCCAAGTGTAAGGCCAAGAGCAAGGAGGGACACTCTCAGTAAGATGGACTGACACAATGGGCACAAGAATGGGCTCAAACATTATCACTCTTCAGGAAGATGCTGCAGGACCAGGCAATGTTTCATGCTGAAACGCCTAAGAGCATCATGAGTCAACGTCAACTCTAGCAATTTACAGCACTAATCAAGCACTTACTATGAAGCAAATAAAAGAGTAAGAGATGTACACAAGTTAACCCATATAATGCTTATACAGACCTTATGAGACATATGTACAGTATCTCCAATTTTGCAGTTGAGAAAATTGAGGCACAGTAAAGCTTCTGACAACCCTATATAAAAAACTTCAACTAAATTTTAATATAATTTTGCTCCCTGGAAATTCCCTAATGAGTTACATGTATAAGTGTATTTTTTCTTATCTATAACTATCACCTGCTCTTTAAAGGCAGTCCCAGTGATGATTTTAACAGTACTATCAATACAAATGTGAAGTTCTGCCTTAATAAATATTTGGTATCAAATATGTTAGAAGACCTTGGTCTTCTTCCCCTTCCAAATAGTGAAATCATTATTTTTTTATTTCCTAATTGGGGGGGGGGGTTAGAAAGAGGGAATTGATCACAGGGATCTACCTATAACCTCTTCTCTGGGGGACAGGCCGCAGAGGGGTAGGTGAAGGGAGACGCCGGGCAGTGTAATAAAAGATATAATAATAATTTATAAATCATTAAGGATTCATGGGGGAGGGGGGAGGGGGAAGGGAGGGGGAGGGGGGGAAAGGAAAATGAGCTGATTCCAGGAACCCAAGAGGAAAGCAAATTCTGGGAATGATGAGGGCAACAAATGTATAGGTGTGCTTTACACAACTGCTCTATGTATTGTGATGAATTGTATGAGCCCAAATAAAATGATTAAAAAAAGAAAGATAAATGAAACAGCAGGATGCTTGATATTTAAGTTGTGATCAATTAAAGAGAAACAACTGGTTTTCCTAGTTTATATTTACATATGCATACAAAGCATCAAAATGACCTTCCTTTCAAAAATTCAAATGGAAACTTCTATGTGAATACAAATGGCTGAAAGCGTCCTTAACAATGATGCAGAAATATCCCATCACAACAGATGCACAATCTATCATCATGTCACGCAAGTGTGTGTCACTCTGCAAGTCCATCTATCATCATACACTGATCAGGCTTCATGTCATATGAGTTTCAATGTAACCCTCACCGAAGATGCATTACAAGGGCAGGCAAAGCCACATACAAATGTTCCAGACCAATTTGGTTTTAAATAAAGTCTTCTGTTTATGCCATATGTTCAACAGTTAAAATTCAATGTCAATATCATACCTGGTTATTTCTTCTTTAAGTTTGCATGGATCTTCTGCATAAAATTTAATACCAAAATACAAAGTATATGGAGGTCCAGCTAAAATTAAAAAGTAGAAATTAATTAGATCTCACATTACAAATTAATCCAAGTAATAGTATAGCATAATTAAACTCACAGTAACATTAAAATTAAAAGTTATACTCACCAAGAATTTCTAAAGAAACAGAAAAATATGCCAAGGAATAAAGTCAACCACGGGACCACTATATGTATACATGTATGTATGTATGTACATTTTTTAAAAAGGCAGGAAAAAAGGCTTTATCTCTAGTTGGTGAGGTTATGTAAAATTTTTATTTAAAATTATTTGTTTTTTCCACTTTTATAATTTTCTACAATATATACAGAATATTGTCTTCATGAAGAAAAGGTTATCAAAATATCAAATACATGGTTTTAAATTCATCTGCCACTTTATAGCATTCAAAATGCAACATGAATGAAAAGCTGGAGACAATATAGGTTCCCAGTAGTTCGTTAAGTCTATCATAAAATGAATATATGATATCATGTGCCTGTTTAAATACATAAATGAAACTAGACCTATATATTTTGATATGGAAAGATTCATATGTGTAATCTATATTATTGAGCCCAGAACATGGTCCCTTTTCTAAAAAAACAAAAAAAAATAGCAAGCTATCTGCACTTAACAACAATGAAGACAACAATATATATGTTATTACATATATTACTCATTCATTTATTTCCCCTTTCTAAGAGTAAACAACTAACAGTAGTGAACTCTGAAAAGAGAAAGTGAAAATTATCTTTAATATGTAAGCACTTTCTCATTACACATATATATCTTTTACTTTTAATAAAATAAAATTGTCAGTGTGACTGTGGATTAGAGACAATATTTGTTTTACTCTTAAACATTTCTGACTCTAAAATATGTTATTAAAAATTTAATCCAAGAGCCCCTGTAGTGAAGTGATTATGTTTGGGGCTGTTGACCTCCAAGTCAGCAGTTTGAAACCACCAGCCGCCTCCTCAGGAGAAAGAAGGGGCTTTCTCCTTCCGTAAAGAGTTACAGTCTTAAAAATTTCATCCATTTACTACCTTCTACTATATGGAGAACTTATTTATGTATACTATAACCAAAACCATAACCAAATGCTCATTGAGCAAAAGAGTATAAACCTCGTGGTTCTAACCACATCATGATATATATATATATGTTTTTAAACATTTTATTAGGGGCTCATACAACTGTTATCGCAATCCATACACACATCAATTGTGTAAAGAGCATTTGTACATCATTCTCAAAACATTTTCTCTCCACTCAACCCCCCGACATTAGGTCCTCATTTTTCCCCTCCCTCCCCGCTCCCCACTCCCGCATGAGCCCTTGATAGTTCTTAAATTGGTATTTTGTCATATCTTGCCCTGTCCGACGTCTCCCTTCACCCACTTTTCGGTTGTCTGTCCCCCAGGGAGGAGGTCACATATAGTTCCTTGTAATCAGTTCCCTCTTTCCTACCCACTCTCCCTTTACCCTCCCTGTTTCGCCACTCACACCACTAGTCCTGTAGGGCTCATCCGCCCTGAATTCCCTGTATTTTCAGTTCCTATCTGTACCAGTGTACATCCTCTGGTCTAGCTAGACTTGCAAGGTCGAATTCGAGTCATGGTAGTGGGAGCGGGGAGGAAACATTTAGGAACTAGAGGAAAGTTGTATTTCTCATCGTTACATCGCACCCTGACTGGCTCATCTCCTCTCCGAGAGTCCCATGATATATTTTTACAAGAAATATTTAAGCTTCCAAGGGTATGAATCTGATCTGTGCTGTGTCCAAAACCTCACACTTCTCCATTGTACAGTCACTAGATCTGATGTATTTTATTATTTTATTTCTTTAAATTATCATTTTATTGGAGGGCTCTTACAAATCCATCGGTCAATTGTATTAAGTGCACTTGTACATATGTTGCCATCAACATTTCCAAAACATTTTCTTTCTACTTGAGCCTTTGGTATCAGCTTCTTTTTTGCCTGCCTCCCCAACCTTCCCACCCTCGTGAATCCTTGATCAATTATATATTATTGTTGTTATTTCATGTCTTACACGATCCATTGTCTCCCTTCACCCACATTTCTGTTATTTGTCCCCCTGGGAGGTAGACAATCCAACCTTGTGATGGGTTCCCCCTTTCTTCCCTTCTCCCCAGGCCCCCATCCCCCACCCCACTATCCCCCTACCCTCATATCACTACTCCCACTACTGTTCCTTAGGGTTTTGTCTGTCCTGATTTCCATGTGTTGAGAGCTCTTGTCTGTACCAACAAGTCTAGCTGGATTTGTAAGGTAGAACTGGGTCACAGTAGGGGCGGGGAGGGATAAGGAAGCATTCAGGAACTGGAAGAATGATGTGTGTTTCCTGGGTGCTATACTCCACTCTGGTTAAATTATCCCTTCCTTGTAACCATTCTGTGGTGGATTTTGTTTTAGAAATGAACTGGCTCACTGGCCACAGTTTCTATTTGTGGTAGTTTTGTTATGCTTTGTTTAGATTTTTAACAACGACTCTCTCAATCAAGTAAAAAAGAAAAGCTATGAAACAATGCACTCTAGTAAAAATCGACCCACCAACACCCAATGATCCCAAATCTCCACACAGTGAACCTGACAGAATGCTCTACCAGTCTGTTTTCTTTTGTAATTGAGTGCATAAATTCACCCGTTTAGAAATGTGAGAGGAAATGAAACAGAACAAGTAAAAAAGATATAAAGCATTACAAAATACAAAGTAAATTATTGTTGTTGTTATTAGTAGTAGTCATACACACTCTGGCTTATGGAATTCAGGAGTCCTGTTCTTGGCATACAGAAGATGCTCAGGACTAGGGCCCATGCCCAACTCTCATCTATGTTTTTCTATATAAAACATTTCTCATGCTATAGCTTTTGAAAGGACGCGGGGTGTTTTGTTTTGTTTTAACTTTGCTATAATTTCTCACCATCTGAATGAATTTCATAAATTTGATTTTATGGTTACTTAAGCCCTCTATTTGTATTTCTGAAAAATACATTACTACCCACAAACACTGATGTCAGGGATACTATTAAATATTTAGAGGAGCAGGAAGTTCACCATCAGCTGGCCCCTCCGTGTCAATCAAGCGCTGTCCTACTGAACAGATGGGCCGGCCTGTGCCCGCAGGCCACTGGAGCTAGCAGCCAGGGGCCAGGAGGAGCACAGATGCTGCTGTGGTGCGGCACCGAGAACACAGGCTTCCCCCAGATACCAGGGAGGCTTCTATGCGCTGGGATATGACAGATGACACCTTACTGACCAAGCCAAGTCGTTTCAGATGTGTTTCACAATGAGCCGTTAAGCAATTACATGATAACTTAGTTTAGGGAACAAAACAAAACAAAATACACACACACACACACACACAATTAAAGGCATTCCATTTGTACTAATTTTCTTTATGGACTTTTAAGCCAAATCTGCCTTCCACTGCCCATTTACAGACAAACGGCTTGTGTTCTAAGTGTAAAGCACCTTCACTATTTCATTGCAATTGATAACATACACAGTGCTTTTGTAAACATTTATTCTCAATGACAACCTAGCAACATGTGCAAGGCCAGTAAAACTCTAAGGAGTTGAGCAATTTACCTAAAGTTGCAGAGATAAGAAGCACATTTGCTAATATCTATAGAGTCCAGTGTTTGTACCACTGTCACTCTGAACTCAGGGATAAAACAAAAGCACGGTGCCTTTAAAGTGAGCAAACACTTTCATCGACACCACTGTCCTAAAGAGCAATAAAAGGCCATTGGAATAGACATATTAGAGGCAGGTTGAATCTTGTCAGATGCTTTGACTAGATCTTGACTACTAAATATCAAATGCTGGAACAAGCAATTTCATTATATACATAAATATTCATTACCCTAATTCCATACCAAGCCACAGAAATGAATACTGTTTCTATTTAACAAAAAAATGTAATTGCCAGAATCTTGGAATTCCCTAATCTATCATTTGCAGTGACTAATTTGGAGAGCTCTAATAAAAGTAAGAATGCTCCCATTAGCTCAGGGATAGAGTAAGACTTACCTAGGTGAATCCTGGTGGCAAGCAAATGTTCTACCATTTTTACTGACTTTCTGACTAATCTATAGATGATTTCATCATCATTTCCCTTCACTAGTTAACAAACTATTTCAGGAAATACAGGTTTTCCTTGATAATAATCTTATCAGTTATGTATTACTACATGATAATACTATCAGTGTTTTATTCTTGCTCTATATCAAATCTTTAGCAGTATTTTTTTTAGGATGAGCAAGTTATTAGAGGATAGGGTGATACTTAAATAGAATATTTCATGCCCTATACGAAATAAGCATGCAGGTATCAAGCATCAAAGAACAAAAACTATCATTGTAAAGGTGGGTGAATGCAGAGTCAAGACTCAAAGCCCATTGGTAGGCAACTGGACACCCCCTTGCTGAAGGTTGTGGGGAGGAGACAAGCCAATCAGGATGCAGGGCAGCAATGATGAAACATATACCTTTCCTCTAGTTCTAAAATGCCTCCTCCCCCCCACTATCATGATCCCAATTCTATTTTACAAATCAGGCTAGACCAGAGGATGTACATTGTACATACAGCAACTGGAAACACAGGGAATCCAGGATAGATGACTCCTTCAGGACCAGTGGTGAGAGGGGCGAGGCCTGGAGGGTGAAGGGAATGTGGGGAAGAAGGGGGGAACCGATTACAAGAATCTAAGTATTGCCTCCTCCCTGGGGGATGGACAGCAGAGAAGATGGAAGAGGGAGACGTCGGACAGTGTAACTTATGGCAAAACTATAATAAGTTATGAATTATGAAGGGTTCATTATGGAGGGGGAGGGAGAAAATTAGAAACTGATATTAAGGGCTAAAGTGGAAGGCAAATGTTTTGAGAATGATGAGGGCAACAAATGTACATATGTGTTTGATACAATGTATGTATGTATGGATTGTGATAAGAATCGTATGAGCCCCCAATAAAATAATAAAAAAAAAAAGAAAGTCCTATGAAGCACAGTTCTACACATACATGCATGGTCACCAGGAGTTGTAATCAACTCACCCACAACTGGGTTTTGTTTTTGAACCATGAATACAGGACATTTTTCCATTAAAAAAAAAAAGAAAGAAGCATGTTAAATGTGCTTAGGAACATTAATGGTACACAAAAATGAAAGAATTTACTTTTTTCTTCTTCATCAACTAAATAGAAATCGCATTTTTTTCTTTTAAAAAGGCTGAGTAAAGACATATTCCTGTAACTTTTCTAATTTCCCAATTTATCTTTTTTTTTTTTAAGTATTTGGTTCAAGTAGATAATATAGAAATTTACTATCTTTATTATTAAAAGGAAATAGTTTGAAAAATCTCAGCTTTCCAGGTCCTATGTGATAAAACGCTAACAATTAGATCTGCTAAAGAAGTCCTAGTGGCCTGTGGGTAAGGTGTTGGGTCCTAGTGCCCTGTGGGTCAGGTGTTGGGTCCTAGTGCCCTGTGGATCAGGTGTTGGGCCTAGTACCCTGTGGGTCAGGTGCTGGGTCCTAATGGCCTGTGGATCAGGTGTTGGGTCCTAGTGTCCTGTGGGTCAGGTGTTGGGCCCTAGTGCCCTGTGGGTCAGGTGTTGGGTCCTAGTGTCCTGTGGGTCAGGTGTTGGGTCCTAGTGCCCTGTGGGTCAGGTGCTGGGTCCTAGTGCCCTGTGGGTC
>NW_022111373.1:32104793-32110272 GCF_000313985.2 Echinops telfairi | reverse complement strand
GGTCAGGTGTTGGGTCCCAGTGGCCCTGTGGATCAGGTGTTGGGCCCTAGTGCCCTGTGGGTCAGGTGTTGGGCTGCTAACTGCAAGGCTTAACCCACCAGACTCCCCTTGGGAAAAAGATGAGACTGTCAGCTTCCATGAAGATTTACTGACATGGTAATTCTAGGTAAGACCACAATGTGTAAGAACTGACCTGGAAACAGTGGGTTCTGAGAGTTAATTGTATGGAAATAATTGCATTCATATAGAATAACATATCCTTTCGACTACCTGTGGATTCAGCTGAAGCTTGGTATCCCACTTGGTGGCCCACAAAGCACATGGTACTAGGAGTCACAAAACCAAGGGCTCTGTTACCAAGGTGTATCATTAGTGAAAGGCTATTTAAAATTTACTTTTGTGTAGTTCAAGTTGACTGAACTTGATGTATAAGAATCTAGAAATCTAAAGGTTCTTTCTCAGACAGCAGCCCTCATTTCTAAAACCTCCCATCCTACCTAGTCACATCCAGAAGGCTAAAACCCTAATAGCTACATTTACACTGGACCTTGAAACAACCCAGACCTGGTTGGGTGAACAGCTGTGAGCTACTGACTCAGACTGGCCTGGTCAGACCCGTCTTCCCCACAATTGGGCATTATAATTCAGAGACAGCCAGTATGTCTCTGCCTGCTATTGGGGTGGAAACGTGTAAACTCTGAAGCATTCCATGGAGATGGAGAAGCAAGGCAAGCCAGTCCACAGAAAGAAAAAGGAGACTGTGTTTGCAATTCCTGCTTTCCAGTGTCTTTTGAGGCAACACTACATGGCAGCCCTTGGGGTCCAAAGCAGCAGCACGCATCCCCAGGGAAACAGGGAAAGCACTGGCTCAGTAAGAAGGGTCTGAGGAGCCATGCTTCGATTTAATTAGCAGTCATTTTTTCATTAAACCAAAACCTTTGTTCCCCACTGTTGAGGTGTGTACGATCATGAATAAAACACTGGATGTGAAAATAAAACCTTGTGGAATGTAATCTTATGTATACGGAGTTACACAGTACTGTTCACATTGATAGGCCAAGTCCTAACCCCTGAAAGTGGATGGGACCCCTCTGAAGCCACAGTAGTTTTCCAGGACACAAGGGCACCCCTTAATTACTAATGTAACAAAACTAGTGGTATAAACAAAACCATTAATTAGCCTGAAAAGTTCACGCTCTTAAAAAGCCCTGTCTCCCTCCATCCCACCATCCCCAATTCATTTCTTTGCCTTTTCTGTTTCATGGTCAGAATTTAAAGTCAAGCAAATAGAAAAATTACGGTCAAGGGAAGGCACCCACAGACCAAATTAATGACAACTTGACTATATCTGTATATTAACTATGGAGCCCTGGTGGTGTAGTGGTTACATGTTGGGCTGCGATACACATGAACAGCAGTTTAGAATCACCAGCAGCTGAGAGGGAGACACACTGGGTGCTCTACTTCATACAGCTCCAGGACCAGAACCTCACGGGGCTTGCTAGGAGACAGCTTTGACTCCACAGCAGTGGCAGTGAACTGTATGAACTAAAATTCAGCCAGAATTCGAAGAGACTGTCAATGCCCATGATACTCTGTTCCACAGTCTCTGACGCTTTTCCTTCTGAAGCCCACGTCTAATCATGGGCATTGTTGTTTTCAAACCAAACCTTAACAAAGTTAAACGTAATACCTACTGTTTATCAGTTCTTTGTGTTCAGCAAGGGTTTTTGCAGGATCCAGCCAGTACTGTGTAAGGAAAAAAACAACGAGCATTAAAGAAACAGTTACTTTTGTTGGACCTTACCTCAAAGATGTTTGTGAGTTCTTACACTTGATCTTAGCCAAAAGGCCGAGAAGCGATGTTTGTGAGTTCTTTTGAAGGACATTTAACAAGTTAAAGAAGACTACTGAATGTATTATATAAACTCACAGACTTACTTAAGAACTTTGTGCAGCTAGAACAATAAAATAATACAAAAAAATTATTTCAAGGTGCGGGCAGAAGCAGAGAAGAGAAACAGCACTTGCTGGGTCCTTAGTTGAATCACTGAACTGAGTGAGACGCTAAGATCAGAAAAGTCAAGATGGTTATGCATGACCTTAATACCTTTGACAGGGAAAGGACAACAATGAGGAATGCCCCGCCAAGTCACAACACCCCCCATGCACATCTCTTCCTAAAATGCCTCTTCACCCTCACACCTCCCCACCCACTTCAGGTCTACCCCCGGCAGGATTGCTGCCATATGTTAGAAGAAAGCAATCACATTAAACCAAATCCTCTGTGAGGATTCAGAGGTGGCCGCTCAGTACAGAATCTGAGAGCCCACGATACAGAGCAGGTCTAGTTGGATATGGCCCTGGCCCTGGGGCATCACTGAGTAACTGAATCATCTCTGATTCTTGCTCATACTGTTGCTGTAAAGATGCAATGTGAATTCATGTAAAGTCTTTAGGATAGTTATTTAGCTCACAGTATGGAATACATGCTATAACAACAATTCTTAATTATTGAAGGTCAATTATCTAATAACTACCTATAGTCAATCTAAGGTACTGCTTCAAAAGCAGCCCTGATGGTACAGTGGTTAAGTGCTACTACCTGAAACCTCAGTGGTTCAAACCCATCAGTCACTTTGTAGGGAGAAAGATTCAGACTCATAGCAACTCCACAGGACAGGGAAAGACCACTCCTGTGGGTTTCTGAGACTGTAACTCTTTAAAAGGAGCAGAGAGCTTCATCTTTTCCCCTTGGAGCAGCTGCTGCATTGTGATTAGGAGCCCAAAGCATAACCCACTAGGCCACCAGGGGCTCCCAGTACAGAGGAAGAGTCTGCTGTGCAGACCACAGCCTCAGAAAGCCTAAGGGCAGTTCTACTTGGTTCTATAGGGTTCATTTGCACAATAAAAATTTTTGAAATATATCTTTAAATGAAAAGAATTTCAACAAGCAGTGAGAGAATTGTGGCCCTGGTAAGAGGTCTTTCTTTCTAAATCATTTTATTGGGGACTCAAACATTCTTACCACAATCCATATGTACACCCATTGCGTCGAGCATATTTGTACATTTGTTGCCATCATCATTCTCAAAACATTTGCTTTCCACTGGAGCCCTTGGTATAAGCTCCTCACTTTTTCCCCTCCCACCCTCACCTCCTCCCTCATGAATACTTCATAATTTATAAATTTTTTTTTCATGTTTTACACTGTCCAGACTCCCTTAACCCACTTTTCTGCTGTCTGTCCCTCAGGAAGTTATATGTGAATAATTGTGATCAGTTCCCACTTTCTCCCAAACCTTCCTCTTCCCCTCTTGGTAGCGCTACGTTCATTATTGGTCCTGAGGAATTTATCTGTCCTGGATTCCCTGTGTTCCCAGCACTTATCTGTACCAGTGCACATCCTCTAGTCTAGACAGATTTGTAAGATAGAATGGGGGTCATGGTGGTGGTGGGGGGAGAAGCATTAAAGAATAAGAGGAGGGTTGTTTGTTTCATCATTGATATACTGCACCTTGACTGGCTCATCCCCTCCCTGTGACACTTCTGCAAGGGGATGTCCAGTTGCCTACAGATGGGCTTAGGTCCCCACTCAGCACTCACCCTGATTCACAATGATATGATTTTTTGTTCTTTGATGGCTGATACCTGATCCTATCAGCACCTCAGGATCGCAGAGGCTGGTGTGCTTCTTCCATGTGGGCTTTGTTGCTTCTGAGCTAGATAACCACTTGTTTACTTTCAAGCCTTTAAGAACCTATATGCTATATCTTTTGGTAGCCGGGCACCATCAGCTTTCTTCACCACATTTGCTTATGTACCCATTTGTCTTCAGTGATTGTGGCCAGACGGTGAGTATCATAGAATGCCTGTTTATTCTTTTTTTTCCCTCTTTCTTATTATTTATTTTCTTTCTTTTTTAAAAATCATTTTATTGGGGGTTCATACAACTCTTATCACAATCCATAAATACATCAATTGTGTAAAGCACATTTGTACATTCGTTACCCTCATCATTCTCAAAACATTTTTAAAATCATTTTATTAGAAACACATACAACTCTTGTCACAATCCATACATAGATCAATTGTGTAAAGCACATTTGTACATTCATTGCCCTCATCATTCTCAAAATATCTGCTCTCCACTTAAGCCCCTGGCATCAGCTCATTTCCCCCCTCCCTCCCCACTTCCCCCTCCCTCATGAACCCTTGATAATTTATAAATTATTATTTTGTCATATCTTGCCCTGTCTGACACCTCCCTTCACCCACTTTTCTGTGGTCCGTCCCCCAGGGAGGAGGTTATATGTAGATCCTTGTAATCGGTTCCCTCTTTCCAACCCACCCTCCCTCCAGCCTCCCAGAATCGCAAACTCTCACCATTGGTCCTGAAGGGATCATCCGCCCTGGATTCCCTGTTTCCAGTTCCTATCTGTACCAGGGTACATGATCTGGTCTAGCCAGATTTGTACGGTAGAATTGGGATCATGATAGTGGGGGGGAGGGGCATTTAGGAACTAGAGGAAAGTTGTATGTTTCATCATTGCTACACTGCACCCTGACTGGCTTGTCTCTTCCCAGCGACCCTTCCGTAAGGAGATGTCCAAATGCCTACAGATGGACTTTGGGTCTGCACTCCACACTCCCCCTCATTCATAATATGATTTTTTTGTTCTTTGATGCCTGATACCTGATCCCTTCGGCACCTTGTGATCGCACAGGCTAGTGTGTGCTTCTTCCATGTGGGCTTTGTTGCTTCTGAGCTAGAGGGCCGCTTAGTTACCTTCAAGTCTGTAAGACCCCAGATGCTATCTTTTGATAGCCGGGCATCATCAGCTTTATTCACCACATTTGCTTATTCACGGGCTTTATCTTCAGTGATCCTGTTCAGAAGGTGAGCATCATAGAATGCCAGTTTATGTATTTTTTCTCTCTTATTTTCTTTCCTTTTTAAAATCATTTTATTGGGGGCTCATACAACTCTTATAACAACCCATACATACATCAATTGTGTAAAGCACATTTTTATATTCATTACCCTGATCATTCTAAAACATTTTCTCTACATTTAAGCCCTTGAGATCAGCTCCTTATTTTCCCCCCTCCCTTCCTGCCCCCCACTCCCTCATGAACCCTTGATAATTTATAAATTATTTTGTCATATCTTGTACTGTCCGACGTCTCCCTTCACCCACTCCTCTGTTCTCCATCCCCCAGGGAGGAGGTTATATGTAGATCCGTGTAATCGGTTCCCCCTTTCCACCCCTCCCTCCCTCCACCGTCCTGGAATCGCAACTCTCACCACTAGTCCTAAAGGGATCATCTCTCCTGGATTCCCTGTTTCTAGTTCCTATGCGCACCAGAGTACATCCTACTGTCTAGCCAGATTTGTAAGGTAGAATTGGGATCATGTGAGTTGTGGAAGAGGAAGCATTTAGGAACTAGAGGAAAGCTGTGTGTTTCATCGTTGCTA
>NW_022111373.1:32071560-32104165 GCF_000313985.2 Echinops telfairi | reverse complement strand
CACTATCATGTTCAGCCTTCATTTGGGTTTCAGTAATTCCTCTCGGTTACGTTGCCCTTGATCAATCCCTACCAGGTCTCCTATACCCTCCTCACCATCAATTTTGGATCACTTGTCCCCTTGTACCTATATTTCTTAACACCCACTTCCTTTCCCCTGCCTTCCATGTCCCTCTGGAACCATCGGTCCCATGGTTTCTCTTCCAGATTGTTTATCCAGCCTATCTTATCTAGATAGACCTCCAGAGATAATAATATGCACAAAAACAATACAGAGCAAAACAAAGCAACAAAAGAAAACAAAACAACAACAAAAACCAATGACAAGTAAAAAAGAAAAGAAAAGCCTGAAATAGTTCAAGGTCTGTTTATTGACCTTTAGAAGTGATTTCCGGTTGAGTCTGATGGGTGGTCAAACCCTGGCCTCAAAGTCTATTTTTGGTACTCCCTGGGGACTTCCTTGCTCTTTTGTTGCATGCCCTTAGTGTTTCGCCTCAGTGTGGTGGGGTCAGATCGGGCGCAATTTCTGCACAGTGTCTCCAGTGTTGTCCCCCATAGCACTATGGGTCAGTGAGGGACCTCGTGTCTCATAGTGAGGCTGGCCCTATGGTCCTTTCCGTGCTTTGGCTGCTCTGAGCAGGAATATTGTCCTCAAGGTTTGGTGGGCCAGGATGTGTTCCACTCTCTCTACCTCTTCCTTCATTTGCAACTTTGTGCTCTGATCAGACATGTCTCTCTCCCTGAGCTGTAACTTCAGTGCTATCCTCTGAAGTGAATTCTTCTGCAGGGAGGGGGACTGTCCAGGTAGTTGGGATTGGGGCCAGCCCCTCAGAGAAGAGGTCTTTCTTTAACACTCACTTTTGAGAAATAAAATCCTTGATGGAAAGAGTACAAAACAAGCACCAGCCTTCCCCCTCAATCTGCAGAAGAGTAGAGGAGAAGCCAATGAAACAGAGATAGGGGCATCCAGAGTTCCACAAAGACACAGTCAAAGGAAGTGAGGGTCCCAGAAAGGGGCAGGAAAGCCAAGCAAGAACCTCTTCCCCACTGTCTTGATCACATAGTAGGGACTCTGAAGTCCAACCTAGCCAGCTTCCATTTCCTGTGTTCCTGAATGAAGAAGAGGCCGATCGCACAGCTGACAGGTAGAACTGGCCCACCTGAACCACCTCATTCCCAGCATGCTGGTATCTGCCCTGTGAAAAAGTCCACACTTAGGGTAGGGCCTGAGAAGCTGGTTACCTGTTACCTGAGTCAGGAATCAACGAGTCCCACGAGATTCTGTTTGTCAGCTTCCTTCCCCTTCTCTTGTGTTACAGGAAGAAAGACTTGCTCTGCTATGTAATTATTATTAGTAGTAATTATAATGTTCTATACACTCTTCTAACCTTTTGTTCCTAATTACATGTAATACCAATTATTCCTACTAAATCTGTAGCATACTCATTTGAGGGTAAGACTTTTATTACACTACTAAATTCTAGTCATGTATATATAATCGTCATCATTTACCACTCAAATAATAGGTTCAATTTTCAACTGTTTTTAAAAAGAAAAGTATTTAAAAACTGTGCTAAAAAAGTAACATATTTTTCATGCCATATTTCATGGAAATAATGTGCATGTTACAAATTTTTTCTTTTCTTTCTTACAACTCTTATCACAATCCATACATATGTCCATGTGTCAAACACATCTATACAGATGTTGTCATCATCTTTTGCAAAACATTTTCTTTCTACTTGAGCCCCTGACATTAGCTCCTCGCTTTTTCCCCTCCCTCCCCCATGTCCCCTTGGTAATTGTTTTTCTTTTTGAAATCATTTTATTGGGGGCTCGTACAACTCATCACAATCCATACATCCATCCATTGTGTCAAGCACCTTTGTACATTTGTTGCCATCATCATTCTCAAAACATTTTCTTTCTACTTGAGCCCTTGGTATCAGCTCCTCAGTTTATTATTATTTTGTCATGTCTTACACTGTCCCACATCTCCATTCACCCACTTTTTTGTTGCCCATCCGCTCGGTAGGGGGTTATATGTAGATCCTTGTGATCGGTTCCCCCTTTCTACCCCTCCTTCCCTCCACTCTCCCGGTATCGTTACTCTTATTGGTCCTGAAGGGTTTATCTGTCCTGGATCCCCTGTGTTTCCAGATATTATCTGTACCAGTGTACATCCTCTCATCTAGTCGGATTTGTAAGGTAAAATAGGGATCATGACAGTGGGGGGGGGGCACTAAAGAACTAAAGGAAAGTTGTATGTTTCATCATTGCTATACTGCACCCTGAGTGGCTTGTCTCCTCCTTCAGACCCTTCTGTAAGGGGATGTCCAGTTGCCTACAGATGGGCTTTGGGTCTCCACTCCACACACCCCCATCCAAAATCGATGGTGAGGAGAGTATAGGAGGCCTGGTAGGGAGTGACCAAGGGCAATGTAACCAAGAGGAATTACTGAAACCCAAATGCAGGCTGAGCATGATAGTGAGAAAAGAGGAAAGTAAAAGGAAATAGAGGAAAGAACTAGGAGGCAAAGGATATGTTCAGAGGTTTAAATACAAGCATGTGCATATGTAAATATATTTAAATATGATGATGGGGAAATAGATCTATGTGCATATATTTATAGGTTTAATATTAAGGTAGCAGATGGACATTGGGCCTCTACTCAAGTACTCCCTTAATGTAAGAACATTTTGTTCTATTAAATTGGCATTCCATGATGCTCACCTTCCCAGCACAATTTCTGAAGACAATGCGGGTGCATAAACAAATATGATGAAGAAAGCTGATTGTGCCTGGCTAGCAAAAGATACAGTGTCTAGGGCAGGGGTCCTCAAACTTTTTAAACAGGGGGCCAGTTCACTGTCCCTCAGACCTGTTGAAGGGTCAGACTATAGTTTAAAAAAATACTATGAACAAATTTCTTTGCACACTGCACATATCTTATTTTGAAGTAAAAGAACAAATAGGGCAAAAACACCTGGTGGGCAGGATAAATGTCCTTGATGGGCTGCATGCGGCCCGCGGGCCATAGTTTTAGGACACCTGATCTAGGGTCTTAAAAGTTTGAAGAAAAACAAGCCCACATGGAAGAAGCACACCAGCCTGTGTGATGACGAAATGTCGATGGGATCAGGTAGGTATCAGGCATCAAAGAGCAAAAAATCTTATCACTGTCCCCTTGATAATTTAGAAATTATTTTTTTCATGTCTTACACCAGCGGCTGTCTCATTTCACCCACTTTTCTGTTGTCCATCCCCCGGGGGTGGGTGGGGTGGGTGCTACACATCAAACAGTGATCGGTTCCTCCTTACTCCCCCCACCCCCTTACCCTCCTAGTAACGCTGCTCCCCTTATTGGTCCTGAGGGGTTTATCTGTTCTGGATTCCCTAAGGCACAAGCTCTTATCTGTACCAGTATACATGTTCTGGTCTAGCCAGATATGTAAGATAGAATTGGGGTCATGGTAGTGGGGGGTGGGGGGGCAGGGAAACATAAAGAACTAGAGGAAGGTTGTGTGTTTCGTTGGTGCTATACTGCACCCTGACTGGCTCTTCTCTTCCTTGTGGCCCTTCTGACAGGGGGTGTCTAATTGACTACTGATGGGCTTTGGGTCTCAACTATGCCCTCCCCCTAAATCCCATTAATATTGTTTTTTGTTTGTTTTTCTTTCTTTTGTTTTTGGTCTTTGATGCCTGGTACGTTAATCCCATCAACACCTCATGATCAGACAGGCTGATGTGCCCCTTCCATGTGGGCTTTGTTGCTTCTCAACTAGATGGCCACTTATTTATTTTCAAGTCTTTAAGACCCCAGACACTATCTTTTGATATCTGGGCACCAGCAACTTTCTTCACCACATTTGTTTATGCACCCATTTGTCTTCAGTGATCATGTCAGAGAAGGTGAGCATGTTACATGTTATTTTTACAAACTGTGCAACCCTCTCCAGTGTCAATTTCCTGTACTAAACATGCCCATTATTTACATGGGTGCATTTTATGTGAAAACTACATTTAAGTAGCAGCAACTTACAATACAAACAATGTTCATTATTTGGACCTTCATCATTTCTCATTTTCCAAGTCTACCAAAATTCCCTTTTAAATAGAAAAGTATTTGGAATAGAGATTGTAATTAATGAAATGCTCTTGGAGTCCCTAATGACTAAAGTTAGGGCTTCAGGGTTGAAATAGGAATTCATAAGAACTCCTGAATTTTCCAAGTAGAATAAAATCTATCCAAGTGTAAGCTGTGTGATAAACACAGGGCAGACCTCATTGTAGACCTAGCTATACCTCTTTTCCATGAGAAGGGAACATTAGGTGTGTGGCATGGATATTTCCAAGGGAACAAACACAGACATCATGAAAATGTGTATGAAGCTCGCACTCGCTCCCATCAAGTCCATTCCTATTCATCACGACCCTACACGACAGGGAAGAACTGCGCGGGGGGTTGTTTCCCAGACAGTAGCTCTTTACTGAGTAGAAAGCCTCACATTTCTCCCACAGAGCAGCTGGTGGTTTTGAACTGCTCACTTTGCAGTTAGCAGCCCAACATGTAACTGCTACTCCACCAGGCCTACTGTTATTAGTTTAGCTGCAACAAATGATCATAAACTCACAGGCTTAAAACAACTCTCACTTATCATCTCCAGAGGTGTAGGTAAGAACTCCAGGCTGGGTGGGCTTGTTACTCTACTCCAGATCCCCAGGCTCAAATCAGGGACACAGGGGCTCAGTGGTAGAACTTCCCTTCTCGTTGCCTTCCAAGAGAAAAGTTCAATTCCTAACCAATGCACCTCAAGTGCAGTCACCTGCCAAGGAGGCTTGTGTGTAGCTGAGATGTGAATCAGGTGTCAGAGGAACTTGCGAGCAGGAAGAAAGGCCTGGCAGTCTACTTCCAACAAGCTGTAGATGAGAGCCCAATGGTCAGGGCTGTCTGACTCCCCACAGATCATGAGACTGGTGTAGGGCCGGGCAGTACTTTGTTCTACTGTGCAGGAGGTTGCAGTCCAGGGCTGAGTGGTCAGCACCTAATAGCAACCCCGGACACAGTAGTCCTCCAGCTCAGTCTCAGCCTGCTCCCACAGACTGCCTTCCGCGTCCTCTGCAGAAAGTGAGCTCGGTTTGAATCCATCAGCCCGATTATTAGGCCTGAAGACCCCCAGGACCTGCCCTCTCTCCAGTCTCATCTCATCTCACTTTCACAAGCCCTGATCGCAGCTCACCTGCTGCTTCATCCATCCCCTCACTCAGCCTGCCCTCCTGTCTTTCCCAGAACTGCTCTTCCAACTTCCATCCGTCTGCCAAACTGCCAACAAAATACCTACGTATCCGGCTGGACTGGAGGAGGTGCACTGGCACAGATAGGAACTGGAAATACAGTGAACCTAGGACAGATGAACCCCCCGGGACCAGTGGAGAGAGTGGTGATGGCGGGAGGGTGGAGGGAAGGAGCGGGATAAAGTGGGAACAGAGGACAAGGTCTACATGTGGCCTCCTCCCTGGGGGACGGACAGTGGAGAAGTGGGTGAGGGAGACGTTGGATAGGGTAATACATGATAAAATAATAATAATTTATAAATTATCAGGGGTTCGGGGGAGGAGGGAGCGGTGAGGGAGGGGGAAAAATGAGCTGACACCAAGGGCTCAAGTGGAAAGCGGGTGTTGTAAGAATGATGAAGTCAACATATGTACTAAAGTGCTGGACACAGATGCCATATGTACAGATTGTGATGAGTTGTATGAGCCCCTAATAAAATGATTATTTAATTTTTTAAAAAATACCCACCCCCACCCCCACAACCACATAGCCTAGCAGTGCTGAGGGCTAGGTACTGGCCTGCTAGCTGCAAGATCAGATGTTCAGCTCCTCCACAGGAGGAAAATGAGGACATCTGCTCTCAAAAAGATGAGTAGTCCCAGAAACCCTATAGAGGGCCACTATGTGTCTTTACTCCCATAAAGATTTATCGCCTCAGAAACTCACAGGGGCAGCTCAACATTTTCTATAGGGTTGTTATGAGTCAGAATCAACTCCATGGTAGTGATGGGCTTATGTGTCAGAACCCACCCCACCGCAGCAGGATTGGTTTTTATGTTAGTAACTACATGTCCAGGCTCAAATTCTCCTTCCCCCGCCCCACTTCCCAAATGTAGCATGATTTTACACCCAGATTTTCTACTAATTCCTAAAAAGGATTAAGCTGCTTGGGTTATCTTGTGTGGCAGCAACTTCTTTGATCTCTTCTTTAATCCTCACAAAAGCAGCCTTATGAGATAGACATTTTATTATTTCTTCTTTATCCACAGCAAAACTGATTCTAAGTTTTGATGCACCCCAACTCAGGATCTATAGCTAATAAGACCCCAGACTGAAGTGGTGCAGATACCTTACCTTCCTCACTAGAGTATACATGTCCTGGGAATGGTGTGGTCCCAGCCTCTGGCTCAGTCTCACACCTGGGGGCTCCATAATGCTTGGGGGGGTGGGAGGGTGAGCAAGAGCCTCTGCTCCAAACCAAACTTACTGCCATAGAGTTGACTCTCACTCATCGCCACCCTACAGGGCAGAGGAGAATTGCCCCCGTGGGTTTCTGAGAGCATAACTCTTTACAGGTGCAGAAAGCCTCGTCTTTCTCCTGAGGATCAGCTGGTGTTTTTGAGCTGCTGACCTTGCAGTCAGCAGCCCAACATCTACACCACTACACCACCACGGCTCCCAGTAACAGAAATTGGAAGAGAGCTCCTTCATCTCATCTCCTAACATTTTTCACCCCAAGAAAACAAGTTGCATAAATAGATTCTCTAAACCCATTCATTTTCTCATTTTTATGTCCCCAGAATTTTTTCTAGGTGTTAAAAAAAAGTAAAGATAAAAAGGAAATGTTCAACTAAATGCAATTTTTAAAGACAGATTAACTCATTCCCCACCCCACCCCCAATCCATATTAATGATAATCTGTGCAATTTTAACAAAAACTCCTTTCCTTGAGAGTGATGACACTTGTGAGGGGAAAAAGAAGATGAAGGTTCTGACATGCATTAGAAATTACTTTCTTGTTTCTTTCCCCCCAGCAAGAAAAAGAAGAGTCAGACTCAGGCAAGGACTATTCAATCAACTCCCTGCACATTAGATATGCTAAGCATCCATCCAGGGCTTGGCTCACACAAATCTCATTTGATCAAAATGGAAACCAGGGGTTATAGAGGTCAGACAATGATAAATGTCCCAGAACATAAATAATAAAAACAAGCCACCAGGTCTCAGAAGCTAACATTTTAAAATGTAAAATTCGATTATGTTTACCAAGGGAAAGAAATGACCTTGGAAGCAAAGCGACCATACTCTTACGGCACTTGTCACCATTCATTCTCAACAAGCAATCAGACACAGCACATGTCTGATCACAACGAAACACATCAGGCTGCCACACCATAGCCAGAGAGAACAAAGGGCACAAGATCTCACCAATAAACAGGAAACCTAGTGGCCATAATCTTGGTCATGAGGTGTCTACAACTGGGACATCAGCTCTAAGACAGGGAGGGACTTTATCCGGTCATTGAACATTTGTCCACTCTCCACGGTCCATACATGTCACAGCAAACACGGCCTGCAGTGTGAGAGCACAAAATAAAGGAAATCTGCCCCTAACCTGAGACACTCGCAGCCGAGCAGAAATACACACACACACACACACACACACACACACAATCCTAATACGTGAGGTAATAACACCGGCAGGATGAATATGTACAAGATAACAAAATTATGTACAAATAAAATTAACTCTGCAGGGTGAGTGACTCTAAGAAGGCTTTCAGGGAGAAAAACCTCTGAACTGTGCCTTGGGGGGGAAAGAAATCAAGCTATCTCGTAATATAGAAATAAGGATGATCAGGGTTCTATTTTAAAAATGAAAGAAAGAAAGAGATTTCTACATGCTCAACTGCTCTGAAAGCAAATGGGTCCATTTTTAAGTGACAATATAGAATGGAATACTACAAAACCTTTAGAGCCAATTATTAAAATGAAATCAATTCTGTCCAACACCTACCAAGTATTCAGCTAAACCCAACCCAACTCCATGGCTAACAAGTTGATTTCAACACATAGAGACCCTGTATGACACAGACCCACAGTGGGGCTGGTGGGTATGAACCACTGACCCTGTGGTTAACAGCCCAATGTCTAATCCACAGGTATCACTGCACCAAAACAGCTTCTAATATTTAGCTAAGAAACCAGTATTCACAGAGGACTACCAGAAAAAGAACTGGCCCATTCAGGGTTACCTGGGGAGGGGGGAGGGGGGGAGGGGGAGGAGACAGGGAAGACGAGCTGCACCCTGCCAGTTTAACCTGGGTGCTAACAGGAGATTTTTCAAAATTATCCTTTGGTGTGAAGCCATCCTCCCTGCTAAGAAGAAACAGCCTTATCTCTCTCTTTAAGGGATGTTCACTCTGCAGGAAAATCTCAAGGGCACATCACCGCCCTGCGATAACCTTTGCTCTAGAGGAAGTGTATCTGTTTGGAGCAGCACACTTGCAGTGGGGTTTTATAACTAAGCAGAGTTCCTGCTCCGTTTGCCTGCGAGACAGTCACATAAAGTCACATTCTGGAGTCGGTGCTGTTTCCCACGGTCTTCTTTCCCTCTCTCCTTCTCTCTACTGTCCCATCGTATTCTCTCTCTCTCCCTCCTTCCCTCTTGCCCACTCCCCCTTTCTCGCCCACTTCCCTTACCTACCACTTATTTTGGATTTATATCCTGCGGTCGGTATATCATCTGTTGGACTGATTTTGTTTTGTAAGACGATAATGATAGCAACCAAAGCAGACCTTGTTCTCGCATCTCAAAACCTGCTTCCTAAAACGAGAACATACTGCACTCTGGACACCCGGTGCCCATGGGGCATGAGCGCCTGCTTGGCTCTGACCCCTCTGTAAGAGGCAAGCAGTTAGGCAGTTCTTGGCACTCCAGACTTGTCGACCTTGATAACTGAACTTGTGTTACTCAGAGCACAACGGGCAGAGAGGCAGAAGTTCATTCTTACCCTCTGCCAGTCTTCACGAAACATCCTAGGCTTCGTTCATTCATCTAGGATGCCAATCTCTCAATTTCCTCGGCAACAATCCCAGAATTGGATCTTACAACTCTAACACTGTCCAGTAAATCAATGTCCTAGTCTTCATATGATATGGGTTAAATTTGAGGTTCAACCTCTCATGTGACAACTGCTCTTTTGGAGAAGCTCTAATTGTAGAATGAATGCAAAGAAAATAAGAATAAAGTAAGAACAACATGAAATGATGTTCTCCACCTTATTCCATGTTGGGTGTAATGCTGATTTTCATTTGGGGAATTTAAGAATACTACATTCATATTTAATAAGATTTTTTGTAGGACCAAGAGAAGGCCTTAAATGCAAACAGTATCCGTTGACATAACAAAAATGACCTGTTGATCTATAAAGAGAGGTGACAACCTCTCTAAGGGATGCTCAAGTCAGAAAGAGCTCCAAAAAAGATACCACAGGTAATGCTTGAGTCTAGGGTTCAGCACAGTGCCCAGGGTTATGCACTGGGCTCCTAGCCACATGGTTGGAATTTCAAAACCAGTAGCTAGTTTGAGGGAGAAAGACAACGCTGTTAGCTTTTGCAAAGATGTACCCTTTCAGAAACCCTAGATAGGGCTATTCAATGGCAGTGGGTTGGATTTGGTTTCTTGTTCAGGGTTCAACACAATTTTTACATGTATTTTAAGAACCCAGGATGGTAATGATAACTATTTGTGTTTTCCCAATGTCTGAAGCCAACACAGGCTCCCTACCCACACAATGTGTGCTCCGTTGGAGTCAGAACCAATTCCACGGCATCTAGCAATAAAACGAACACCACATTCAAAGGGCATGCTCCTTGGTAGGAATCACAGCTGCTCTAGGACCTCAGGTGAAGCCACTGTAACAGAACTATTTTGCAGCGGTGACAAAAATAAGGGCCTGTCGCTGGAATGGTCGACCACAGGAGAGGAAAAATCACAACTGGGTCCCATTTTGCAGCCAAAGTGGATTTCAGTGGCTCACTGTTGGTCCACCTGGCATCTCATAAAGTGGCCCTCGACCCAGAGAGTGCCAGAGCCCTCATTCTCACCCATAGACCATGGCACAACTCTAAGGGTTGTGAAAATAGCAGCAGTAATAACTGTTGTGAAGAGCCACTGAGTCAATTCTCACTCATAGGACCCTACGTACAACAGAATGGAACCCAGGCTGTTCCTGCTCCATCCGTATAACTGGTTTATTTGAGCTCACTGTTGCACATTAAATATTTACTATGTGCCAGGTACTGCTTTATCTTCAAAACCCCCAAACTCATTGCCATTGCGTAAATTCTGACTCAGCGCCCCTACAGGACAGGATAGAACTGCCCGAGGGCTTCGAGGCAGTAACTCTTTAGAGGAGTAGAAAGCCTCATCTTTCTCCTGAGGGGTGGCTGGCGGTTCAAACTGCTGACCTTGCAGTTAGCAGGCCAAACTGACTCATTTAATCCTGTTTGTTTACCTTATGAAGAAAAAATGATTATGATACTCATTTTACTAATCATTTTATTGGTGGTTCTTACAAATCTTATGATAATCCATCATTCAATTATATTAAGCACACTTGTACATATGTTGCCATTAACATTTCCAAGTCTTTCTACTTGAGTCCTTGGTATGAGCTCCTCTTTTTCCCCTTCCTCCCCCCTTCCCGTTTTCTTATAAACTAGGAAACGTGGTAAAGGAACCTGCCCAAAAGTATAGGAACCAAGCTAAGAAACAGAATGTACCTCTCTCCAGCCTTCTTACCAGTTCACGGAGCTCTCAATTTCAATCTTCTTATTCTCCTTACCAAATCCTCTGTTTTCAGATCACTCCCTCTCATTCCCGACGCCACCAGGATACACAAGTCAGTGGTGTCCATTGCACAGCAGTTCCTCATCACCTCCTCCTCCTGTCCTCATGTCGCTATTTATCAGTCACTCATTTGAAGTCACTCCCAGATCCTTGTCCCTGCTCCCTCCCTACTATCCACTGGAGCGGGGCTGGAGGTGGGGTCAAGAACTACCTCTGGCAATGAATGTACAAATGCGCTTTACACAATTAATGTATGTGCGGATTGTGATAAGAGTTGTATGAGCTCCTAATAAAATGATTAAAAAAAAAAAAAGAACTACCTCTGTCTCCACTCTGTGCATCATCTGAGAGGCTCAATGTGACTGAAGACACAAAGCATACAAGCACTGGTGGGTTATTTTAAATTCTTTATCAACGACCTCAGGGTCAGGCTCAGTACTACTCAGCAATCCTACTACATTTTCTTGTCTCACATGTTCGCTTCACACTCTCTTCTGACTCCAAACCTCCAACACAACCTCCCTCCCCTCCCCCCACCTTCCTCACCCTCAGCTGAAGGCTGGCTTCCTTTTCCATCGAGAAAATTGAAGCTGTCAGACTGGAGCATAAATGTGTCTGCACCACATCAACCATCCTGCATCTGTGTCTATGTGCTTTGTCTTCTCTCCTCTTACCACGATGAGCAGTTCACAGACCTAACGAAGGAAAACCCCTCCACATCAACTCAACCCTTCTCATCTATCCAGGAACGTAATTCCAGCACCTACCCACTCTCTTTCCTGCTCCATCAATGCTTTCTCTTCTACACACCCATTCCTACCAGAATATGAGCCTTTATTTCTCCCATTTAAAACAAAATACCCCTGGACCCCCACATCTGCGCCTTTCTGCACTTTAAGAGATCTTTTAAGCCAAACAAAACCCGGTCTTACACTCTATCTCCTCTCCATCCCCTCTAGGTCTACTTCAATGCTAAGTGCAGTCAGCATCCTCATGCTACGAAATCCAATGAAAGATGCTCAAACCTCATCCACTTTCCTGAGATACTTGCCTACTGGTTTCTAGAACCGTATTCCATCTATTCCATCTTGCGTCTTCTCCTTCCGGGTTAGCCACATTTTCACCGTCTCTGTTGCTGTTTCGTGTTCTCCCTAACTAGCAAGGGCTGGATTCTTAGGGTTACATCTTACAGAGAAAACACCTTACATTGAAAGCTCATGGTTTTCACTGTCGTCTATACCCTGACGAGGTCCCAACACTTTCTACTGACTATTAAACAAAAGGCTAGTGATTCACACCTGCCCATCCGGGCTGGGAGAAAGGGCTGGCAGTCAGCTTCCAGATCCCAGTGAGGAAACCCTGAGGAACAGCTGTGCTCTGCAGTGGGTGGGGTGCCATGTGTCCGAACTGACTTGATAGCAAGGGTCTTTCAATATACTGGCAACGCTCAAATTTATAGCCAGACTAGACGTCTTCCCTCACTCCAGCTAACAAGTGGACATTTCCACTTGGATGCCTATTAGAATCTCAACATCTATTTCCAGAAGTGGAATGATGATTCCTCTCCCTTCAAAAAATACCTGTCCACCCCCAGTCTGCTTCATCTCAGTAAATCACTCACTCTCCTTCCATTGGCTCAGTCAACCCCTCTTTATCTGGTGGCCACCTCTTAACTACTTCTACCCTGTTTAGTCCTATGTTAAAAACACACACAGAATCCAACACATTCTCACCACTCCCATCATGACCACCGAGGTCCAAGCAGCTATCACCTGGACTGCTGAGACCGCTCCTTTGATGGTGTCCCTGATTCTGCTCTTGAACAGAGGGACGAGCCCTTTATTCTTCTGTTCCCATAGCTCCCCTTCTTACCCAGAGTAAAGCCCAGGTCCTTACAATATCCTGTAAGGTCCTACATGATGCTCAATCCCCATCCTACTTGCCTACTTGCCTTACAATATCCTGTATGGCTCTACATGATCTGGCCCCACTGCCCTCAAATTATGTGCTTTTGGAATGAGGCAGTGGGAAGACCTGAAGAAAAGAGTGGGTGGAAGCCTGAGGGCCCTCAAGGAGGGGATGAAGAGGACCCAAAGGGCAGCTGAGGAAAACCTACGGGCATCAGGAGCAACGCCTCCCAAAATCTGTAGCTATGGAGGAGATCCCGGCTCAAGGTCTCCCAGTGTGACAGGGGAGAGCTGCCCTTATGGGTTTCTGAGACGTCTTTCTCTCAGGAGTGTAAAGTGGTTTCAAACAGGTAACCTTGCAGTTAGCAGCCCAGCACATAACCACTATGCCACCAAGGCTCCTTTAGTAGAAGAAACAAATTTAGCAGCACTGTTGCTACCACAACAGTGTGTGTGTGTGTGTGTGTGGGGGGGGGGTGTACCTAATTAACTGAAAGATCCAAATAGAGAAATTTTCAAACTGACCGCTGAAATCACTTATGAGCCAAAATCCGTAATTCAAAAAACTTAAATATGTCTCCCTCCCCCTGCAAAAAAACTGCCCAATTCAGACTATTTCCTGTAATACTTCTCTTCCTAGAACCAATCCTAGAGAAACAGGTAAACTAATCACTTTAGCTTTTAGTACATGTAATATAGTACTTGAAATTGTGTTAAATTGAAGTCAAAGTAATATAGGAAGTAGTCCACCATGAGCATTTTATTAGAAGACTACTGGCATCTCCGAGTCAAATCACTTTTTATATTCATGGGGAAAATCTGCTTCAGAGTCAGAATAAGGTTAAAGTGAGGTCAACCTATCAGAGATCTGCATCAAAACCCGAGATTTAAAGAAAAGGGGAAAAAAGCCTTGTTTCCTATAATCATCAAGAACGTGTCTAGAATCATTAACTCTCAAACCAGTTTTCCCTACGGACATCAATCAACTGTCTGAAATTCCATCCCTTAGAGCTCCTTCTGATGTAACTAGCAAGCAGACAGTGTCATACATGTCCCTAGTGTGGAAACACTGTAGGGTTCCTTGCACTTAAAAAGCTGAGAAAGTGTGCATCTCCTATATTATTGACAAAGGACCTTAAGCGTAGTTGGTTTTATGTACACATATATGTGGGTATTCACATATGTTGCGCCTTCTACCATTCCTGATCATCTTGTTTTAAACTTCCTTCCTAATGCCGCGACCCTTTCATACAGTTCCTCATGTGGTGGTGACCCCCAACCATCAAATGATTTCCGTTGCAACTTCATGACTATCATTTTGCCACTGTTATGAATTGGGCGACCCCTGTGAAAGCGTCGTTTGACCCGCGGTTGAGAACGGCTAATCATCAATGGTTTCTCCTGACCACACACTGTTGGTTAATCAACAACCACCACAAACCACAACGGCACTGGGCATAACTAAGAATGAACCTCGGCCAAGGTAGGACCCAGGCCCTCACCTCTCCTAAACCGAGGAACAACGCATTGAAGAAAGCAGCAAGATAGAAGCCTGGGACGATTCGTGACATGGAAGTTGCATGTGCAATCCCTATTCTCAGCCACTAACTGAGAGGGAACAAAGGACAAAGAAAGGATGGACTTCAAGATGTGTCATGGAGATGACTCTCAACAAATCTAGGTCCTTCAGAAGCACTCTTGAATCCAAGTCAAAATCCACACAAGCAACAAAGAAACTGAAGAACATCAAAGCCTGCAGCGTTGCCCGGGTGCTGCAGCGAGAATCCGCGAGCGCTGTAGCAGGGGCTTCCTCTGCACTGGCTGGGCTCTTTCAAGCTGACGTGAATTCTGTGCTGTATTCCGAACAAAACAGACCCATTCGAAACAGAAAACAAAAAGAAAGCATCTTTTCTTCTTAGAAGACACGGTTGGTCAACTATAAAGAAATAAGGGCTGGAGGGGGTGGGGGTCTACTGCTTATTGTGTATAAACTTGCAAAAAATCATGGGACTCACATACATTCAACTGGCAGTGATGTTGATGCTTGCCATGTGCAGACAAGTCCATTTCAATGCACAGTAAGCGAGAGGACACAGACTAGCACACCTTTCTCCTGCAGGGTCTGCGAGGCTCAACCCACCACAGCCAAGCGCTTACCCACCGGGCCCCCAGACCTCCTTACTAGTGTCATCACCATTACCCATAGGTGGCAAGCTGATTCCAAACTCAAGAGTGACCCTATAAGGAGCCACCTGAGAGGAAAAGGGGAAAAAAATAATTATAAAATGCTAAGTTCAAAAGATGTCATGAAAATGACTCTCAACACAGCCAGGGCCTTCAAAAGCATTTTCTAGTGCATGTCAGAGAGTAAAGCTGTCCCATCATGTTTCCAAGGCTCCCCAGAGTGGCTCAAGGATTAGAACTGGTGACCTTTCAGTTTGCAACTTAACTTGAATCCAAATCTTCATACAACACACCATTGTCTACCATACACTGCATGTATGACTCCAACGAGATAAGAGTTTTCTGAACAGCTACCTGGTAACTATCCGCACACTACTACCACTAGGCCTGATTGCCAGCCGATGTACCTCATGGACAATACACATTTATCAGCGGAGGCTTGCATACTGCTAAGATGCTGACCAACGTTCAGGAAATCATCTAGACCAGTGGTTCTCAACCTTCCTAATGCCGCAACCCTTTCATACAGTTCCTCATGTTGTGGTGACCCCCAACCATAAAATTATTTTTGTTGCTACTTTATAACTGTAATTTTGCTGTTATGAATCATAATGTAAATATCTGACATGCAGTATATATTTTCATTGTTACAAATTGAACATAATTAAACATAATTAAAGCATAGTGATTAATCACAAAACAATCTGTAATTACATATTGTGAAACATTTATGGGTTTTCCAGTGGTTTTAGGCAACCCCTGGGAAAGGGTCATTTGACCCCCATAGGGGTCACGCCCCACAGATTGAGAACCACTGGTGTAGATAAAGATGAACTAGGAAGAAAGGCCTGCAGCTATACTTACCCAAACCTTATGGATGGATCACAATGGTCCAAACTGCCACCACTCACAGGGTTGGTGCAAGGCTATGCAGTATTTCATCCAGATGTGCACCATCAGTCAGGAGTTAACTCAGCAACAGCTAACAAGAGCACTGGTGGAACAGTGGGTTAAGCACGGGGCTATTAACCTAAAGGTCAGCAGTTTGAACCCATTAGCTGCACCATGGGAGAAAGATGAGGCTATTTGTTTCTGTAAGACTTACAGGCTTACAAACCCCAGGGGTCCTACTGGATTGATTGGGTGATGTTTTTTACATGGTTTATTTTTACATTAAAAATTTAAACTATAGGAGGAGCTTTTTTCTTTTCTTTTAAAGAGAAGGCCACAGGTTCTTAGGGAAAAACAGAAAAATAAACTCACTGCCCCATCAAATCGATGCCAAATCATAGTGACCCTACAGGACAGGGTAGGTAGAAATGCCCCTGTGAGTTTCCAAGACCGTAACTCCTTCTACGAGTAGAAAGCCCATACTTCTCCCCTGGAGAGGGCTGGTGATGACCTTCAGGGTCACAGCCCAATTCATAACCACTATGCCACCAGGGCTCCTCAGCAGGGCAATGAGGTGGTAAACAAGACAAAGGTGGGGCACACCTACCCAGGCACTTCCCCATCTGGCTGCCTATGGTGTCTAAGGCTGAGTTCTCTCTTCCAACAAATCTTCTGAATCACTAACTTTGCAGTGATAGAAGTTGGCAAGATAGCAAAGAACGGGGCACAATTCCTCCCCTCAAGGAGTTTCCAATCAACAGGGGAGTTTATTCAATAAACAAATATAAAGCAGTGGGAAAGATAATAAGCTTAAGGTACTCCTGAGGGGCAGTGGAAGCATCAGTAAGAAGGAGACATGGAATCTGGGTTGTCAAGGAAGAACGGGATGTAAGCAGATTAACATTAGAGAAAAGGAGAAAACAAGAAAGTAGTTCAGGTGAAGACTCAGTATGTATAAAACCTTAACACAGTACAAAGACAGGTGAGTTACTAATGGTAGTTCAGTGAGGCTCTAAAGTACCTGTGAGGCTCTGGGTGGAGGATGAGTGGGGAGATTAAAAACAAGAGAGATACTGCAAGAAAAGCTCAAATACAAGTAAGAATCTCATCTCTTGAGGAGGGCCCTGATGGCACAAAGGAGCACATGTTGGGTTGCAGTTTCAAAGTCACCAGCAGCTGCGAGCAAAAAAAGAGATGAGGCTTTTACTCTCATCAATAGTGCACTCTGGGAAACCCACAGGGAAGGACCACCTGGTCCTATGGGGGAGCTATCAGTCAGAAATTACTTGATGGCAATGAGTTTTGCTATATATCTTGAAAGATCTCCAATGTCATGTCAAAAGTTCAGATTTTCCCTTAGGGATGCATTTAAGAATTTTAAGGTACAGAGGAGAAACATCATGGGCAAAATGTATGAGAGGTATAAGACTCGAGATCAGGCAGAAAACTTTGAGAGAAACCTACACTAATCTGATAGCAGCTTGAACTAGAGATTAATGTGACCAAATGTTCCTACATACATGGGTTCCCCTACAACATCTAGCTTATTTATTAATAGTTCTCTTTTTCACTCCCTTCAAGTCTTCTTAAAACCAAACAAAAGGCTAACTTAATAAGTAAAAATATCTGCCTTGAGCCATATGCTCTTTTAAGAATTAGAATCAAATTGACAAAAGCAACCTGAAAAGTTAGATAGGAATCTTAGGGTGTGGTGAATTCCTCACAGTGGGGGAAGAAAATGTAGAAAAACAAGGTAAGAATGGTTACACAGCCTGAAAAATGTAATAAATGTCACTAAATGGTATAAGTAGAAAAAATTATTTGTTCCTCTATCTATTGTAAGGCAGGCCTAAGTTTCGTTTCTCTAACAAAGTCACCCTCTCCCCTGAAATGCCGCTGACCACACCTGGAAAGGCCTGAGTGATCACAATGATGCTGACCACACCTGGAAAAGTTCTGAGTGACCACAATTGGAATGGCTGAGAGTGGAGCCAGTCAACCAAAAACACCTACACAACCAATTGTCTCCAGATGAAGTCATTGAACTATGGGAGGGTGAGGGGGAGTAGTTTCACCCAGTTTATGTAACCTGTAAGGAGAATAAACACTTGGCTCGTGCCCCAGGCCGGGGTCCTCGTCTCGGAGGAGGCCACTGAGTTGGTGCTCTGGGACTTGGGCCATAGCTCGAGCTAGTCAATACACTCCTTTGTGGTTTGCAGCCTTGGTGACTCTGCCTCTCTGTTCCTGGGGCCAAGGGATAATCGGCAGTAACACTATTAATGAATGAAACAGGCAGAACTTGGCGATTGGTGAGGAAAAGGGAGTTAGGCATTATATGCAGGATTTAACCAGAGCAGTCAGGTGGCTAGGAATGGTATTTACTTTTCAAGTATGATTAGATGCATGTGTGTCCAAGATAAATAGATGCAGATTTGAGAATCACACAAGCAATGGGTAGTTCTAAGGGATTTAGTAATTCCCAGTCCCTCAACTTGTAGATATGCCTTTCTAAAGCCCCTTCCTGAAATGAATCCAAGAGCGTACTATCTCCTTTCCCACCACACGCCCTTTTCATAATTCTCCTCCCCAATTTACAATCAAGGATGTTGTCTTGCTTGGATCAACAATCAATGCTCATGGAACCAGCAGTCCAGAGATCAAAAGATGCCACGTATTGGGTAAATATGCTGATCAACACCTCTTTAGAGTATTGAAAGGCAAGGATGGTATTTAGAGGAATAAGATGTTCCTGACCCCAAAGCAAGGTATTTTCAAGGGCCTCCTATGAGTGTGAGAGGTGGACACTGAATCAAGAAGACTGAAGAACAATCAGCACATTTGCATTGTGGTGCTGGGGAAGAACACTGAAAGTACTAGGGACTGCTGAAAGGACAAACCAATCTGTCTTGGAAGAAGTACGGCCAGAGTGTCCCTTAGAGGCAAGGATGGGGAGACTTTGTCTTATGTACTTTGGACATGTTGTCAGAAGAGACCAGTCCCTGCAGAAGACATCCTGCTGAGTAACGTGGAGGGGCAGCGGAAACGAAGGCCCTCAGCAAGACGGACTGGCACAGCGGCTGCAAAAACGGACTCAAGGATAGGAGCAATGGCGTGGATGGCACAGTCCCGGCAGTTTCGTTCTGCTGTGCACAGGGCTGCCAAGAGTCGGAGCCAACTAGATGGCACCTAAACACATCCATCCATCCATCCAAGTCTCTATCAATGCTTCTCTGGGTTTTTGGTTTTCCTTTAAAAAATTCAGACTCAGGACAAGGCTTCGTCTTTTCTCATCTTATACATATTTCTGGCAAAGATTAGAGAAGGTGTTAGAAGCATGGTAGTTCCGTTCATGTTGAGTTGCTCTGAATTCAAATGTATTACAGAGTAAGGCAGCAGGAGTGATGATTTCTCCTTAGTGAGTTTATGGCGTTCATTCTCCAACTATTAACAAAATGTGCAGGGGCTCCTGGAGAAAAGTCCTATTAAATAAAACAAATTAAAGCGTTGGTTACATGTACTGAGGGTAGACCTATCTCATCTAGGTGACATGTGCTTTATCTATCTGTCTATCCATCTTAGAAACAGAATTCCAGAGTGAAATACTTTTCACAGGCACATGTCTGATTTAAATTGAAAAGTAAAACATCTTTGATGGAGAGCAAACTGATTTGGCTGAGTGGTTTGATAACAGCTGGCTTTCTTGGACATTTTCCACAGATGGATAGAGCTAAACCTGCATATCCAAGACTGTGATGAAAATAAATACAGGGCATAATTGGACAGAAGCATTTTATGTTTTATAATGCTACTACTGGCAAAGTATGTTGAAATTAAAAATGTTTTAAATTTTTTCTAACGCTTTCTGATGACACTGGATTAAATCTGGTGCTTCTAATGAAAGTGGGGGGGCTACTGATAATCATTTGGTAAATCTTAGCAAAACATTTAAAAGTATTTCCCCCAGAAATTTTGGCTCTGAACTACTAAAATGATCATAACACATCAGGTAACTTCAAATTCATTGATTTTTAACTAAACTGAAAGAGACGCAATTGAGTGTTCACAAAAACCATTTTACATAGTTCACTACCGTATATACTCGCATATAAGCCTACCTGAATTTCAGCCAACGCACCTAGTTTTACCACAAAAACTGCATTAAAAATGTGCTGAAAAACTCAGCTTATACTTGAGAATATACGGTAAGTGATTGAAGGCACTGAAGGAATTGAGAGATCATGCTTCATCAAAACAACTTATCAAAATAACTTCTTTTTCTATCCATCTACTTCAGTAAATAGTGCCCAGATTCACCAAAAATAAATAAATAAGATTGTTGCTAAGGTCTATCGCACCTTAGCAATAGAGTAAGATCACCCAGGAATACAAGCACTTATTGAGAAAAAAACAAAAAGTGTGACTCATTTCACTAAGAAATATGTTCCCAATAAATGGTTATTTTATATTTAATAATTCATCAAAATGCATAACAATTAATTAAATGCATGCAAGTGACCATGGTAGATACCACATAAGGTTCAATAACAATTAGAACCATAAGGTTTCAGAAAATACATATTTTAAAACTTCCATTTATATGCTTAATACTGTTATAGAGAAAGGTAGCTGTACTAGGAAACATATTTTATAATAAATACATAATAAGAAAATTTTATAGAGAAAGTAAAATAAAATACAAATGTAAGGAGATAAAGAGAGTAAGGAAAAAGACCTGCTTTTTAAAACGAAGGATCTGCTCACGTGTATCTATATTTTAAAGGCACTGTCTTGTCACGTGCCTGCTGCATTTGTCTGCAGCAGCTTTTGCCCCACGCCCCTCGCCCCGGGGGGTATTTTCCTAACCTCTACTATTCCAATTCAGGATGCGTTTCGGATCACTATGAGTTTTAATCAACTCAACGCAGTGGGTTTGCTTTCAGGTTTTACAGAAATGCTTCCCCAGGGAGGGAGTGGTTGCAAGCAAACATAAGAAAGTATGTGTTTCAGGAATAAAAATACAGTAATGGTGAGTATGAAATTGACATTGTACACACAGTGGGCACAGTTAAGGGTGATGTAGTAATTTGATTTTGTAATGTCAATATTTATAAGAAACCAAAGATTTACATCTGTTTCGACTTATGACAAGCATGGTCAACTTAAAACTTTGCAAATTTAAAGTTTTCTAAAATCCCTGCAAGCACTGCACACAAACATGAGAAGAAAGGTTTGGCAAGGAGGGTACCCTCAGCGCTGAACATGTTGCTTGATGCATGTGAGAAGTCAAGTGAGAAGAATAGCTAACATTTACATTTCACTGGCTCCTCAGTTTAAATCACTACTTTAGATGCTTTATAGAAATCCCTTGAATCCTCACTGCTACCCTCTTGGTAGGAGGTGGGGGAGAGCGGTGGAGCGGGTTGCTATGGAACAGAACGATGGCATCTAGCAGCAACAACAACAACGCTAGTCTATGAAGTGAGCACTATTACTAACCCCATGTTACAGATGGGTAAACTGAGGCATTGCTATACAGCTCACAAGTAGTAAAAGTAGTATTTGAACCAAAATGAACTGGCTCTACAGTCTGTATTCAAAGCAATGCCTCATGAGATGTCTTAGAGATATGAGGTTTCAGGGCCATTAGCCCGTAGATAGTAATTAAAATCAGGGAGCAGAAAAAAATTATCTAGGAAGATAAACATATATATATTCATCACTTGAAAAATAAGCTTCAGTACTGTGAGTCCCTATGAAGGTGCTTCTTTTTTTCCCAATCTTTTTATTAGGGGCTCATACAACTCTTATCACAATCTATACATACATCAATTGTGTAAAGCACATTTGTACATTCATTACTCTCATCATTGTCAAACCATCTGCTTTCCACTTAAGCCCCTGGCATCAGGTCCTCATTTTTCTCCCACCCTCCCCGCAACCCTGTCCCTCATGAGCCCTTGATAATTTATAAATTATTATTTTGTCATATCTTGTCCTGTCAGACATCGCCTGAAGGTGCTTCTTGTATTGTCCCAGACCCCCTGGGCTCTCAAAAGTCCTCCACCAGAGATTTTTCTGGGTACTTTCAGTTATTGTCATCCATCCTCCTATGGGAAACAGAAGGATTTCTCCCAAGTTGTTTCCCCCAAATATATGCCAAACTTAGCTGCTTGCGAATGACTATACACTTGGAGGTCATCAGTAGATCAGGGATTATTCTCCCTAAGAGCTATCAGCCATCTAGACCAAGCAGACCCCACTGATTATCCCACAACAAGTAGGGCCCACTCCCTTCTGATAAGGATAGTAGTTGTCTGTTTCCTTGTAGGAGACACCAGAGAGGTCAAATCCACCCAAGGATGACCAAGGTTAGGCTGCCATCATGAATCTAAGGTCCGCCCACCTTATCACATGTACATCCCTAGACCTTCCCATTCCTATGGGCACACCCCTTCCTGTCACACTTATGCCTATCATACATCCCCTTCCTATAATGTGTATGCCTATTGTACTACCCCTTCCTGTGACGTGTGGTTACCTGTAACCATGCCCCCCAAGGGAGATATAATCATTGGTTAGCAATAAAGTTGGGGTTCTCGCCTGCTCTAGCGGCTGGGCTCCCCCCACAAGGACCACCAAGCGGGGCTGAAGTGAGCATGCTACCATGAATTGTGTCTGACTCCATTAATTCAAACTTCCTCTCTCTCTCATGCTCTCTATGACTTTACTATAATCTTTACTTATTATCGCTGTACAATTGCGCCTACCAGACCTGTGATGATTTGTTGGGGATCCTCTTCTCCCCACATCCTCCCATTCTCTTGTGACATTTACAATGCCGTTCATAGTCTATCTCATAAAATCTTCCTGCTTTTTGTTCTTTGCATGCTGTACCTCCGTCAGATGCTATGCCTCAGATAGTTTCAATTCACAATAATCCACATGACACTCTGTTTTGTTTCTTTGTAAGAGGACTCACATTATCATGACACACATTTCATCAGTCATTCTGGTGTTTGTCAGAACATAAAATCAATGACAGAAAGTGAAATCTCAGACACCTGGCAAAATACAATAAATCAGGCTGCAGACAAGCACTGCCCCTCCTGGCTGAGAGCACAGTGCTGAGGCTGCCCGCAAACAATCAGTGAGTGATGGTTAGTATTGCTCAGAGCGTTCGAGGGCAGTGAGGAAGATAGAGACATACACAACTTCATTTAGATTTTAAAGGAAAGTAGGGAATCAGAGAAAAATTGTACCCACAGAGGTAACTTAGATGCATTAGGTGGTAGGGAGTAAGAGCATGCAGAGAATGGCGGTGAAAACATGAGGACTACCAACCTTTCAAAAGACAGGGAAAGACGGGAAAGGGAGAAGAAGAACGAGTAAAATGAAAACCAGAAGAAAACTTGAAAAGAGAACATCAGACTATGGCTCCATAGGAGCAAGGTGAGATTTTCAGAAGCAGCAAGCACTTGTGTCAACAGAAAGGGCAGGTAAGAAAAGGATAGGAGAACATCCTTTGAATTCTGCAACTACGGACCCTGAGGCGTTTCAGGGGTGTGACAGGGATCAATGCTCAACTATGCAAAGTTTTAAAATGACGGAGTCTTAGGAAGTGGATCAACTAAGCCCACATGGACGAAGCCATGTGATCCAAGGATTGTAAATTATATAATATAAATCCAAAGGAGGGAATAGTATCAGAGCTTAAATTGTGAGAGGCTGGTGTGCAGAAGGTTATGGAAGACAGCAGAAGCCAAAAAATCACATTTGCAGGATTTACACAGGGAATAAGCCTCCTTCTAACGATAACTGAGGGATGGGAACAACCTGGTTATCAGACAGAGAGCAGTAGAGAGCCGACTACAGTAGATTAAAATGATCAATCTGACCTGAACGGTGAAAAGCTTGTCACTTGATCTTCTTACCGATACACTGTGGGCTTGATCTGGTTTTAATACTTTCTGGGGTTGTTTTTTCAGACTTGGGTTTATCTCTATTGTACTTTATCATTGTTGGAAGCCTTCTTGAGTAGTTGTTATGTGCTTTTCTGCTTTTTGGTTTATGAAACCCAGGACAGGTGAATCTACAGTGACAATAACGAAAATAAGGATTCCTGGAGGATATAGCGAGGAAGTTAGGGAGCTGATATCAAGGCATTCAAGAAGGAAGAAAATGTTTTGAAACTGATTTCGCTAGCATTTGTACAACATCGATATGATTGGGGGGTGGGTTGCAATAAAGAAAAAAGGTGGAGACAATGAATTTAGACAAAGCTTTTCAGAAGGTAAGGTGTGACAAAGAAGGAGGCAGGTAAGGCAGAAGAGAGTACAGGAACGAGGAAGGGTGGTTTTTAGATGAGAGAGACTTGAACATGGCCCAAACTGATGGGAAACAGAGATCTGAACAGAAAAGATGCCTGTCAAGGTTACAGGCCAGCACACCAAGTCACTGGGACCCTTCCAATGTGACAGGGAAGGAAAGGAAGCGTAAGAAGGAGTGGGGGCAAGAGTGGAAGATACAAGACATTGGGAAGCTTCTACCTAATGGCTTTGTCTCGGTGGAGCAATACATGGTGGAGAGGGATGTTTACAAGTTGACTGGATCTGCCTACTACATGTTTACCCCTTCTGTGGCTTCCCAGTAAGGTAACGGCTCTCACAACCTGATTCTCAAAGCCAGGCTGATTCCCACATTCTGCAAAAACGTCTAATTATCTAAAACCACAGCTTTTGAAAGGGTAATCTGTAAAGGAGACTCAAGTGCTATCCTTAATATCAGACATAACAATCACTATTAATTTTAAAGTGAGAAGTATTGAGATACCACCTATCATTATTGCTTTCAATATTAACAAAACTCATCTTGAAAGAGCCTCCAAAGGTGTTTGAGACCCAGAGCTTACTTGATTCTCTCTCCCCTTTCCAGACGGTTTCCTTCTGCCCCTAGCTCCCTGGTTTGTGCTTCCAAAGAAAGTCATCATTTACTTTCCTCCATCTCAGTTTCGAGAAATGCCTTCTCCATGTTAACACCTTATAATCCACAAAGAGCTCGTATTGATTTTCTAATTTGATCCTACATGACACCTGAGAAAATGCAGGGAATGCATTATTATTCCAATTTACAGATATGCAGATCAAGAACTCAGAAAATGCAGGGAATGCATTATTATTCCAATTTACAGATGTGCAGATCAAGAACTCAGAAAATGCAGGGAATGCATTATTATTCCAATTTAAGGATATGCAGATCAAGAACTGAGAAAATGCAGGGAATGCATTATTATTCCAATTTACAGATACGCAGATCAAGAAGCATATGTGTCTTGCCCTCAGTCACACATCTGGCAAGGAACAGAAAAAGACCCAGACCTGCATGTGATCCCAAAGCAGTTACTTTCTGTTACATCGTGCTCTACTAATGATGACTTCTGAACCCAAAAGGCTCTTCAAGGTCCTACCAAGCCTTAGATAATTTCAATTCACCCAGGTTTTTTTTTTTAAGCACAGTAGTCTGCATTATAATTTCAATGCTGTGTCTATTATTAATAGCTCTCACCAACCCTCTCCAATATAGAGATCCTACTAAATAACCTTGAAGGAGAAACTAATATTGCTTTCTCCCATCACTCTCCTACTCATCCTATTTTATTCTCCCAAAATAAAACTACATGTCTTATAGGCATCTGGGGGTGTTCACAGAAGCTAAATGCTGGGGAAATCCTGAGCATCTGCAGTGGGAGGAGGTAAGGTATTACTATCCAGGGAACATGGTAACACAGCCTCCTACAACTAAAGTGAACTGTGTGTGTGTGTGTGTGTGTGTGTGTGTGTGTGTGTGTACACATGATACATATAAACAAGCAAAGATTAAGTAGTGTTTGCAAATTATCTCTTTTATGAGTTCACAAATTTGAGGCAAAAATTAGTTTCTTTCATGTTATTTGCATTGACACCATTAAGTTCATACATTTTCCTCTACTTTTCTTTTCTAATTTTGTAAAATCCATATCACAACCACTATAATGAATGCTAAGCCTTATAAGAGGAGCCTTGGTGGTGTAGTGTTTACACACTGGGCTACTAACCACAAGGTCAGCAGTTCAAAACTACCAGCCAATCCATGGGAGAAAGATGAGACTTTCTACTCCTATAAAATGTTAGTCTCAAAATCCCAGTTCTACAATGCCCTGTAAGGGTCCCTGTGAGTCAAAATCAACTCAGTGGCAACGAGTTGGACTGAAACCTCACAAATAAAATGGGGGTATGTGTGTGTGAATGTTTGGACGTTACTGTAAACCCTCCAAAACTTCTAATCAGCCTCACTAAACTGTTAATTCTTCTGCAAAAATTCACATTGTTTGAAATTCTCTAGCTTTTCACATTGTTCTTCTTTAAAAAGAAAAAAGCAGAAAGGTCTACATAATTTCAGCAAGACAGCCAATCTTTCCAGACAGGGCCTTACATCCTATCTAAGATCAGTTAACTATTTTTCTCTACTAGGAAACATGCTTTATGAATATAAGATAGCTTCTATGGTTTTCAATTTAACTATTCAGCATACATTTACACTTTTCCTATATTGACTCATGAAGTGGATAGGAGAGAATCCTGTGAACTTCTGAAATAGCCTATTCTCTTTCTTAGAAGTGTGAATTTAATGACTGCTAATCTTTAGACAGCTATTTCTCTGTGCCGAAAGCTAACTAACACCTAATATTCTACTCCTACCTTGTGAAATCCTCCTGCTAAACAGAACAGATTATGAAGCCAACTGGAGAAAAACCACAAGTTATCACCCTCAGTAATATTCCATTTGTCTGCCTCTTCTCATCTTAGCACATTTCTGGGGTTAAGGCATGGTAGCACACTCAAACTTCCAATAGCTCAGCTCTCAAGATCGCATTCCTCATTTAATGGGCCCAAATGACCCAGCAGAGGCTGAAGGACACTGATGTAGCAAGAGGAGGAAAGTCAATTTCAAAAGGAGTTGTATAGCATGCAAAACAAAAGGTAAGTCCTTTAGGATACTTTTAATGTCAGTGCAGGAGCATTTTGCCTTGAGACAGTATAAGAGTTAAAATCTTTCTTACACTAAACCCAAAGTCACACTAATGAATATCCTTCCTCACTCAAAATCTTCACCTCTAAGGTCTTCCCTTTCTTCATCATCCAAGAGACAGCTTTTCAGCCCCATAAACACATCGAATCCATAGGTTTCTAATAACTTTCCACCATCCAACTACTCAGGCAGATCTTCTTGGTTAACCCTGGTGAATAGTTTGGCATCAGACTCATAAATAAGAGCACCCTACTTATTATTTGTTCAGTCAACTTTTAAAATTTAGATAAACACCTTTTTATATTGCATATCTCTCTTAATTGTTTACTTTCTTAGTAAAGGAGGATCTGTCACTTCAAGAGACTAGACACTTATCTCTTCATATCTATGTAATGGCTTATCAAGTACTTTTACTAATAGAAATGAAAAGCACTTTGCTTGATGTGGTTGCAAACTGGAACCTTTGTAACATAATCCCTATAACACCTGAATTTTTAATTCCCGGAAAAAATTTTTTGTTTTTATTCTTTACTTTCATAGTTATCTATATCTATATATATATAGATATATTAATATATACATTTAATTAAATGTTACGGAAACATCACGCTCGGCATTATATGGATAAGCATGTGCCCTGCCAATCTGCAGACTTCGGGTGAAGAAGTTATCAGGGAAAACATTCCTCATGCTTTCTAAGTCATTTTCGCATTCAAAGAAACCAGCCATCTAGAACCACATCGGGGAAGGACAGAGACAGAATGAAATTTATAAGCAGGAAAACATCACATGAAGTCATTGTACTCACCGTCTGATGGCTTCTGTCACAGTAACGCAGCCCAAAATAATCTATCTCCACCAGGTTTGTGTGACGGAATACGTGGTCAAGGACAATGGCACCTTTAGTGGACTTCTGCAGAAAGAGTTGTTTTTGTTAGCGAGATGTCTTTGTCAGCAGGGCACACGCACCGTGCTTCTCCTGTATTATTAGCTCAGTTCCCAACGAGAACAATTTTACTGGCCCAGTTGCCACAATTACAAGGAAATGTGTGCCGTGAAGTATACAATAAGAAAGAAAGTGGTTTCGGGCAGTTAGCTGCTGCCAAATCCATTCTGACTCGTGGCCCCACACTGGCAGCACGGAACTGCCCCATGGGGTGTTCCAGGCTGCCACTTTTTGGGAGTAGGCTGCCACCTCTGACTTCCCAGGCACCTCTGGGTGGGTTTAAGTAATGACAGTTTCTTTTCTTACAGGACTGTGAATTAGCTTCAGGACAAAATTCTTCTTTTAAGAAAGATACCCTTTTATATGAAAATCATTTTCTTTAGCTAAAACCCCAATGTCTTTACTTTAAACAAAATCTACTTCACCTCTATCATTACATCACAAAATTAAGACAGAAGATATGTAAAATTAAAATAGCAATGTAAAATATGTTCTTTTTAGTCCTCAAATAAGAAATCTACAGATTAAGTGCCCTTGTGAAGATATTTTACATCCTCTCCCTTAATCGCAGACATAAAGAAAGCACTTCCTGTGGATGCCTTTTAAATGCTGCCACGATCTAATAATCTAATCGCTCCCCTTTTCCTCCTCCTCTGTACACAGATTCTTTACACTAAGATTTTTATCATCTGCCATGTTAAATAACAATTATTCACTCACATAAAATAAGCATTTAATTAGCTAGGACTCTCCCCCATGCCACATTAATCTTCAAAAATCATCCGTTTCAAGGTTCTGTGTACAGATACAGATTTTTCCTATATTTTTCCCATTGTTGGCAGGTGTAACCAGGGAATAAAAGAATTCCCTGAGCAGTCATAGCTTGTGGTAAGAAAGAAAGGTTTTGATTCTTTGCACCGTCCCCAGAGAATAACCATGATATGCTTTTTGTGTACAGTGAGTACTCAAGGCGGCACTGCTTTCCCACTATCATGACCCCAATTCTGCCGTACAAATCCGGCTAGACCAGAGCATGTGCACGGGCACAGATGAGAGCTCATAACACAGGGAATCCAGGACAGATTAACCCCTCAGGACCAATAGTAGCCATACCAAGAAGGGAAGAGGAAGGTGGGGGGAGAAACAGGGAACCAATCACAATGATCTACATATAATCCCCACCCAGAGGAATGGACAACAGAAAAGTGGGTGACATTGGTCAATGTAAGACATGAAAAATAATAATAAATTAGAAATTATCAAGGGTTCATGAGGGAGGGAGAGAGGGAGGGAGGGAGGGAGGGAGAGAGGAAAAGAGGGAAGGAGGGAAATGAGGAGCTGATATCAAGGGCTCAAGTAGAAAGAAAATGTTTTGAGAATGATGATGGTAACAAAAGTACAAATGTGCTTGACACAATGGATGGATATATGGATTGTGGTAAGAGCTGTATGAGCCCCCAAATAAAATTATTTTAAAAAATAAAGATTGCACTGCTTGCAGAAAGTAGTTTCTTACCGTAAGATTTTTCATGTTTTTATGAAATGTGTTACAAAATGGGTAATATGAGGTGATAAAGGAGCTCTGTGCTTGGCTTCTAAACAAAAGGCCAGGGGTGCTTCAAGCCTGTCTGGAGGTTGTGAAGGAGAAAGGCCTGGTAATGTGCTTCTAGAGAGCTTACGGACTAGCAACCCTATGGGGCAGGCCTCCTCTGCCACAGAGGAAGCTATGGATCAGAAGACACCAAGCAACCACAACAGGAGATGATAAATGTGCAGGCTAGGAAAAGATCCACGTGTATTCTGTTTTGCTCCCAATTACTTTGGTTAAACTTAGTCACTTTTCCAAAATTCATTAAATTAATTGTTTGTAAGCAAAAAGCCCTTCCAGGAGTTTCTGCTACAAATTTGATACCACACCCCTTGTCAACAAGTCAACTGCAACTTAGACTGACCCTGCCGAATAGGGTAGAGCCGCCCCCACAGATTTTCGAAGGCTGTAATCTTTACAGAAGCCATCTGCCACGTTTTTCTCCTACAGAGCAGCTGATGGGCTCAAACCTCCTACCTTTTGGTGAACTGCGGTCAAGCAGCATAAACACAGCACCACCCAACCCACCCACTTCCATCAAGTCTTAGTTCCGACTCACAGTGACACTATACAGGGTTTCTGAGGCTGGACATCATTTTAAGAGCAAGTTGCCTCCTCTACCTCCTGCAGAGTAACTAGTAGGTTTAAACCACTGGCACTTACCCACTGCAGCGCCAACACAACTCGTTAATACCACATCTAATAAACGTCTTTGTGCTAACATACCTGTGTATTGCTCTATGGTAGAAGCCTGGAAGTGAAATGACTCAATTGAAGGACATGCACACAAGTACAGGGGGTACTGCCAAAAAGATTGTTACATTTCAATCCACCAGAGTACACCCTTTCCAACATTTGGATTAAGCAAATATTTTCCAATCTGATTGAATAAAGAAAGGGGGGAAAGTAATTTTCATTTTAATTTTCCAGACTCTAATTAAAGTAAACAATCTCTTATTAGCCCAATTGTATTTCTTAGCTTTTGGACTGGGGACTTCCTAACCAAAAATTTACAAGAAAATTCTCCAAAGTGCTTTTCGCAGTTTTATTTAATATACTGAGCTCTTCAACACATTTAGAAATTATTTTTGCTCTTGGGACAAGACCTAACTTGCTTCCAAATGAATACTAAGGGCTCTATCATTTACCAAAAACCTATACTTTGCCCTGTCATTCCAAACAACTTCATCTCTGTATTCCTGGACCAGTGTCCCAAGATTTTGATAAATACAGTTATTTATTTGGTATCGATTACCATTTTTCTACACCTGCTCTTTGACGCTTTCTCCAACAGAAGCAATTGAAAACTAGCTTGTCAATTTAATAAACAATTCTGTTGGGATTTTGATTGAGTTAAATTTAATTTCATCCCCGTGAACTGGGAAGAAAGATATCTGATTTACAAGATTGAAATCTGCGTGGTTTTATTAGTTAACTTTCAAGTCATGCAAAATGCCACTTAGGTTTTGTGACAGGCAGACTCGCCAAAATGGCCTCCAAAGAGGTCCTCTAATCTGTGGAGCCCGAGAGTATGCCGCAATAGCATCTCTACAATTGTCTTGTTGGGTCACACAACTGACCTTTAAACAGTGACAGTATCCGAGTGGGTCTGATCTACTTCCGTGGGTCCTTAAAAGTAAGTTGTTTTTTCCAACACACAAAGCAAACGAGGAAGGGAAACAGTGAAACGAGTGTGAGATGCTGAGAAACACAACTAACCATGTTATCCTGAGCCTCTGACCTACAAAATCATGGGATACTAAATTGTAATGTTTTTATACCACTAAACTTTTGAACTCAGAAGGAAAGCCTGACAGTCTATGTCCCCCCAAAAAGGCCATTTAAAACCCTATGACATAAGATTTGAAAAAAATAAACAAAACCCTATGGAACACAGACCTACTGTAATACACATTGGGGTTGCCATGAGTTGGTATCAAAATGGAAGTCTGTAAGTCTGTGGTCATTTATTATGTGGTTTCAAAAATCAATCTAGACTTATTCTCACTTTGTAGTTGTATTATTGCTGTACTCTGTTATTGCTAACGAACAAGAAAGCAACCAATGTTTCTACTTTGAACTAACTCCCAGCCATCTTGCTCAATGATTATTAGGCAAAACAATTTATAGATGTAATCTTTCCAGAAAATATTTTCTACAAAGAACAAGAGTTCTAGTTATTCTTTTCTAAAGTGTATCTCCAGTATGAATTTCTGTTCTTACAGCATTGGCTGAAACTTCAAATAGAAGGGAAGTTAGCAGATTGCCAAGATCTTGAGGGGGCCACCTTGCGATTCCAAGCAGAGAGAGCAAAAATGGAGGTAGAAAAATACCAAGCCACATGAAGACTGCCCAGAAGCAGAAGTTAGAGAAGGATCTTCCTGAAAAGTGGTAGAGGTGGAAAGTTTAGTTCTAAAGCCATGTCTTATTTACATTGGGTTTTCTAAAGTTCATAGGAATTTTATATTTTCTTTTCCCTCCATTCTGCACGAACCTTTTGAAACTTCCTCTTATGTCGTTGTTACATGCTGTTGGGCTGGCTCCAATTCATGGCAGCCCTATACGCAAAAGAATGAAGCACTGCACAGTCCTGTGCCAGCCTCACATCCACGCCCACAGATGAGCCTAATGTTGTAGCCATTGTGTCAATCCAACTTGTTGACAGTCTACTTTTTTACTGATTATCTATTTAACCAAGCATAATATCCTTCTCCACAAACTGGTCCCTCCTTACGGCATGTCCAATGTACGTGAGACAAAGTCTCACCATCCTTGCTTCTCAAGAGCATTTTGGCTGTACTTGTTCCAAATCAGATTTGCCCCTTCTTCTGGAAACCAGAGGCATATACCAAATTCTATCCAATGTCATAATTAATAAATTCTTCTCATTTTTTGTCTAACTTTCGAAGGTATATGAGTGATCAAAAATGCCATTGCTTAGGTGAGGAACATTTTAGCCCTCAAAGTGGTTTGTTTTGCTTTTCATATTTTAAGGAGATATTCTTCTGCATGTTTTGCCAGTGCAATATATTGTTTGATTTCTTAACTGGTGTTTCTTCTTCCATGGGTATTGACTGTGGTTCCAAATAAAGTGAAATTCTTGATAACTTCATCG
>NW_022111373.1:32058966-32068984 GCF_000313985.2 Echinops telfairi | reverse complement strand
AATTTTATCAACCTCTTTTTTGGGGAATCTGAGATGATATGATTTTTGTTCTTTAATCTGGGAATTCATCAAAAGAATTTATAACATCTCGATAGATGGTTTTTATATTTAAGTTCTTTTAATGTTGGCATATAACATCAAACTTCCTCCCTATTTTAAAATAAATCACCGATGTGTGAATTATAGTGAAGCATATGACCTACTTTCCTCTAAGGATGTTGATTTCTGAGCAAGTGCCATAAAGATGAAGGTCAAATTTAGAATTTATTCACTGCAATGGTTTGCAGTGGCAATAGTATAAACCAGCACAGATTCCCAGGGGTGAACTCAGCTGAGATGAACATAAGTAGTGACTGATTCCTGAACTATGCTCTTCCTGAATTCTTGAGGTAATCAGTAAGAGCAGTGGGGTACAGTTGGAGTAGTGACTATGTGTGTTTGGGTACAAGAGGCATGTCAGCATCCCAAGTGAAAAATGCTGAGTAAGTTTGGGAAGTTAAGTCCAATAGTAGACTATAAATAGCATCATAAATAAGATAGCTTGTTCTAGGACTGTAGATGCATCCAGCAGGTTCTTAGATGCAAGTAAGAAGCTGATGAGAATTAATGTAACTATTGAAGAAACTTATTAGAAGGATACTTAATTCATAGTCTCCACCGACATCTCCTGATGGCCGTGAGAGCTTCTCGTGCTCCCCATATCTGCATCCTCTAAGCTTGGAACATTTCTTAGCTCATCACTAACTGGTTCTGTATATCCACTCCTCACAAACTGATGTGACCAGGTTCCCAAAACAGTACCATTATGCAAAAATCAGCGTTACTTGAAAATGAAGGATAACTACAAGATCACAAAATCAAGGTTGACCGCATCATTATATAATGGCCAGATTACATCACTACATAACTGCCAAACCACTGGGAATTATGACCCAGCCAAACTGACACAAGTTTAGCAAACACAAGGTAAGTTTCCCACTAGTGTTGTCAATATGAAAAGTCAGAGAACATGATAGTTGCTAAGTGAGTAGCTGGTGTACTTTAGCCCAGGTTTTAGATGGTAGCATTTACTTCCAATTGTTTCCCATTTACATTTTACCTCTGAATAATTTTTAACCATTTCTAGCCCACGAAAACCAATCTTCCTTATTTTCCAATGTACTGTAGAGAACATACACATATTTTCTATGATTTCATAGTATTTCTGGAAGAATGGCCCAGGAGACTCATTCTCTATCTTGATATAATCTCTCCTATGAAGCCTTTTTCCGTCTCCTGAGGCATGGTGCAGATCTAGGACAGAGTAACTATAACAGGTTGAGTCATATAACTTCACCTACTTTTTCTATCCTAAAGTAAGTGGATATGAAGTATTCCACGAAACAAAAAGAAATAGTAATGCTCAAAAGTAATGTAACAAAATGGTATCAATTTTATATATAAAATATATATATATATACATATCATATATATACATTTATATATCAGGGCTTTATTTCAAAAAATTATGAGGGTAAATAACACAAATGTAGGTGAAGGGAGACTATGGACAGTAGAAGACACGAAATAATAATAATCAAGGATTTACAAGGGTGGGTGGATAGGGGAGGGGAGGGAAAAAAGAGGAGCTGATACCAAGGTCTCAAGTAGAAAATGTTTTGGAAATGATGATGGCAACATATGTACAAATATGGTTGATACAACTGATGTATGGAATGTTATAAGAGCTGTAGGAGTCCCCAATAAACGACTTTAAAAAAGTATGCCTCTTTGCTCCGGTCTGATTTTGTTACTGTGGCAGCCTGCGAGTTCCTGTGACGATGAAAGATAAGCCACGGTATCTCAAATGTCAGCAAGGTTACCCACAGCAGACAGGTCTCAGCAGCTCCTCTAGACTGAAACAGACTAGGAGTGAAGGGGTGGCGTCTACTTCAGAAAAATTAACCGACGATAATCTTATGGATCAGAACAGAGTTACTTAAGCTCAGCCCAAAGTTGGAAGGCAATGAACAATGAATTCAAGCACACCAGCAACCACGAGACAGGGTCAGACCGGGCAGCCTGTGCTCCGTTAACACGTGAGAGTTGCCAAGACGTGGAGCCAACTTGACAGCAACTTACGGCAATATTGTCACTAGAAATGTCAGCTTTTTCCATACATATATCATCTATCCTGAAAGCATAAAAGTGATATATTCTACTCATGAAGAATACACAGAAAAGCAAGCATGGAAAAGCATCTCAGTCACTTGGAAAATATATGAAAATTGCCGTTTCATCCATAGAAAGAAACGATCACTTTCCAGAGCTATGGGACCACAATCTGTAGATCCTCTGTGACCCTTTTGCATTTTTATAGAATATGGCTGCTGAAAATACAAATATTACACTTTAGCAAATGTTGTTATTCTCTACAGAGAGAGCACAAACAAAGGCTCCGGTGTTACACAATAAATTTGGTGCAGACCTAAGACAAAACATGATGTCTCATGATTCCCTATTTTCCTCTATAGCATGGGTGTGTCTACACACACACCTGGAGCACAGCCAGGCACACCTCGGAAGCACTGTATTTCTGTCACCACTTCCAGCAAACACGTATACGAGAACCTCTTAACTTCTCGTCTGTCATACTGTAATATGACAAGACTCAGAAAGCATGGGTGCCAGGAGCAAATGAGCTACTGGAGGTGGGGGTGGGGGCTGGATCTCCAGCCCACCCATCTGTAAGCCAGCCCTACCCTACTGCCCCCGTCCAATAACCCTGCCTTTACATTTTATTTTACTGTGATGCTTCCTGCTCTTAAATGTATGGCTTAATCTCATTCTTCACATGGTTTCTTCACAGAGATTATCTGTGATATTTTGCAGTTCAAGTTAAAGGATCATTTTTAAAAAGTAATCTTTGAATAAATAAATTAAGAATGGATAAGGTAATTACATGAGATTCAAAGTAGAAGCCAAAGTATAATGTACAGGGAAAGGAATAGACCATCTGCAAAATACTGAAAAAAGATAAGTGGCATCAAGGATTGATAAAAAGAATTGTATGATTTCATTCATTCAAGTATTTACTGAATGTTTATGACATGCCAGCAAATGACTTATTCTGGAAAATGGAAAACGTTTACCAATAAATGCCAGAGAGGCTGGGGGACAGACAGCAGAAAAGTGGATGAAGGGAGACATCGGACAGTATTAAGACATGACAAAATAATAATGTTATAAATTATCAAGGGTTCATGAGGGAGGGGGAAGCGTGGAGGGAGGGGTAAAATGAGCTGACACCAAGGGCTTAAGTAGAAAGCAAATGTTTTGAGAATGATGATGGCAACAAATGTACAAATGTGCTTGACACAATGGATGGATGTATAGATTGTGATAAGCAATGCATGAGCCCCCCAAAAAATGATTTTTTTTTTTTAAATGCCAGAGAGGATGACAATGCACCCAGGACCCAAAACACCAGAGGCTGCAATGGGGGATGCAGCTGACTGGCCAATGGGGCACTAAAGAAGCTTTGGGGCTGTGGAGCGACTAGTGAGCTTCTGAGAGCCTGTCTCTAGAAACTAACACAAAACAACGGCTTTCATTAAAAGCTCTAACAATTTACTTAGAATGAAAATATTTCAAAAGGAAAAAAGTGTGCCAAATGGAAATCAGTCATTCCTTTTTTTTTTGGTCTTATAGAGATATTAGTTGCTTTGTGGATTTGGTCTATACCTGAAGACGTGTTAAGCAAAGACTTAATTAAGACAAGTAGAAATATGGTGGTAAGTTATCAGTTTTGCCATTTGTAGACTCCAGTTCAAAACCACCTGTTGCTTCATGGGAGAAATATGAGGCAGTCTGTTTCCTGAACGAAGTACAGTCTTGGAACTCTGTGGAGCAGCCCTACTCGGTCACTGAGTCAGAACCGGCGACTGGTGTGAGCTTGTTGTTTTGGTTTGGTTTTCTTTTGACACATAACCAATTTATACTGCTCATCCTCCTTTTAAAAAATGTTATTTTTAATCGGAGGGTAAGTCCTTCAGGAACAGACTGATGCATATTTCTCCCATGAAGCAATGGGTGGCTTTGAACTGGAGTCTATAAACAACATACTTCATTAAGTTTTATTAGTTTTCAAACCACTGTCCTTTGGATCAGCAGTCTAATCATCAAGCTTCTTATTTAGTAGCTTTTTTAGTATTTATACATTTTCAAAGTAGATTCAGAGTACTGCACACCACCTACTTCTGATGCAGAATAATTTACACAAAATAAACACCGCTGTAACGTTCACTAACATAACAGCTAACAGCAAGGTAGAACATCACAAACACACAACCAGGAAGTCAATTCTGACTCATGGAGAGCCCTACAGGGCAGAGTAGAACTGCCATTCTTGGTTTCTAAGGCTGTAAATCTTGACCCAAGTGGACTGCCCCGTCTTTCTCCCATGGAGAGCATGGTGGGTTCAAACCACTGACCTTCAGATTTGCAGCCCAGTAACTTAACGACTGCGCCATCAGAGCGACCAACAAGGAAAAGTGGGGTGTCATACCAGAAACATAGTAGCCGGTGAATTCATACCTCAATTTCGGTCTTTTAAGATTTCTTTTTGCTGGTGGATCATGAGCTCTTTTCAGAAGCAGTTTAACTATGAAAATGTATGATATGTGAGTATTACATCGAGAAAACTACTGGGGGCAAAAAAGAAAGAAACCAAACTTAGCCTGGGTGAAGGAGGAAGAGTGCTTGCTTAGGAGGTATTAAGTTCATTTCAATGGTGGTGGTACAATTTGGAGAGGGATAACAATAATGGATGTGCAACACAAAAAGTATAATCGTTAGCAATGAATTATACCTGTAGAAGTTGTTGAATTGGTGGATATTTTGTTGTGTATATTTTTGACAAAATTGAAAAAAAAAATACATGAATAACAATGTAAAGGAAAAAGGAAAATGTTCTAAAATCTATTGTGGTAAAGTTTTGTACAACTCTCCTTGATTATGTTTCAACTATTGAATTGTATGATATGTGGATGAAGTACCAATAAAACGGTTTTTAAATAAATAAGTAAAGATAAATCAAAGCCCCCCCCCAAAAAAAACAGAATTCCCTTTTTCTTAACAAAAAGATCTATAAAAATAACAAGAAAGCTAAATGGTTGCATGTATGATACTGACCTGAGTTATAACGGCCAACTCAAAGATATTTAACTTATTTTTACTCAAAAAACATGTTTGTTTCACTGCTAATTTCAAAAGCCTGAATATACTCTAAAATAAGAAATAAGTATCTTACATTGAGTTTTACAAGATATCAAAGAGGGGTTCGCTACTAAATTCTTATATTTAAAAACTTACATAGAGATGTCTCCTTTTCCAGTTTTATTCAGTGAACTTATTCTGACAAGAATTGGTATTTTCATCATGAGGTAAACAAAAAAGACAATGCGAGGCAGTTAAGGAGAAAATAAACAAGTAAATTTTCAGACCCTTTTATAATCATATTCTGAAGAAGTTCATTTAAGTTGTACCAAGTATTCATTTACTTTTAAAATGAGAGTAAATAAACTTCTGGGTTGTGAATTCCATGCCACTTAACTCTCAGCAAATACGGATGGATTACTTTATTGCTGACACACTAGCAACATTCTAGAAAGAACAGAGGTACAAGAGGCTTATAATCTTAGTGAGAGACTACTAAGTAGGTAAACCTTATTTGAAAATACTATCAGTGGGGCTTTCAACCAGAACAAAGAATTCTTCAAATGAGTAATCACACCTTTGCAGATTAACATGACATTACAAACAGGAAAGGCAGGTTTTTGCCAGCTGCATCCAATGATAACTTTACATTCTAGACTAACAGCTTACTCCTTCACAAAGGGGAAACCAACCCTTACAAGAAATGAGTTTAATGTCAGGCATTTACAAATCCACTATATCTTTCTTTAGTATTTTTAACATGATAGATTCCCAGTTCTCCTGGAGAACATAAATCAATATTAGTCTTTTAGTTTACACCCCTTAGGTTAAGGTATAGTAGGGGTTGGGGTTGGTGGTACCTTCCACAGGCAAAATGGTAATGACTTTCAGGGCAAGCACTGTGAGTCACCATCTGATGTTACTGAACTAAGTTACCCTCCCCCTTTGAGGTGAGGAATTTGTAAAGAAAATCCTCAGGCATCACAAAAATTAGTGCAAACACAATAGTCTTCTAATGAGCTATACAAAGACCTTTAGTTAGCAAACCATAAGAGAACACACTCAATCTTTCCCAAAATGACAGAACTAAAAGTCACGTCTTGAGTTTAAATACTGCAGTATTCTAAGGAGGAAGACACACCAGTAACATGTAACATACAGTTGACACAGCCTTGATCGCTGAAAACAAAGATTAAAAGCACTCATAACAAAAACCATCACAACTGGGTCAGTAAGCAACAAGATGAGTAAAGAATGAAAGTGTCAAAGATTTCGTTTTACTGGGATCCACAATCTATACTCATAGGCTCACTCAAAAACCAAACTCACCACCATTGAGTCAATGCTGACTCATGTGACCCTCTAGGACAGGACCCAACAGGCTTGCAAACCTATGAACCGCTAGGAGTACTTGTCATGTGCGAGGCACAGAGCACTGCAGTTCACACAGGTGAAACTCACTCAATCCTCATGTCAACTCAAGGAGGTACATGTGATCATTTCTCCTGTTTAACAAGGTGATGAGACCTACAGATTCAATAACTTTCCCAACAGCACAGACACTAATTGGCAAAGCCAGGATTAAAACCTGGACTATTTGCTCTACAATTTAGGCTCCGGAATGCACTCACACTGTTCTGGAAGAGCTAGATTTTATCTTTGTTATCTAGTGCTGCTGTAACACAAAATAACATAAATGAGTGGCTTTAACAAATAAATTGTCTCACTGTTTTAAGAGACGCAAGCCCAAGTCTGTTTCTCTCTCTCTCTCTCTCTCTCAACTCCTCCCCTTCCCTTTTCTTCCCCTCCCTCGCTCTCTCTTAGCTTCTTCTCCAGAGTGACCCTCACTTTGCCTATCTCTGCTTCATTCAATTGTTAGTTTAATCTTTTTTATATCTCAAAAGAGGCTGAGGATACACCCTGCATTAATCCTGTCTCATTACTGTAATAAAAGACAAGACCTTTCTGAATGGGATTATAACCAGCAGCATAGAGAATAGTATTTAAAACACAGATTTGGGGGGCACACACTTAATCCCTAACAGTATCTGAAGCCAGAGGAAGTGCTCTCAAAGTGTGGGGAAGGACCTAGGTGATGGCTGCACAACACGACTGGTGTCATGAATCTCGCCGAGTTGTGTGTGAACAAGGTTGGCTTGGCAAATGTGGTATTGTCTGTATTTTTATGGCAACATGAAACAAGTCTCTCCATCAGAGCCAAAAGCTCCCTAAAGCAGTGGTTCTCACCCTTCCTAATGCCGCAAACCTTAAATGCATTTCCTCATGTTGTGGTGACACCCCCCCAACCATAAAATTATTTTCGTTGCTGCTTCATAACTGTAATTTTGCTACTGTTATGAACCAGGCAACCCCTGTGAAAGGGTCATTCGACCCCCACCTCACCCCACCCCCACAAAGGGGTCGCGACCCACAGGTTGAGAACCCTGACCTAAAGGGTTTTGCCAGAAATCTCTAACCTTGGCAATATACTGTTAGTCTTTGGTAGGGCATTTGATCCTACTGACTCTCATGAGAACTAGAGGGTCATAGCAACAGGGCTCCTAAGAACCAAGCAGTGTCCTCACCACGCCTCAATTCACAGATCCCAGCTAGAGAGCTGACACGCATTTCCACTCAAAAACACACACAAACATTTCACCGTCCACTCCATGAGGACTTGATACTGCTGCTCAGTGCTCAAGGGCCCATCCGTGAAACTCAGAAGAGAGGCATGAGGAACTACTTCCAAAAATTAGAAAATGACTACTCTAGGAATCCTAACAGAATGTTACTGATATAGTGTTGCAAGGCAAGTCCCTAGGTTAGCAGGCACTAAAAATACACAGTGGCCGAAAAAATGAACTTGACTGTCTGTAGCAATCATGAATATGACACAGGATTGGACAACGTTTTATTCTACTGTTCACAGGATCACTATTAGTTGTAATTAATCTGATGGCAATTGACAGCAACATTAAAACAAACAAAGAAAAATTACAGTTCATGTAAGGAGTCTCAGCCACTTGGATGAGGGAGGCCAAGGTGATCAACCAAAACCAAGTGTCCACAAAAAGACAAAAGAAAATAGCCCAAAAAAGTATGAGAATTTTCATGAAAATACAATTAGAGCAAGAACAAAAAAAAGATTTCGAAAACTAAATAGCAAAATTTCTGAAATTAAAATTTCAACAGACAATGTAAAAGGGCATGGTCACTACTAAGAACACATTCTGTGTTCTAGATCAGACAAAGAGCATAAGTAAAATGATCACAGAGGCGAAAGACATAGTCAAAGCAAAAAACATAGAACATAAAGGTAACCAGTAGAAGAGAAATAGTCAGAAAGGGAGGTGAGGAGGCAGTGAAGGACGCAGAGGGGAGAAAACAATTGAAAACCTTTCTAAGCTGAAAGAAGACATAGATGGAAAGGGCTGACTACAAGCTCAGGCAACACTAATGAGGGGGAAAGACCCAAGCCTAGGCTTGTAAAATATTTAAACGAAGAACCGAAGTCATCTACAACCACACATCTCACTATCTGCATTAACATGGCTTTGCTGTTCAGCTATGTGCACGAATGATTTAATATTTCAGGAAACTCTTACAGAAAAATGTCGTTACAGATAATTTTATCTTTTGTTTCAAAAAATTCTGAAAATCCATTTATCTTTTTAATAGACAGCTCAACTAATCCTTATTAGAGTAAATATTCCTTTCTCAAACCAGTCTTCAAATTCTTTAGCACAGACTTTGTCTTATGCCACGTCTGCATTACCTGCCTTTTATCAGACTCCCTCAAAACCTTTGCCCGCCCTCATCTAAAACGCTCGGTCGAGGTTGAGGGCTGTGAGATAAACGATAAATTCAGCTTTGCTTACCTAAAAGCTATTCAGTAGTCTTCTCAGGGAGTCCCAGTCTCTTAGAAAAGGACATGTAGTCATTCCATCGAATTGAACAGAGTATTTACAGAGGAAAAATAATCATATTAGCATCAGAGTTTTCCAGCTCTAACAGTGAAAACTAGAGCACACACCTGTCAGAGCAAACAAAAATCCTTCTCTGGACATGCAAGGCCTGAGAAACTACTTAACCAATAAATCCAATCTTAGGAACCAGTTGAGAATATGCTCTGACTGGACACAGATCTACAAGAGATGAGAGACAAAGAAGGGAGGGGACACGGCTCGATGTAAATGGGTAAAGCGAATAAGACTAGAAGGGCTGGTGACACGGTGATAAAAGTGCTCAAATGCCCAGGAACAGGCACCCTCAAGCGCCCAATGGAAGAAATAGTGCAGTCTGTTTCCCATGAGAGCAGTTACACTCCATGTTGTCGGGTCACTATGACCTGGAATTGACTCAATGGCAGTAGGACTCTAAGAAGTAATAGTTTAGTAAGAAAACAAGACACACAATAAGGAAACCTTCGTAGTTGAGAAAAAAATTAATCTCAGGAAACTTTGGGTAAAGAGGGGTGGGCCCACAGTGGGAAAGTAGGAAATGGGTTGAATAAGGAAGGAGGAAAAGTGACTATTTAATTTTTATATGTCAATACATAAGTTTTCGTTATAGCTTGTCTGAAAAGTTCAAGTGGGAAAATACAACTATTAGGATGGGAAAGCAGTTGACTTCCATGTTCATGTTAAGAATGGTAGAAATTAGGAGAAATCAGTGCAGGGAACAAAAGAAAGTTGAAAAGAGGGAGATATAATAAAATAAGAAGGGGCTTCAAAGACTTAGAGGAGCCCTGGTAGTGAAGTGGGTTATGAGTTGGGCTGTGAGTTAGTTTATTGTGCCAACCTGGCCGATAAACACATGTGGG
>NW_022111373.1:32057287-32058625 GCF_000313985.2 Echinops telfairi | reverse complement strand
TGTGCTTTGTGAGATGGAGGAGGACTTTGTGGATTGGTGTTGAACATATGGGTTAATGGGTTGATGTCGGACTTCTGGGGTTGGGCAGCACTGGGTTGGGATGTTTTCTTGATGCACACTTAACCTTTACATAAAACTCTTCTTATACATGAGTTGATGTGGATTTGTTTCTCCAAAGTACCCAGACTAATACAGGCTGCTAAGCACAGGGTGAGCAGTTCAAAACCACCAGCTGCTCCTTAAGAGAAGCATGTGACTTTCTAATCTTGTTATTTAGCCTCTGAAACCCACAGGGGATAGTTCTACTCTATCCTATGGGGTCACAGAGTCAGAATCAACTCAATGGGCAACTTCCTTATTCAATGTCCAACACCGACATGCATGAGGCCACTGAAAATCATGCCTTGGGTCAGATGGATTTAGGCAGCAAATCTTGGGTAGCAGATTGACTCAATGTCTTTCGATCTCTTGACTGCTGCTTCAATGAGTATTGATTTTTGCATCCAAGCAATACAAAATCCTTAACAATATCAATCTTTTCCCCATTTGCCATTTTGTTACCTACTGGTCCAGTTGTGAGCACTTTTGTCTTGTTTACATTAGGTTGTAATCCATACGTATGCTTGAAATCCTTGATCTTCATCAGCAAGTGCTTCGTGCACGTGCTCATTTTCACCAAGCAAAGTTCTGTCATCTGCATTTCCCACTGTTAACAAACCCTCCTCGAATCCTGACGCCTACTGCTTCTTCACATAGTACTGCTTCCACGTAGTCTCAAATTATTTGCTCAGCACGCAGACAGAATAAGGAATAAGTTATGGAGAAAAGATACCACCCTGACACACACCTTTCTTGATTTTTAAACTATGCAGTACTCCTTTATTCTGTTTGAAATATGACTGGCTTTTGGTCCATGGACAGGTTTCCCTTAAGCACAATAAATGTTGTATAATTCCTATGCTTCTCAATGTTATTCATGGTTTATTATGAACCACAGTCCAATGCCTTTCCATAATCAATAAAACACAAACATCTTTCTGATATTCTCTGCTTTCAGCCAAGATCCATCTGATGATGTCAGCAATGATGTCACTTGTTTATGTCAACTTCTGAATCGAGCTTGAATGTCTGGCATTTCCCTGTTGAAGTACTGCGGCAACCATTATAGCATTTGACTTGCATATGATATTAATATTTCTTCTGGAAGTTTATGTATATTCAATGATCTTCACTAACAACATAATTCAAATGCATCAATTCTTCTGTTTCCTTATTAATTGTCTCGATGTTGCAGGCATATCAGGTGACCAAAACCATCATGGCTTACTTGTATCAGGT
>NW_022111373.1:32037076-32056179 GCF_000313985.2 Echinops telfairi | reverse complement strand
TCAGTTATTAGACATCAAAGAACTAAAAATCAGATCAGTGGGTGCCCACCTTCCTGATACGAACACTGAAGACAAATGTGTGCATAAGCAAAGGTGGTGAAGAAAGCTGATGGTGCCAGGCTATCAAAAGATATAGCGTCTGGGGTCTTAAAGGCTTGAAGATAAACACGCGTCCAACTGGCTCAGAAGCAACAAAGCCCACATGGAAGAAGTACAACAGCATGTGTGACCACGAGCTGTCAAAGGGATCAGGTATCAAGCATCCAAGAACAAAAAATCATGTCATTGTAAAGGTGGGTGAGTGCAGAGTGGAGACTCAAAGCCCATCGGTGGGCATCTTAGTTCTTATTTCTTCACTTTTTAACATGTTAAAAGACATTATACTGAAAAAATAATCAATCACACACACATACACATGTAAAAACCAATCTCTCACGTAAAAAAGCAAATATATAAAATAGACCTGTGGTAGTTACATAATCTGGTGTCAATTTGAGACTTTAGGGGATTAAGAGTAAAGGGATGGGGTCTAGTCTGTCAATCAGGTCATAGCCAATGACCCCTCTGTGTGGGCATGGCCTTCTCCTGAGAATTCTGGGAAATCCTATTTTTCTTCCTTGGAGGCAGGAGACACACTCTCTCTACCCTCACTCCCTCGGAGACTCTCTACTGACAAGGCTCACTTCCTGTGAGACATTTATGAGGAGAAGCCACATGGACCTACCCTGATGCACCCTTGGGAGCTGGAGAAGCCACGTGGAGACCCCTGCCAACACTGAGATGCTTACAATGCCACTGGATCAACAAGACTTCCCGCCCACTGGGCTGTGATCTTCCTGCATTCAGTATCATTTCATATGTTTAGTGAGTCTAAAGAGGGCTTTATGGATTGGTATCAGACATATGGCTAATACTAGACTTATGGACTTGATCTGGACTGGACTGGGATGTTTTCTCAATATTCAATTGCTCTTGTACATAAAACTCTTTCTTATACACATGTGAATGTCTACCCAGACTAACACAATCCCGAAGTCCCAGGGGTGGAGGAAAGAAGGAAGAGATAGTATTGCTTGTGGACTCCTGAGGTCCAGATTATAATGAAGGGGGGGAAATGCAGAAAGGTAAAAGTTGTGTATCCGATTATTTTAATTACTATCAATAAGCTGTACACGTGTAAAAAGGTGAACTGGTAAAATCTGAGGGATAAATATGTTTAAAACAGCAACCCCCCAAAATCTTCTAAGACTGTTGAATCAAAAAATGAGGAGCTGATGCCAGGGGCTTAGGTTTTGAGAATGATGAGGGCAATGAATGTACAAATGTGCTTTATACAACTGATGTATGTATGGATTGTGAAAAGAGATGCGTGAGCCCCTAATAAAACGATTAAAAAAAAAGTGTGTAGGTTCTGGAACCCCACCCCCCTCCCCCCGGGGAAAAAAAAAAAAAAAAAAAGACTGTTGAAGCTGCTTATGGACAACCAATCACTTCATGACATTTAACTCTTTGGTTTGAAGGTTAAGTGTCTTGGTTTGGGAAGACAACCAAATTAATTGACCTGAAAACATGTATAGTAGTGTTTCCATTCTACCTCCTAGCTCCCACCATAGTGCCTGAGGTCTTAAAAGCTTTTCAATAGCCATCAAAGCATAACTTTGGGAACAGAGAAAGGAAATACATGTGTGGCTAACTGGCTTTATGAGCAACTTCCTCCCTTCCCATGAGATCAGAAGAACTGGATGATGCCTGGCCACCATTCCTAAACACTTTGATCAATGACTCTACAGAAAAATCCGCTTGAAAATTCCAAACAGAAATTCAAATTCTCATGGAATCCAGCATTCCTGGAGGAACTGCTGAAACTATTGCCCTGAGATCATCTCTAAATCTTAAACCAAAAACATCCCTTGAAATCTTCTTAAAACCAAACAATAAGTTACCTTAGGCAGGAAAGGTCTACATATTTTAAGATTCTATGGGATCCAACTGGCAATAGCAATTAAAAGATAGGAAACTTAAGGAATAGTGAGTTTAGGTTAACGGAGGAGGAACTATTCAGAAAAAGGTGAAAATGGTCGCACTTTGCATAATTCTGTCATGTAGACAATGTCAGTGAACGATGCATGCAGAGACAACTGAATTTGATGTACATTCTATGTAGACTTTCAACACCAAAAAGTAAAAATAAGTTCATAAATAATATTACAGACTTTATCATTTAATCTATATGATGAATTATTTTATAAATGTTAACCACCAACTCCTAAATCACAAGATTTGAAAGCTAAGATTTTCCTTGTGGCATTTCTTAAAAGTTCATCCAGGGCAGGGCTTATAAGGAGTTTAATCAAAATGCACAGTGAAATGTCTGGCAAGAGGCAAGAGAAATGTCTTTGCTCTTAAGCAATATGAATAATATATGTTTAAGAGACATAAAGTACACAATTGGATGTCAAAGATATTGATTGCAAAAAATAGTTTTCACATTGAATATGTTGGAATATTTTAATAATTTATATTACTAAAATTAACTTAATTGATCTCTACATTGTTTAATATAGCTTCTAAAAAAACTATATTAAAGCTACATATGTGGCTCGCACTACTTAGCACCCCCACAGTCATCAAGTGGACTCTAGCTATGGTTTCTGAGGCTGGGCATCTTCAAGGAAGTAGAGTGCCTCATTTGTGGCCCAAGGAGTGGCTGCTGGGTTTGAACCTCTCGATCTTGAGGTTAGTACTCCAATGCTTACCTGCCAGTGCCACCAGGGCACTATGTTACTCAGTAGCCCTCCCCTTATCTGTGGTTTTGCTTTCTAAGATTTCAGAAACCAGCATTCACTCATGCTCCGAAAATGATAAATAAAACATTCTAGAAACAAACAATTCCTCAGTCTTAAATTGCACATTGATTGAAATAGCATGATGAAATTTCTCATGCCCCTCTCTTCCCAGCGCAGGATAGAAATTATCCCTTTGTCCAATGTGTCCGTGCTATATATGCCATTGCCTGGTTGTCACTTAGCAGCTATCTCAGTTATCAGAAGGGCTTGTGTTACTGCGGTGCTTGTGTTAAAGTAGCTCTTATTTTAAATAATTTAATCATTTTTAATAATTGCTCTATTTAGCTTTAGAGCCGTCCAGTCTAGTCTCAACTCTATTAACTTGGTAGGTGACCTGGACGTGACACTTAACCTCCCTGGCCCTAAATCTTCATCTGTAATTCCAGAGAGGCCTAATACAAAGCCAGCCTTTTAATAGTGAAGGCATTGAGACTATTTCCTGCCCTCTGGTTCACTGCTCTTTTCACTACACAAATATGCCACGCCGAGATTCCAGATTTTATCTTCTCAGTGGGCTCACAATACATCTCTAGTCCAGGAATTGTCTTGCAAAATAAATAGAGGTCGCTCTTCTTTAGAGGAGGTGAGTGTGGATGGGCCTAACCTCCCATGATGGAAACACCTTCAGCTACCCCACCTCCTCCTCAGCAGGTAAAAAGGGTCTTCCCACTGCACATGTTCACTGGGAGACTTTGCAATACCAAAGGGAAAAGAGTCCTGGACACATTTGCGGAAGGAACAGAATCTGAAGAACTAGGTCAGAGCAGGACTTTAAGCCAGTTCATTCCAGTTCAGCTCCTCTGCTGACAATGTGCCTTTCCACCCCAGATCTAGTAAATCAACATCTACATTTTAAACAAAATCCACCCCGGGGAGTCTTGGCCCGATGGCAGTGAGAAGACCTGAAAACCCCCCACTTGATGTCTCTGTACCAGTAATGTAGACATAAGAATTGTATCACACTGAGCACAAAAGCATCACCCCAGGGTTTGTTAGCTGTGGATTCAGATTCCACAGACCCAGCGTGCAAAGGCACATTCTCAGCAGGGGGTCAAACCAGAGGCAGGTTGGAAACCCAGCTCTAGCCCAGACTGTCTATCAAATATGTTCAGATTCTTCCCTTACAAAACGAATTACTAGTACCAGTCCAACCTATGCCCCAGGCTGACTTGGAAGTTCAAAGAAGACACACCTGAAAGTTTTCTTTAAACCAGAGAACAAGGCATAGATGACGAAGGGCTCATTCCCACCATCAAACACCAGCCCTCACACAATCACAGATCAGCAGCACTGAAAGCTGATCATCTGGGCACGTTCTGAAAATGCGCTAAATTTATTTATTCTTCAAGAGGGCAAAAATAAAGGTAGACATCATGCTTAAATGAAAGAGCACGAAGAAGAACAGTAATAGTTTACATTTCTTTTGCACTCATTACGTGGACTGACACGGATTGGCACAATGGCTTCGAGGGGCTCACACACAACAGCAGTCTGAGAACGGGGCAGGACCAGGCAGGGTTTCATTCTGTTGGAACTGACGTGATGGCACCCTGACGAACTGTTAACTAACAAGGTGGCAGTTTGAACCTACCCAGTGGCTCCCTGGAAGACCCAGTGCCATTAAGTCAGTGTCTGATGATCATTTAGGAAGCAGATAGCCTCAACCTTCTTCAACAAAGCAGCCTGTGGGTTTGAACTACTGACCTTGCAGTTAGCAATCCAATGCTTACTTGACCGTGCCACCATAAAGAAAGACTTTCCAATCTAGTCCCATAAGGACTACGGCCTAGAAAAGCCTATGATGCAGTCTGTCGTATGAGGTAGCTAGCTGTAAGTCAGAAATTGGCAAAACAGCACTTAACAACTTCTACCAAGCTTTGTTGTAAATTCTTCATTTTATCAGATTCAATCACAAGCCACAGTGCAGATGAAGAAACTAAGGCGTAGAGCAGCAGTTCTCAACCTGTGGAACGCAAATGACCCTTTCACAGGGGTCGCCTAAGAGCATCGGAAAACACATATTTCTGATAGTCTTAGGAACCGCGACACCGCTCCTCTATTGTCTTTAAGCGGGTCCGCCCACATGCAGATACGCCCACATACGAGCACCTGGCGTGAAGACTGGTACACATGCTACACCATGCTTCAAGACAAAATTTCATTTCTTTGTCATTAGAAATAAATATTTCACAATATATAATGACATATTTTTTATGATTAATCACTATGCTTTAATTATGTTCCATTTGTAACAATGAAAATACATCCTGCATATCAGATATTTACATTGAGATTCATAACTAGCAAAATTAGTTATGAAGTAGCAACAAAAACAATTTTATGGTTGGGGGGGGTCACCACAACATGAAGAACTGTATTAAAGGGTGGCTGCATTAGAAGGTTGGGAACCACTGGTGTCAGGAGTAACTGGTCCAGTGTCTCAAACATGGTAGATATCAGACAGTATTTGAAACCAGGCAGTATGGCATGGTACCTATGCTCTTAACTGTGCATTCCTGCCTCTGGAGCCCTGGTGGTACAGTAAATTAGGCGTTGGGGCTGCCAACCACAGTGTTGGCAGTGCAAATACACCAGCTGGTCCTCCGCAGACACACGAGGCTGTCTGCGCTCACCAAGATTTCTAGCTTTGGAAACGCAAAGGCACAGTGCACTCTTCCAAGAGGAGGGCTAGGCGTTGTGATCAACTCCACGGCGGTGAGTTTGGTTCGGCAACCTGTCTCTGGCCCGTAGGTTATACTCTCACATGTAAATAAGAGGATGGTCGTTTTGTGTCAAAGTATCAAGAGATGGTAATATATACTTTTTGTCACCTGCAGAGATTTTCAGGAAAGTGTTAATAATGATTACCTTTAGAGAGAGCAGTCAGTAAGATGGGGTGTGGATGGGGTGAGAGGCTTCAACCTTTCATGTTATAAACTCCTACACCGCTACTATTTTTTGACCTTTGCATATTCTTTTCATCAACAACCTAAGTAAAGGAAGCCACATATCAACTAAAAGGCTTCCTTTCTATTATGTTTTTAGCTGCCAGCAAGGTGGCCCCCAACTCATGGTGACCCCAGGCACCGCAGAATAAGGCGATGTCTAGTCCCATGCGACCCCATGACCAGTTGCAGATTGGGTTTGTGTGGTCCACATGGTTTCCATGGCTGATTTTCACAAGGTGATTGACAAGTCTTTCTTCCAGGTCCTTCTTAGTTTGGAAGCCCACTATAATTGCACAGCATCACCAAACACAACAGCTTGTGGCTGTAGGTGAGGTGCATTGGCAAGGAACTGAACCTGTCACTTGAATGGAAAGTGAAAATTCTACCAGTGAACCACCAAGGAAAGCCCCACCCTTCTATCCTTATAAATTCTTAAGCTGGCATGGTAAAGAAATCCCAGATTCTAAATTAAGCAAATCCAAGTTCAAATTATAGTTCCTTCTATCTAATGCTCTTGTGCATTTGGAAAGATACCTGAATCCCTTTTTACCAGCTCCCTGTTCAAAAGGAAAACAAAAATTCCACCTTTCTGACAGTGCTGTTGTGAAGAACTTGGTCCCCAACTTGTGCCCTGCCATCACCATTACACAAAAACCTAACTCCTTTCTCACCTCCCTCTCACAACTACTCAGATCTGCTAGTTTTATAGATAAATCTGTGTTGACCTTGCAGCGACAAAGGGCCCTTCACCAATTGGGGTTAAAGTTCACTTTTGAAAGTTCAGTTCTTATTTTGTGTGTGCTCTGGGTACATGCCGCAGAGATTTCCTCAGCACTGACAGGAGGCTTGCTGGGGATTTAGAGGCCTGGCATGCCCTACCCTTACTGGGATATTGCACTCATTTTTCTCCATTTGACTCCGTCCCCCAGTGCACATGGCCAACAGAATCAGCTGTGCTGTGCTGTCCATGGTACCCATGCTTCTGGTTGATGTGAGAATCACCTATGCTTCTATACAAAATGCTGACCCTTCACCTCCACCCCTTCTTGTCCAAGAGACTGTTTAGGACACAGATGCTACAATCCCAGGACTGCTGGGGAGAGGTTAGAATCCCGGGTAAATAACTACTATGCTACAAGCTCCCCTTACACTGAGCTGAACCAAGGATGGAAAATGAAGGAGCCTAAGGGGACTGGTGTGTGTGCCTCTGCCTCTGTTTTCAGGGTGGAAGTTATACTGATGCAGCAGTGTCTCTGATGGTCCTAGTCCGTAATCTCAACTATGAGAAGAGTAAACCGTCTCTTGTTTTCTCCTGTTTTCATGGTCCTTTCTGGGTGGGGAAGAAAAAGAAACGGTCTTTTTTTTTTTATCATTTTATTGGGGGCTCATAAACTCTTATCATAATCCATACATACATCAATTGTGTAAAGCACATTTGTACATTCATTGCCCTCTCATTCATTCTCAAAACAGTTCCTGTAGTATGACCGGTTGTTTGTAGTGATTATCTGACCTGGAGACCACCAGGGACCTTGATTTCTGGTCTTATCTTCTTTTTCTTTCCCTCTTCCTTTGTAAGTTAATTCATTCACTCATGGTTGATAGCAGCATCCTCAGGAGTCATTGGGACCCGGTATTGATTGTTAAGTGCTGAGAGGAGTCCATTTCTGACTGAAAGCAACCCCATGTGAGAGAGTGGACTTGCCTCATGGGTTTTTCCAGGCTGCAGTCTTTGCGGGAGCAGACTGCAAGATCTTTCTTCCATGGAAGGAACTCTGTTTCACTGATAGTGCTTAGAATATCATCGATTGCCAACTACAATTAAAACTAGGATCTGAAAAGGTACAACAGTAGGACTGCCTCTATGATATTTATCATTTTCCAAAAGTATATTATTTTTATTTGTTTTGCATGGTCATTAAAACACAGCACTGAGTGTGCGGCTGGGACAAGGGCAAGAAGTGTTTCATTCTGTTATACACACCCACTATGATTCATACCTGACTCAACAGCTATGTGGCTACTGAAGAGGGCTCTCTCCCTTTACTCTTTTGAAATCAACACCACATAGCCATCAGGAGTGTTGGAGAAAGATTCTTCTGAACTGAGGTCACTCACAGTAAGTAGTTGTAGGGAGAAGAGAGAGATGGTGGGCATTTATATGTAAGCACAACTCTTGGTCTTTAGAGAGCCTACACCTACACTTCCTTATCAACAATCTCATTATCAAACACTTCCCAGTTATGATGATAACAAAAAAATTCAACTATCCAACAATATTGTGTATTGACTGTGTCTATCTGGTAGCGACGAAAACCAAAGTAAGAGATGAGAGTAACATTGCTAGCTATGATGCTGTGGTTTGGCAGAGGTATGTAATGATGAAATTTGGCAGTTATGTAATGATGTGGTCATCCTCCACTTTGTGATGTGATGTGGTCCGCCTCCATTTACACATCATCCCAATTTTTGCATAACAACCTGGTCTTTGGACCTAATTACGTCACTAAGTGAAGAGTGGGTATATACGATCCTTAAAGTCTAGAAATACTAATAATAGTTAACTCATTCATTGCCACTTTGCTGACTGAGGCTCCCTAGCTGCAGGTCTATTGTCTCTTTCATCCGTTTAAAACCAAAGTACCTATTAAAAGGCTTCAAGAGTATCACGTTTAAGAACAGGCCTCTGCTGAAATGTCACTCCAGGCAAGACAACCAATGCCTCCTGGTTCTGCTAGGCCTTCCCCTCTTGGAAGTGGAAGAGAAGCGGGGCTTTCGGGAGGCTCGTAAGAAGGAAGGGAAAGCGCTCTGACTGTGCATGTCATAGCTGCTGACCCTACCAGCCAATTAAGGAGCTGCACTGCTGGGTCTCCATGGAAGTTGCAGTCAGCCTCACATGGAAGGATGATGTTTGTGACACCAGGCCCCAGGAGACAGGCATTAATGAATATTAAACAAACATACACATAGACAAACAAAGCCGAGACTATCCAAGATACTATGTCCGCAGCATTTCTTCTCAGAAATGGAGCACTTGGTCATGAGGGAAGAATGTGTCTCTCGAAAATTTCTTGGCTTTCTCTTGTCTCTACCTCGTCTCCTTGACTTTGCCTTGTATGAGTCTGAATCAGCCTGTCTCTTCCTCCCTCACCTGCTACACACTGACAGCAGATCTGACGGCACGTTTTTCCAAGACAAATGTCACCAGTTCTTTGTGCATAAATGCTTCTCTGGCAATCTGCTGCCTAACAGGACCTCTGATGAGCCAGGATGAATATCGCATGGCATGATTCCAGGCTCACACTCCATAGTGTTACAGTCAGTTTCTCCTGTAAATATACACAACTGCTGGCTCAGCACCGACTGCGGGTCATTTAAAGGACAGCGAAGCATGAGCAACAGTGAATCTACAAAAAGGGAAAAGTGAATGATGAGGGCTCTGGGTATTTCATGACGGCTCCGTTGGGGAAAGCCAAAAACTACACTCCACAGAGAAAAGAACTGCAGAAAACAGTGCTGACAAATAACGTTGGAAAACTTGCCACTTAGAACCTTGGCCTAAACTGAGGTATAATCTCCCCTTCAAGTCATTTTCCTTTACACTAAATTAATGTGGCACATGAATATCGACACGGACAGGGAGAGGAGAGAAGCCAGGAGGCAATGCATTAATTGGGCACAAAGGAGCCCAGTATACCGGATGCCTTGTTAGGACCTGGCCAAGGCTCCATACAGGAATACAGGGGGACAGGTGAGAGATTTCCATCACTCAAAGGCACAAAATCAGCCTGAATCTGCCCTAGCACCAAACTCACCTAGGAGCTCAGTGCCGAGGACCCTCCTTGAACAGTCAGAAACCCTTACGCCTTTTAAAAGGAGAACTTCTCTCCTGCCGCTTAACAAGGAAAAAACAACACAACGAATGCAGATATATAAACAGAAAAGATCATACAGCATTTCCTTCATTTGGGGAGGAAATTTTAAAAATTATTTTCACCAGATCTACACAATCAAAGGACATCAGGGATATGAGAAACTCACTCAAACTGCTTTGGGTGTCTTTAGATATCGAACTCCAGTAACCGAAGTCCATAAATTGGTATTCTCCACATAGCTTATTTTACCCAATTATATGAGGGAGACAATATGATTATCCAGGCCAGATTTCTGAGCACAAATCCGCCACGGCTCTCCATCTCCACTACCATCATCGCTCTATTGCCTAGACCTCTGCAATTGCCTCCCAATTGGTCTCTCTACAACAGCCAGGGTGAGGATTGCAAGATGCAGACTTGACCTTCCTGTTTAAAATTCCTCAGTGGAATCCCACTATTATTAAGACATAGACCATATTCGCTACACTTTAATTTTCAAGCATTCTCAGGATCCAACCACATTCGACATCTTTCCAAGCATCCTTCGCACCTGCTTTTTCTTTGGTCTAGAGACAATATCCAACCCCAGCCTCCTTCAGTTCCTCGGGAACCACCGGGGATTGCACTCCAAGGTGGGCTTCCTGATCCTGAACACAAGGGAAGGCTCCCTGGAGAAAGTGAGTCTTACCAAACGAGGAGGGTCTGGGTGAGTGGGAAGAAAAAGAAGCGCCTTCCACTAAGAAGAAGAAAACGTGAGTGACACACGAAGGCGGGTAAGGGTGCCGCTGGTGCTGGGAGTGCAAACACTGGGCAAAGCAGAGACGGCACGTTTTCAGTTGCCTTAAGGCTGAACCTGGAGTTAGAGGGGTAGAGATCCCTGACAATCGAGCGGATGAGTTGGGGCTAGAAAGTGCTTGACAAGAGTCACGCACTAGGCTACCTAACCGAAGCACAAACTACAGTAGATGGCTGTCAATTAGGCAGAGGACTAGGGCTGCATAGACTATCCTTTTGAAAATGCATGTTAAAACTCTCCAGTGCTGTGACTCTTGTTTTCACCCTTCACATACTCCAAAAGCTCATGGGGAAAAAAGTAGTAATTAAAGGCAATGGATTATTTCCATGAAATTTTTGATGCCCCTTCACATTACTGTGATTGTCGTTGGGGGTGCTGCTCAACAAATATTCCGTGTGCTAAGATCTAACTTGGTCCTCTTGTAGTTAGACGGAGCCCTATGATTCCTGCTAATCACTGGTCTGATCCAAAAGACCAGGCCAGGAAAGCTGGTAGCAGACCCTCCAGAACACCATCCCAGGAGGTAGAAGCCCTGCCAGCCTGAATCCAGAGTGAAGCCAACTCACCACACTGCGCGCCCAACTCAGGATCATCGTGCATTGCATAAGCAAGAAATAAACCTGGGTTGTTTGAAGCCACAGAGTTTTGGGGGTCATCTGCTATGGCAGCGGACTATTCCAACATGGCCATTACGGAGGAGCCCTGGCGACCAGTGGGCTGCAAGTTGGACTGCTGATCACTAGATCAGCAATTCAAACCCACCAGCTGCTCCACAGGAGAAAAAGGAGGCTTCCTACCCCATCAAGAGTTGCAGTCTCAGTAACCCACAGGAGCAGTTCTACTCTGTCCTAGAGCGTACGTGCTTTGAGACAGAATCAACTCAATGGCAGCAAGTTTTGAATGAGATTCATCACACTGATTCATCACACAGTGAGTTTTAATTAATACTGAGACAACAAAGCATAAGGAGTATGATAAACTTGAAGTGTATGGGTGTGTTTATGCCTTTACCTCCAAAAGTGAGTAAGAGCTGATTATTCCACAAGGTGGTAATAGCATTTTAATAAAGCACAAACCAGAATTGCTAAGCATCTACTTGTGATATTATAAAATTGACTGCCATGGTGTTGATGCCATATCATAACACTCTATGGGCCAGGGTGGAACTGCCCCTGTGGGTTTCTGAGACTGTTTAAGGGAGTACAAAATCCCTTTCTCCCGTGGAGCCACCGGTGGGTTCGAACTGCAGATTTTCCCGATCGCAGCTCAACTTGCAATCACTATGCCACCAGGAGAAAATAAGCAGACGTGAATGGGTGCCTAGAAAGGAAGGAGGGAGAAACTAGAAATGTAAGACTTTTAGTAAACGTATATAATAAAGTCAAATAAGTAGGCCAAGATAAGGATTTCATTTTGGATAGAATACAATGGTATAAAATGCATCATAATGATGTTATGATGTTACAACATCAAATATTAACTACTATTTGTGGGAAATTCCTGTTTCAATTATATACAAATACATACACATTTATTCTGAACCATGATGCAAAATGTATTTTTTTAATATACATGACATATTTGCCTCCACTCAAGTACTCCCTCAATGCAAGAATACTTTGTTCTATTAAACTGGCATTCCATGATGCTCACCTTCTCAGCACAATTGCTGAAGACAAAGCAGGTGAATAAGCGAATGTGGTGAAGAAAGCTGATGGAGCCTGGCTATCAAAAGATATAGCATCTGGGGTCTTAAAGGCTTGAAGGTAAACAAGTGGCCATCTAGCTCAGAAGGAACAAAGTCCACATGGAAGAAGCACACCAGCCTGTGGGATCTCGAGGTGTTGAAGAGATGAGGTATCGGCATCAAAGAACAAAGAACATTGTGAATGAGGGGGAGTGCTGGGTGGGGACCCAAAGCCCATCTGTAGGCAACTGGACATCCCCTTATGGAAGGGTCGCGGGGAAGAGATGAGCCAGCCAGGGTGCAGTGTAGCAACAATGAAACGTACAACTTTCCTCTAGTTCCTAAATGCTTCCTCTCCCCCTCCCCTACTATTATGATCCCAATTCTACCTTAAAAATCTGGCTAGACCAGAGGATGTACACTGGTACAGATAGGAACTGGAAATATAGGGAATCCAGGGCAGATGACCCCTTCAGGACCAGTGGTAAGAGTGGCAATACCAGGAGGGTGGAGGGAGGCTGGGGTAAAGAGGGGGAACCAATTGCAGGGATCTACATATAACCCCCTCCTTGGGGGATGGACAACAGAAAAGTGGGTGAAGGGAGACGTCGGACAGTGTAAGCTATGACAAAATAATAATTTATAAATTATCAAGGGTTCACGAGGGAGAGGGAAGCAGGGGGAGAGGGGGAAAATGAGGAGCTGATGCCAGGGGCTTATGTGGAGAGCAAATGTTTTGAGAATGATGAGGGCAATGAATGTATAAGTGTGCTTTACACAATTGATGTATGTATGGATTGTGATAAGAGTTGTATGAGCCCCCAATAAAATAATTTTAAAAAAGAAAAGAAAATTCAAGCCCTAAAGGACAGAAATAAGCAATCTCATACATAATTAAGTGGAGGTTCATATGTTTACTAAGAAGAATGAAAGAGCAAATCTGTCTTGGAAGAAATACAGTCGTACTGCAGCTGGGAAGGAAGGTTGGTGAGATGTCATCTCACTGTCTTTGGACATGTTATCAGGAGGGAACACCAGTCCCCTAAGAAGGACATCATGCCTGGTAGAGGGTCAGTGAAAAAGGAAGATTCTCCAAGAGATGGGTTGACCCAGTGGCTGTAACAACGAGCTCAAATAGTGCAGCCATCGTGAGGATGGCCCTGGACTGAGCAGTGTTCCATTCTGTTGTTCAAACGTGTTGCTCTGTTTTGTGTCGTTGCGCTGAGGGGGAACTTGTTCAACAGCACCAAACAGCAGCAGCAAAGATAACGGAGTAACAGGTTTTCCTGAAATAAAAGAGTTAACCTGGGAAGATTTGTGGGAATGTTCAAAATAAAAAAGAGGCCAGTCCAGGGAATCTAGGAAGGCATGATTTTAAAAATTAGGAAGGCAGACTTTGTTATTTTTAAAAAAGAATATAGCATGCAAATGTGCCTGAAACCAAGGCTCTCTGATGTGAATATAACTGGTAGAGAATTTGGATTCCTCAATTCAGAGTTCTAGACTGAGCCCTAAAAAATGGAGCAAGACTCTGAGAATGAAGATTTTTTTATGTCACCTAAACCTTGCTAACAACAATGTCAGGTGGCCCAGACAGACAGGGAAAAGGACCTTGGGGATAATTTTCAATCGCCCAAGCATAAAACTATGAGAATCTGAGTTATCATAAAGTGGGTCCAAATAGCTATATTCAGATAGATATTATGATCAATTAGTGAAAGGACTGTGCAGGATGAGGGAGGCAGAAGTATAAGAATGTCCAGAGGCCCGGGGCTCAAACAGCTAGTTGCTTCACAGAGAAAGGAATATAACCAGCCCTTAATGAAGCCTGGGAAGTCGAGAAAGGAAACGATTTTCAGTTGCAGAAATAATGAGCTGCAGTGGCTTTTAGAATTGACAAATATCCTAGCGGTATCTGGGGTCACCTGTGTGACTTCGGACTTTTTTCAAGGCCATGATGTCCCCAGAGCAAAGACATCTACTCATTAGAGGCTTCGCCTGGAGTCAGCTCACACACCCTGCTTTACTTGTGTCTTACACAGTGATGAAAAACAATAAATACCACCTGCCCATAGTTGTTTCATAAGCCCAGTGAGACCCCAAGCAAAGGAGCCAGCTCTCTACACCTGGGCACAGATGCACTGCTGACAATAATCATTATCTCTGCGTGTGTGTCTTAGAACCAGTCATCTGCATGTTCCAAAAGATGAAGGGGTATTTCATCATTAATATTGATGGTAATGTCACCCTTAGCTAAACAAAATTTGTTCAGCTTCTTCTCTGTAATTAATCTCTTTATAGCAGTGGTTCTCAACCTTCCTAATACCGCAACCCTTTTATAGTTCCTCATGTTCTGGTGACCTCCAAACATAAAATTATTTTCGTTGGTACTTAACTATAATTTTGCTACTGTTATGAATCGGGCGACCCCTGTGAAAGAGTCGTTCAACCCCCAAAGGGGTCGAGACCCACAGGCTGAGAACCACTGCTTTATAGTATAAGACATCTAGGCTCTGTATAAGCACCTCTAAAAACTCATAATTTGATCTTCACAGAGACCAAACCCATCAGTCAAAGGCAACTTGGCCACAGTTTGTGCTGGTCTGTCTCCATCTACCACAAATTCTATCTGTTCCACACACCAGCTGATAACATGATTGTAATGAAATAGTAATTAGACTAAAAACTTAACGTTTATCAGTCCCTTGACTTTCCATACTGTATCTCAGTCATCATATGAGCTCTTTTTACAGATAAAGAAATACAAGCTGAAAGGTAAAGCAATTTGTTCAAGGTCACACAGTGAGTGACAGACAGTGTAGATACTGAGTTTAGGTTCCCCACTACACTATATACTAGATAGGCTCCTTATATCTAAAAGGGTACCCCCTCCCAACACCCCTGTCTTTGAGAAGTGACAAAGGCATGTAAAGAAATAACCATATCCGACTCGTGTTGTACGAGAGGCACCAGGAAGAACGTGCTATGAGGATTGAAAGGGGGAAATGGGCTCGTCCCAATGGAGTGACCGGGACACTTCAATGAGATGAAGTCTAGCCATCCTCACTTCCAAGGAACATTCTACTGTACTTGCAGAAGGAATCCTCAAGCCAATCCTCAAAGTGCAGGTCAGAACCAGGCATTCCTGGACGAAGGATCAGCCTGAGCAATAGCAGGGCCAATGAAATAAAACAAAACACTGCCTGGTCCGGCACCATCCCCCCAATCACTATATATGAGCACATTGTTGCAGCCACTGTGTTAGCCCACCCTATGGAAGATCTCACTCTCTTTCACTGTCCCCCTACTTTACCAAGCAATATGTCCTTCTCCAGGGACAGGTCTTTCCTGATAATACGTCCAAAGAAAATGAGATGAAGTCTAGCCATCCTCACTTCCAAGAAACATTCTACTGTACTTCCTCCGATACAGATATATTCCTTATTCTGGCAGTCCAGGGAATAGTTAATATCCTTTACCAACACTCTAACGCAAAGGCACGGGGGCATGGGAAAAGGCAAAGGAGGATGCCGTTTGGCCCGAGTGTAAAGTCTATCCAGAATCCGTCACCTCTTCTTCATCCCTTTAGTCTCATGCCAAGCCTTCAACATTCTTGTTACCATATTGCACTTACTGTTCTCCATACCACCATGCCTCGCTTTTCCTAAAACCAGTGCTTCAAATTGGTTTGTTCTAGTTAGGCATCCCCCTACGCACCCCTGAGAATTTGCCTTTCCACTTTATATTGAATTACAACTCACATTTAATAAGAACCACAGGTCATTCTTAGAGATCCCCCTACTGCCCCACCCCTAATGTATACATAAGCATCATCTAGAGATCTTGCTGAACTGCAGATGCTGATTCAGGATATCTGCGGTAGAAAGGCAAATTCTCAGCAAGGGGTTAAACCAGAATGAACTAGTTCAAAGCCCTGTCTGAAACACAGCAGATGGTCTAACTCTTTAAAAATCTGTTCATAAATAAAGTCTTAAAACCTTGGCATGCTGTTCAAAGTCTATTTTAACAACCTCTTCTCCTCCCATCCCTGCCTATCCAATCTAACATATTCTCAGCCAAACCAGGTATCATACTTTCCCTCAGAAGATGGTTTCTCTGACATCTATACACAAGCAACAGTTTCTCTTGGACTGCCCCTCCTTCCTATTTACTGGTAAACTTCTATCAGCCATACAAATCCAGGCTCAAAGGTGACTCTCTCTTGTCAACTGTCTCAGACTTCCTGCCCACTCAGGCCCAGACTTGCTCCAGCCAGAATGACCTCCTTGATGATCCCTGAGCAAGCCAAACACACGGCCAAGCCAGGGTGACTGCACATGTTGCTCCCTCATCAGACACCCCTGTGGTGTACTTCCTTACTTTATGCAGGTCAGAAAGATTGGTTTTACCAGTCGATGAAACAAAGAACATTCCCTCCCACCTTGTCAAAATGAATAAACAAACATACTGCATTCCGAATCCTTTTCACGCTGTTTTACCTTCTTCATATTATATGAGCACTTGATGTGCTACTACATATCTCTAGCACTCTGACTGAGCAGGTCGGGAAACAGGCCCAAGAATTTATACTTTTAACAAATCACGAGGTGCCACTGCCGCTGCTGCTGCTGCTGATCCGTGCTTTGGGGACCAGTACTGTAGCATTGAACCATGACACCCATCTCACTTGGCTCTCCACTTCCCTTCCAGGCTGCAGTTTTGTATGTCTATGATGGGACGAGAGCTTCAGATGACTTCTTGGTTCCCTTAGTTTGTAACCACCTTACACTAAGCTCTATCCCATCTTCACTTTGCCTTTTCCTTGGAGTGTCTGCTCCAAATCTCCTGTACTTCTCTTATAGACATGGCTGTTACTAAATTTCGATTCCAAATATTCCAGGATAATCTGATTTCAGAATTCTTAATATCAAAATTGCATTATCAGTAAAGATCTTTATTCTCAATAGGCTAACATAAACTGGTTCCAGAGACTAGGGCTTGATATATCTTCTGTGGGTACCACCATTCAATCCACTGTTAAGTCTCATAATTCCATAGCTGTAACATCAATGCTTATCAAATAAAACATACTAACAGATGACGGACATTCTGACTCTCCATCACCTTCTTTTTGTTGTAATCCTGAATCTAAGCATCACAGCCCTGCCTCTGGAAAACAGGGGTTCCCAGATGATGAATTGGGGTGGGAGGAACACATCATGATTCCCCCCGAGTTCAAAGCTAATGCTCTGCCTGTAGATATGCCTACTTGAATCCCAGCCCCACCACCTTCTAGCTGTGCCACTTTAGGCAAGCAACTACCCAAAACTAAACGATCCCCATTTTATAAAACATGACTCATAATAAAAACCACCTTGCTTGGAAAATGAGAATGTACCTGCTTTGTGCTTGGCTGGCATGTGGAAGTGCACAGCAGGGGCTCTGAAGACATTAGCTATTATTGCTATTGCCCAAATGTGTTCCCTAAAAGCAGGTAGCCCCCATAGGCCAGAATGTGCCCCTATCTCCCACTGTTTTATCATTAAAACTGAAGCCAGTTCTAGAAACCTGAAATAATCCACAAGTATTTTTATAAATCCTCTTTCTTCCCAGCAAGATTTAGAACCAGGTGAGAAGGTCCCTTTCATGAAGTAGGAGCCTCAGGACAGGGAGGTATCCCTGCTCCCTGTGGAGCCACTCCAGGGTTGGGGTTAGAATCTTATCCCAAAGTCCCTACTGTTCCAGGGGGCCTGAGTCACTGTCCCTCTCCTACACGTCTGCTATCATCTGCTTTATCTTCTTCCTCTCTTGTCGCCTTCGTTGACTTCCTATCATTCCTACTAATAATTGTAACACCCATAAATAAATGAGTACTTCTAAAGCCCCAACAGCACTGAGTCCTTTACAAGATCATCTCACTTCATCTTCACAACAGCTTTATTTAGATGACACTATTTTCCCCCGTCTTGCAGAGGAGGAAACTGAGACATAGAGAGGTTAAACAACTTGCAGGGTGACACAGCCAGTAAGCCATGGCATCCAGATTCAAACCTAACCCACCCCACTCAGAGCCCCTGCTTCTAACCAGCTCCTTATACAATGACAGGAGCAGACTTCAACCATCTAAAACCACAGATGTTCTAAAAACCATCTGCCTGCACGCCAGGCAACTGCCTCCTCGACAGTGACCCAGCCAAGGTCCATCCTGAGGCCCTGAGCCCCCTGTGTGAAACCACTTCACTGCATCTTGGCATTTAATTTGCAAGAAAACTTCAAGTTACCACTACTCCCCACCCCTTCCCACACACACTCACCAAAAAAAGTAACAGGTGATAGCATCCTTACTGTGGTTCCTCAGTTGAGAAGAACCTCAATTCAGGTCATTTCCTCCTGTGTTACCATCACAGAGTGACGGTCCTACACCAGCAGAAAATGAAAAACACATAACCTAGAGACAGCTGTCCTAGAAACCCATTACACTGCCACTGGGGATTCCTGGACTGTTCCGTGATTTATACAGCCACGTGCTGCCAAAACAGATGCCCCATTTTAGATGAAGCAGGCAACAATCAAATGTGAATCTTCCATCCAAGTAAGGAAATGCTGGAGTGGGAAGGTTGTGATCTTTTCTGAGTTTGAGGAATATTCACATGTGCCCTCCTCTAGGTAGAGCTGTCAAGCTGCAAAGATACAGAAAACATTTTAACATATATCTTCTTCCCGCCCCCACACACACACCTGCACACATACACCACCACCACCACAACCACCCCACACACACAAACATTCCCTTTTTGACAGCTGTAGAAGAAAACAAAGCATTCCTTCATGCCTAACTGGGCAATCTTACTTAAATCTCCCCTTTAATAAGAAAGGATTTTCCAGTTCTTTTTTTTTTTTTTTCTTTTTAAAGATCATTTTATTGGGGGCTCTTACAGCTCTTATAACAAT
>NW_022111373.1:32015704-32035934 GCF_000313985.2 Echinops telfairi | reverse complement strand
GATGGCTGCTTGTTTACCTTCAAGCTTTTAAGACCCCAGACGCTATATCTTTTGATAGCCGGGCACCATCAGCTTTCTTCACCACAGATTTTCCAGTTCTTATAGCCAGATTAAAAATGAATGAAAACATATTGGCATATCCCTGCCCTAAAGAATAAAGCATCTCTTTTTTAACTGCTACACAATAGCATCCTGAAGTTCCATTTTAACCTTTTATGTTCACTAATTCAGATATAAACTACATGTGTATTTCTGCTGCTCTTGTTTTATAATGTAACATTTGGCCACATTGAACCCACTTAAAATGATGAGTATCTATCTCACTCCTAAATAGACTCTCTAAATAAAGATTCAGTCTAGACAGCTAGGCCAAAACATACATTCAACGCTAACAAGATCTTAAGTCCACCAGGGCTTCTTTATGAATACTAGACTGCTAGCCTTAAGGTTGAAGGTTCAAACCCACTAGCTGCTCCAAAAGAGAAAGTTCAGAGTCTCCTAAACGATGGGCTTGAACAGAGCAGAGGAGCAGGTCTTTTCACCTGTGAATAGACTGATGGGTCCAAGCCACCACCAGCCTTTCAGTTAGTGGCCACACACTCAACCCGTGTCCCATCAGGGCTCCTCTTTAAGGAATAAGTTTACAACCCCCACCCTCAAAATTGGTGTGTGTGTGTGTGTGTGTGTGTGTGTGAGAGAGAGAGAGAGAGAGAGAAAACACATGCATATGGCACTGTGGGTTCTTGAAATTATTTTAGTAGTAGAGGTCATCAAACTTAGTTTCAAGTTATTTGATGTTTGGACTGTCAAGCAGATACATCACAATAGTAATGTAAACCACTGACATCAGGTTAACCCTGACTCACAGCTACCTTTGGGCTGCCGAAACCGTGCATCTCTATGGGAGCAGACAGTCTCTCATCTTTCTCCCATGGAGTGGCTGTGGACTGTGAGCTGCCACGCTTTGAAGTCAGCACTCAAACAATCCTGAAAGGAAGTCATTTTAAGTGTTAAAAGCTGTATTGTTCATTCTGAAAGACAGCCTTTAAAAGCTGGATATTCTAATGATGGAACGCTATATGCCCAAACACTAAAAATAAAAAAGTTCTTTTTATATCATTACCTAAAAGTCTGTATATAATCCTAGCTTATGTAAAAATTTTATAACACTATTGAGGATATAAAATAAAAGTAGAAAAACTCTGTATCTATCTATATGTATTCATATCACACTCACATAGATAACCAGATAACACTATTCCATCCTACACTGAATCTGGGTTGTTTAAGAAACACTGAGCAGGGCAACACATGTACAAATGTGCTTGACACAATGGATGGATGTACGGATTGTGATAACAGTTGTACGAGTCCCCAATAAAATGATTTTTTTAATAATAAAAGTCCATAAAAAGTTAAAAAAGAAACACTAAGCAAAATTAACTGCAATTAAAAGCTGCAAACCTCTATCAGAGAAGCACATTCTGTGAGACACTTAACTTCAAACTTAAAAACTTGATTCCTTTAAACAGAACATTTAACAAGTAATCTTTTGCGTAAGATGAGATATTGGGCCATGCAAGAAAAGGCCCCCCCAAGGCCCCTTGTTTGTTGGCTTGGGTTGCTTCCCGGTTTGCTTTCCCCTCTCTTTGCACCTTATCCCTATTCATTCTCCCTCTAGCTCTCTCACCACTGAATCGTAGACATATGAAGTCCACCCTGTCTTATCTCCGGTCTTTTCTCAAGCATTCACGACTCTGTTCACAGAAACAGTGCTCTGCACAATGGGTAGGGTGCGTTTGAGAATAAGAGCAGTGCAGGCCTGTGGGTGGGCTCACACCGGACTCAGTGCCATCGAGTGGATTCTGGGTCATGAGGAGTAGGTGGGCTAGTGGTGCATTTTATTGGAGCTGCCATAGCACCAGGCCCCTTCCCTGTGCTCTCATTGGCCAGGCCAACTTCTCCAGGTGTTGAGTTAGGTACCAGCTTCAGTGAAAGCTGCTGAAATGAATTTGAGCTTGAGCCCTACTTCCTGGCATGTTCAGCTGAAGCAAGAGCCAGCTCCACAGTCGGCTGGGATGGAAATAAGAGAGCAGGTCAGATCCCAGGGGGTAGACTCGAGGGAAACACAGCCACAAGATGCTAAGCTTTGCACGCTTCTGGCTGGCGGGCTGGCATACCAAGTAGGAGCATTCAGCGTGCGCAGAAACTCGGGTTTTGTGGTATGTTCTGACCCTTCTGAGGCATGCATTCCCAAGAGCTCGTTCCAGCATTCAATCTTGTCAGCACAAACAAATCCTTCACAGCACAGGAGAGGAAACAAATCACCAAGGACCTGCACAATGTACTTTGGATAGAATAGTTCCTAAACAGGTCTCTTACAGGATTTCTATTACAATGTGCCGATAACTTTACATAAAGGGGTTATATTCAGAAGGAGGCCTATAGGGACAGATGCCGTTTTAATGCAGCTGGCATTCCAAGCACAAATAAGAACCTGTGGACAGTAGGCAGTTGAGTGTCGGGCAAGCAAACACCTTCCATAACAAGTCTTGCACATTAAGAGTTCTCAACGTGTTTTCAAGCACTAGTGATTTTTTTCCCCTTCCAAGAGCCCTGGAAAGCCACTTGGTCAAATTAAGCTGTGTCATTTTGAACATTTGTTGGAATGGACTCTAAGGTTGTGGGTTTGATCTGGAGTCTGGGGCTTAAAGGGGAAAGGTGCATGGAAATAAGGCAGAGTGGTGACGGAGAACTCAACTCTGGAGACTGAATTTGAGGTTTAGTCTGATACTTACTGGTTCTGTGACTTTGAGCAAGTCATTTGAGAACTCGGGTTGACGGGGATAGTAATGGCACCTATAACATGTAGCAGTGAGAGAAGTTTATTTTTTGTTATTTTGTTGTTATGACTGCAAAGGGACATTTTGGAGTGCTGGTATGGCTGAAATGTTTCTTGGAGGATCAGAAGGGATGGACTCGTCTCATCGTTATTATTAGAAATACAAAGAACAAGACAGTTAGCCACGACACTCTACCATCATTTTTGTTTTCTCTTTCCAAGATTTCCAATGTTTTGGGATCCCATATCATTTATTCACCCAGGTTTGCATCTACATCAAACATATCTGGCAGCAAAAAGGTTTTTTGGAGTTGGATTAACTGTTAAACAGAAGTTGAAAGAAGGCAAACCGTGAGACAAGTCCATCCCTTCCGATTCTCCATGAAAAATGCTTGCCCCAGGGTCTCATAAGCAGAAACATGGCAGTGCACAGGACCACCATCACTCCAACACATTATTTTGCAGTCAAAACAACAAAATTACCAAAAATACATTTTAGTGAAACGTAACATACAGAGACTAACTTCTCATCAAGCAGTAGTCACAGAAATTCCTGGAGTTCTCAGGCCGTGGCTTTGAATGAAGATTCTCCCACACGTCACGGCTGATGGGGGGGGGCTAAGGGATACTGCGCTTGGCTACTAAACGAAGAGTTGGGGGTTCCAGTTTCTCCCAAGGGGCCTCAGACGGCCTGATGATCTGAAATCTCAGCCACCGGAAGCTCCAGAGAACACACTTCTATCCTGACCCAAGGGGCTGCCGTGCTCTGGAACTTACTCCATGATAGACGGCAACGGAAGAAGCATTTGGGGTAGGATCTGTGAGCGAGTGCTTAATATTTGTTAAGAGGATAGTTTCTGTCCCAAAAGTCAGCTTCATCCCTAACCCTAGCCCCAAATGAATGCTGGGCACAAACTCAGTAAGCCTGGCTAGGGCCACCAGGGCTAATATCTACACACATGGTTCTGTGAGGATACAGAAGCACCTGGAAGTGATAGTTAAGACGGAACCACAGGACTGGGCTAGAATAACCAAGATTTACACGCACACATCAGCAACAAAATAGATATATTTATACACATGCACACATATACATCACCTACGGGCTCCAACCGAGCAACAACGTTGAGGAATGTGTAGCATCAGGCAGCGTTGAACTCTGTAGCACACAGGTTTGAGATGCGTGGGAACCAACGTGGTGACACCTAACAGCAACATGTGTATGTGTTCCCACACATGATCCAACATTTTCAAAGTGTGGTCCATTGAGGAGGAGAGCCAAGAGTTTTAAACTATGTTTACAACACGCCCAAGATACCACTTGCCTTTTTCCACCCTGGTCCACCAAACACTGCTGGTAGGAAAGCAATAGTGAGTTTAACAGACAAGGAAAATGAAAAAGGACTCGTTTGCATTCTAAAAAACTGAGGCGCACCCCTGATAATTCCCCACGGGTAATTGATATCTGTCCATTAAAATTCGGAATGTAGGCCAGTACTCACATTTCCATGACAGATTTTTCACTTCCCGGCCATTCCAGGCACGGCTTTCTGAGCACCGTGACACCCTTCGGGGAGGAGTTCGCCTAAGAACACAGAAGTGCTGTGTTCATATCAAACAAGTATTTGGATCTTCAGCCAACTTGTTGCTGCTCCCTTTTAAGTGGCTTCTCTTCTTCCTCCTCTGCGCTGCCTAACCTCGGGGCTGACGCCTGGAGCGTAACTGAAATCTCTGACAACAGCGGCACGCCAGGGCACTGAACTGGCGGAAAACTAAAACGCTGAAAACAACAGGCTCCTCTCAGATCAGAGCAGGGCAGGAAAGCTGCCCCACACCCTGTGCTCTGAGAGGAATTCCCATCATCGCCCCTCCAGGCTAGCCACCCAGCCAGGGGCCCTGCGTTGACCGCCAATACACCCATCTTCCTGTGTGCTCCACAGAGACGGAGCACCCCACTTCCCCTCTCACAAAAACCTGCCCGAACTCTCCACTGCTTACTGAAACCGGACCACCTAGGGACCACTGCAGGACCTCTCTGGTCTGGCTAGGAGTCCTGGTGCACAGCTGCTAACAGAAAGGGTGGCAGTTTGAACTCTCCCGGCCCATCTGTGGGAGAAAGAGGTGGGGGATCTACGTCCATAAAGAGTATATAGCCAAGAAAACCTTATCGGCAGGTCAACTCTGACACAGGGTAACTATGACTAGAAATGAGCACCCAACAACAGTATTTGGCTTCAATGCACACATTGTTTAGCTCCCCAAACACCCTTACACCCATCTGACTTATTTGTATAAATCAACATGGGCCACATTTTCAATCACCTCGATTTGTGTCTTCTCCTCCACCGTAATAGCCTCAGCCTCCCTCCCTGAATTCTGCCCATTTAAGTTACTATCCATTCTTCCAGATCCTCATCAAGTTCCCTCCGTCACGAAGCCTTCGGGGGCCTCTCACATCTGTCCATTTGTTACACTGGGCCTGCGTTAGAATTAAATGTATGCCTGTGATTTCCTCGTGTCATATATAGTCCTCAAAACTCATAGCGATTATGTTTTAATTCTACTTGAATCTCCCAGAACATAACAGTTCTTATGGTTAAACAAATCAACTTTTTTCCCCTAATAAGATCAACAATAATGTGCCCAAATCCTATTTTATAAAATTGTGATATTAAAACGAGGTAGCTTTGCGTGTGTCCTTGCTGCAGACAAAGCCAAGACCATCTGGGAAGGTGCATGAATCACTCTGCAGGGGAAGTGGGAGTCAGCGAGAGGAGGCAGGTGTGAGGGTCTGAGTTCAGGGAAAATCTGCAAAATGAGACAGTGCTCGATAAGGACGTGACAATGCTATTAATGAAGCATTCAGATGTTCGGCAGATAGAGAAAATGCATCTCAACAGTAAGCCCCCAAACATCTATCAGGGGTTCCATCTGGCCACTCATAACACATGTGCAAATCAAGAGTGTATTTCAAGGCATTTGAAAACAAGCTCCCCTTCTCTTCAGAGAATCTCACTGGAGGTTCAGTATCATTACTAAGACAATGTCTGCTCCAATTTGAGTAAGTTGTGACTACACAGATGCTAAGTCCTCCTAAACAACTGCCGCTCACTAGAACAAGGGCTATGGGGAGACGGTGCGCAGGAGATGCTGGGAAATAACTTGACCAAGCAGAGGACAGCCAGAGGAGCATGGCAGCAGGGACGCGAACTGAGAAGAACGTTTCAGGAAAGGAGGAGTGGCGGCAATGTGAAATACACTAACTGAAAACACCAAACACACTGTCACTGAGTCGATTCCAACTCAGAGCAACGCCACAGGGCAGGATAGAACCACCTTTGAGTTTCCAAGGCTGCAAAACTTTATAGAGGCAGAAAGTGTCCCCTTTCTCCTGTGAACCCCTGGTCGATTCAACTGCTGACTTTGCAATTAGCAGCACGAGATATAATCCACGATGGCACTGGGGTTCCTTTCTGTCTCGGAGCTTAAATTCTGAGCACCTGGTTTGCAAGAGGTTATGTATGGACAGCAGTAATGGCCCCAAATTCAATTTCAGAATCCCCACATAGAATCCACTGAATTCTATCTGATCTTTAAACCAAGGATGTAGAAGAGTTTAAAGGGATGCACAATCAGTAACACACTGTTTTCAGTACAGAAGAAATTTACTGAGCAAAGCCCTGGAAAAGGCAGATGGGGTTGGGATAATCCCTTGGAGTGGTAGGCTTTGGAAAGGAGCGTCTCCTCAGCCCCACCTGCAAAGGAAGAATGAAGCAGTGACATGGACTATGGGTAGGTGATGATGGGGAGGTGGGAGCGAGCAGATACAAAGGAGCATTGCCGCTAGGTTTTCTTAGTATAATAGGTCTGCTCATGTGCTGAGGCTGTGCAGGGGATGAAAATGTCTGAAGCAGCCTTTATGTGGAAAGAATAAGAGCTGAGTAAGAATGAGTGAAAAGACTGCCCTGCAGAATTGAGTGTCCACACGTGATTGAGAAATTAGGCTGGCATCTGTTGGAAGATAAGACGATTCTCTCCAGCAGCACTCTGCAATGGGGCAGATGCTACAGAGAATACAAATAGTTTCATATCTAGAGTTAGACTGAACCCCAGGGTAGTGCGGAAAAAGAGGGAGAAACCGGAGAACAATGCAGAGAACAGCTGGGACACTGCTGGTCACAGGGCCAAGACTGATTATACTAAAGAAATGAAAAACAAATAAAAAGACTCATAGCAACTTTACATGGCATCTTTGTAAAGCTTTACAGGAGTAGACAGCCTCAACTTTCTGCTCAGAGTAGGTGGAGTGTTTGAACCATCAACCTTGTAGTTAGCAGTTCAATGCTTACCTGACAAAGCTGACAGGAGGAAATGGAATGGGCGGAGGTTAACTAAGAAAATGAGCTGAAGAGAGGACAAGTAGGGGACTCTGGTCAGAAGGAGATCTAGGAGTTAAAGATTTTCAAAGTAGCTAAGCTCCAGGTCATGACAAAGTCTGGAGCTGAGTTGTGTCAGTGGACTTCTACAGCAGAATAATAAAGATCATAAAGTCAAGGAAGAAAAGAAAGAATATGAATGGCAGGGACTCTGGCGCCAACAGAACTTCTTCAATCCTGGAAACACCCCTGTCTCTGCACACTCCCATAGCGCAGTCTTTAACCACCTGGTGTGCCTATGAAGTGTGGTGAATGTGCCAAATACGATGGAGGAGCTGAACTTTTGGAAGTTTTTATTTCATTTTAATTCACTGGCACTTACATACAAATAGTCATACATAGTTAGAAGCTGCCTTATTCAACAGTGGAGTTCCCAACTTTTCCCATTAGAACCACCTGGGGAGATTTAAAAATACATAAATGCTTAAGTCCTACTCCCCGGTAATTATAATCTAATAACATGGCTGTGTATTCTCACCACCGGCGTGTTTTAAAGCTCCCCCAGGTAATTCTGCTGCATCGCCAAGATTGTGGTGAAGAACACAGACTCTGCATTCACATCACGCGAGTTTCAACCCCAGATCAACCAATTAGGAGCTTTGTCACTTGGGGCAAAAATCTCATCTGCAAAATGGGGAGACTAAAAATGCCTACCTCATAAGGTAATTCTGTGGATTAAATGACTATATATATATATTTATCACACATACCAGGGGGCTTCAAAAAGTTGGTGGGAAAACAGGTTATTTTTTAAATTCCATAAACTTTTTGAAAGATTTGAAAGATCCTTTATATAATCATGCATCACGTATTGCCCATTAGGGCAACATGTGACTACATATATGTCCATAGTCCCAAACCGCATAAAACCTATGAGGTTAAAATTTCAAAGTATATACAATGGGTCATAGTAACAATGGGCACTACTTTGCAACATGCTTCAAACACGTTTACTGTTAATGTATTATTATGTTAAAGGTTTTTGAACATGTTATAAAGATGCTTTAGTGCATCTGGAAGTGTTTCTTTAGTGTATTTTTTATGCATAGAAAGGTACACTAAATCAAACATCTTACTGACATTAGATACAACCCATACCTAACTGACCCAGCTTAACTACAAATATGACCTAAAGATAAGGTTACCTGAAAAAGAAATGTACATTAAGTCTGAAATCTCTTCACAGACAAAAGTGACTTTGCACAATAAAAAGAAGCATTTCCCTACAAACTCTACTGCAAGCATATCTCGCACTTCAAAATTAAGAGTCACACAATACACTTTTCACAGTTGAAACACAATTTCTAGGATGATAGAGTGTATTTCTGCATTCTCATTAGAAGCCAAGTTTGAGACCATTAAGAATATGTGAAAACAAACCGCCCCTTCTAAACACTCTCCTAATAAAATGCAAGCTCTGCATCAACTGAGTGTTGCAGAACACTTAAATGGTATGCTGCACAAGACCATCCACGAAGAATCCCACAAAAACTCTACCCTAGAGATCCCATATTCGACATATACTGAGAGGTGTGGCCAAGATCTTGGGAACAGAAACAATGCTGTGATTCTCTCCCAAAACAACTTACTTTCTTCTTCTGAAAAGGTGAAAACTAATTATGGTGGAGTAGAGTCCAACTCACTCGTGGCAGACCTATGTGCACAGGGTAGAATTACCCTCCACACTGTTTTCAAGGCAGCAACCTTTCCAAAGTAGATCACCAGGTTTCTCTTCCATGGTTCCTCAATGTGGGTTCAAAGTACCAACCAACCTTAAATCCTGAGAAACAAAAGCGTCATTATTGGTCAAAGCAAATTTTATTATGACCAGGTGATTCCTGAGATTTTGGGCTTTGCTCTTACATTGGGATCCTTGGGTTATGTTCACACTCATTCCGGGAGTAAGCACAGTCAGTCAAGGGCAACATTTCCACATTGGCTCCTTGATCAATGAGGAAGAACGAATGGCCACATGGAAGAAGCTGAAGTCAACCGTCATGCACCCCTACCCCCAACCCACCCAGGATTTTAAACAAAAGACAAAACAAATCCATGGAAGAATTGTAAAGAATAATACTACCATCAAAAATGTGTAATTTCCAAGGGAAGTAATTCCCATGTCTACTTAACTCACCAACTTACCACTTTGATCTATTCAGAATAATGACTATGGATTACTGAAGGTGGTAAAGATCCCAAATTCAAATATATTTTATAGAGACCCCTTTATAAAGTCTTAAACAGGACAAAGCTAAATCTGGATGAGAAAGACCATCAGTGTGAGGCTATAATGTTGGCTAAAGGATCCACAGCCAGGTAGCTAGGGGAGGATAAAAGAACATGGAAGATAAAAGAACTTGTCACAAAATCATGATTGGCAAGAGATCAATTCATCACTGTCACAAGCAGAACTACAGAAGCAAGGATTGGGATCCATACGTTATTGGAGATTAGAAACACTTAATAGGATTTCTTCTGGGGCCCTGTCACTACCACGGTTGGGATATGACTCTATCACACACAGCTGATACCCCAGTCTCCATTAAAGTGACACCAAGGGCGGTCCCAAGCAAAATTCCCTCCCCCTGGACTGGTTAAGGAATTCTAACTTACTTTCAAACACATCCTGGCTGATGGTAAAGTTTTCTACTTTTCTTGTAAATAACTGGAAAGAACTCAATTGGAGCAAGACTCAAAATGAAGCAAGAGAAAACAAAGTTGGGCTATCACTGTAAACCAAAGCCCTTTGCAAACCCAGTGGTTAGAATTTAATCTCTAATATAGAATTTTCATAAACACGTTCAGGCAGTAATGCGAAATGGCTGCTTCACCAAATGAAGGGCCTTTATGAAGCAATTCCAGCTTCTAGCACCCACTATGCAGCTGCAAACCTGGAACATACTTTACCAATACTTTATCAAAAACAGTTGCTTTTCTCTGGCTAGGTCAAAGGAGAACTTTCACATGCTTGCCCAAGGCTATACCAACTCTCTTCTCCAATCTAGTCAACAGAGACCCTGATTGTACTCACATTCTACAAATCACTCACACCACATCCACAGCGTTCATTACACAGTGCTGATTGGACCTGAAGAAGTAGCAAATCCATTAGTTATCTTCAACACAAGCAAGCTGGAGAAGAAGAAAAAGAAAGGAGTGGGATGGGAGGGAAAAGAGAGGGAGGGAGTGAAGAAGCAAGGAAAGAGCAAGGCAGAAAGAGACCCAACAGATGCAATACATTGAATCCAATAGGATCAGGACCCAGAAAATCACAGCTTCTAGAGTTCTGGAACGAAACCATGCTCTTTTCTGCAGATAACAACTGGCCTTACAACTAGGCTGTGGCAGAACCTGATTAAAGGACATCAAATAACCACGTGATCTGAATTGTCTGTAACAATCTGAATGGTATCTGGCTCACTCAGACTTAAGGTCATACCTGTGAGGACATAATCCATCATCCAAAAGTAATTACAGAAAAGAGATCAGGTTCATTCAAGTCTACAAACCAGGCCCAAGTGTTCTCAGACAGCTGGTTATAAGGAAAACTCCATGAGTCCATAGTTCTGGTATTGCAGTGTTAGAAGAACCACAATAATCTACCCATGAGGAACACTAGTGGTACTGTGGGTTAAGCACCAGACGGAGGGGTTGGTAGTCCAAATCTGCCAGCCATTGCACAGGAAAAAGCTGCAGCTGTCTGCTTTTGTAAAGATTTATAGCCTCAGAAACCCTATGTAGGGTTGCTAAGTCACAATCAAATCCATAACAGTGCATTTGATTTGGTTTTGTAGCCATTTTCTCAAAAAATACTAAATATTTTTATCTGGAGTATGGTTACACAACTGTAATTATATGCAAAAAAAACATCTATTGTACATGTAAGGCTGCTAACCAAAGGTTTGACGGTTCTAGTCCACCCAGAGTCACCATGGAAGAAAAGCTTGTGATCAACATCTAAAAATTTAGCAATTAAAAACCTTATAGAACACAGTCCTACTCAAATACACAGGAGGTTGCAGGACCCAGAGTCAATACCAAGAAAAACAAAACTTTCATTATGTATATTATATTTCATGACAATTACAGAGATGGTGCAGGACCAGGCAGGGCTTCATCCTGTAGCACACAAGTTCACGCTGAATCAAAGTCGACGGATGGCCCCTAACAGCCTAACAACACGTGTTACACTTCAATAATTTCTAAAAAATAATATTTAGGTGTAGATGGCTGTTTCTTAGGAGAAAAGTCATAGGTTGGTCCCCAGCCATGGGTTCTCTTAGGAGTTCAGTCCAACAAAGGTAAATAACAACCAGATAAGTAATTCATTAAATTTTCAGTGAGGACTTGCTTAGAGAAAATTCCCTTTTTTTTTCATAGCCAGAAGCACCCAATTATCTAATACAGCTTATCACAAAAGCCTTCATTTCTTTATACTCTCTAATCTTAATGTGGTTGGAATCAAAACTATTGATTGTTTTTCATTTGAAACAAATTAACCTCTTCCTTCAATTCCAATAATAGGGAAATATGTCCTTGAGAGTTGATTTTAAATAAAAAGCCTGGATGAAAACAATACAGATTCTTCACTTTTTTGTCTCAATATTGAATGTGCCCCAATTCAAAATACCCATTTGAACTCTATAATCCCTTAAATGAGCAGGTTAAAAAAGAAATAACTCTTTTTATCTGGGTTGGCATAGGAAACCTAATACATCTGCAAAAGCAGTCATTCGAGAAGAGAGACTGAATCTAAACACTTTTTATTAGGATAACTTTTTCTTTTCTTTTTTTCCTGATGATCCAAGACATCAAGGTAAACTACTTGAAATCGTTGGGCTTTGTCTAAGTTATCCAGTGCCATTCTAACTGAGGGAGGCCTGGTGGCATTGTGGTTATGTATTGGGCTGCGATAAGCAGTTGAAACCCGGCAGCCTCTCCGAGAGAGAAAGACAGAGCTTTCTACTGCCATAAAGAGTTACAGTTTGGGAGACTCCCGGGCAGTTCTGCCCTGTTTTATAGGGTCACTATGAATTGGCACAGATTTATGGCAATGAGTTTTGTTTTTAAATATATATAATTATAACAGAAATATCCCAAGTAGATGACTGTAATAAATAGGTATTTATTTTCTGACAATCATGGAGGCTGAAAGTTGGGGTGTCATGGCTAGGGGATGGCTTTCTCTCTGTGCTGACTCTGGAGGAGAGACCTCATCTCTTTAGAGCAGTGGTTCTCCACCTTCCAAATGCCGCTACCCTTTAATACAGTTCCTCATGTTGTGGTGACCCCCCCCAACCATAAAATTATTTTTGTTGCTATTTCATAACTGTAATCTTGCTACAGTTATGAATCAGAAGACCCCTGTGAAAGGGTCATTCAACCCCCAAAGGGGTCTTGACCCACAGGTTGAGAACCCCTGCTTTAGAGCCTCTGTGCCTGGGAAATCTTCATGCTGCTTAGCCTCACTCTCTCTCAGGATCTCCTTCATATGGGATTCTGTCATGTTTATCTCATAATACTTATTTTGAACACATCAGATTTTAAAATGTTTAGCTTAAGGTTTTCTGTTAAGACAAAGCATGAGGTAAAAAAATGTTGGTCATTATTTATTCAACAGAAAATGTGCTCTCCTAGGAAGACAGTAAGCTATGTGTTTAGAATCCAGACTGCAGATAGAGAAGCTAAACAGGTAACTAAAACTCCTTGACTGGGAGACAAGGTTTACCAGAGGACCTTGGGTCAACGTGAGAAAGTCCCTTTCTCCCCACTCCTTCCTTCTCTAGGACTGCCAAGTTCAACAAAAGCTGGGCTAAATCTAATCTGCTGTTTATTACATCCGAGGCACCATTCTGATGTTAGAGCTCAGCCCCTACAACTGTATTGATGATCCCCTCCCCAAGTCATTAAAACAGCACTCACTTTTGTTCTCTTTTATCCAAATATTTCCTTCATTGTAATTAGGTGTTGTTTTTTTTTAAGTTGACTCAAATTACCGTATTCTTTGAAAAAGCCATCAGCCAGGATCCTAGCAAACAGCATTACCAATGGAGTAACTGAGGAGAGGCTTAATCAGGAGTTATCTAGAAGATGTGGGCAGGGAAACCAACAAGAGATAGTACAGTACTTTGGAGCTGGTAACAATGGAGAACTGTTCCCAATGCCAGACTTGGAAGAGTAAAGGGAGAAGATGTCGCCAGACCCAACAACAACAATGGTAGGTAATGGCTGCCTGATTGAAGCAGTCGCCCGCCTGATACTGAAATGCAGTCAAGACCCAGCCAACCTTGTCTCAGCAGGGAGGCAGCTCAGAGAATACACACCCTAACCCATCATGTCCTCCTGCCCCCTGATCCTGCGAGCACCTTCCACTGGCTGAAACCAAAGACAGCAAGAGGCAAAGGAGTTCACTGAAATTTCCCCGACAGACCCGCCTTCCACGCACAGAGCTAAGGGGAGTTAGAACAAAAAAAACGAAGGTAGAAAGTCAAGTGGGAAGCGCCGCAGTTCCTGAAATAGGGCAAGCTTGGCACGTGAGCATGGTTTTGAGCTCTTTATCCCCCAAAGCCACCCGGATCACTAAGCTCTTGATAGGTTAATAACAAAATACAACCTCGTTCCATGTTTATTTCTTCAAATGTGCTGCTGGGAGTGCCTTCGAGTCCGTTCTCACTCACCGTGCGCACGCGTGTGCAAGCAGCCCTGCTCCACACGAGTTTCGAGGCTGAGTGAGACTTGTCAGAAGCGGACCACGAGGCTGGCCTTCTGAGGCATCTCTGGATGCCTTTCAATTTGCCAATGGTTTGACTCGTAGTCAAGTGTTTAACTATTACCCAGGGATAATCCTGTCCATTTTTTCTCACTTGCCCATAAAATCTCTTGGTTCCAAGAACTTTAATGAGGCATTTATATATGAAACATCCAATATGCATGGAAAATGGAATTAAAACGATGTGATTCTTCCGTAAGTGTCCACCTTCCCTCATCACCCACTATATACATAGACCTCACTCGGTACAGTCTCTCCCCCTGCCCTCCCCGGACCTGGTGTTCTTGCCATCTTTCCCGTAGAGCCACCACTCCACATCCCCCACTGAAGAAAGGAAGTCCTACTACCATCTTCTCCCAAGACAAGAGGATGCCTTCCTATTTCTTTCCTTTGACTCTCAGCCCAGCACCGTACTGGGCAACACAACAGGTCGCTAACAGATTCATAAACTGTATGTGGTGTGTGCTGATGCCTTTGCATTTAATGAAAGCACACATCTTCCTTTTCAGAAATACAAGTTAAATTTGAAGGTTGAAAGACCATGCGCGTGACATTTACATTTCATTTTGACTGTGCTGTTAATAAAATCTAGGTGCCTGGCTTAACAAAATGTGAACTACCTGCTCTGAAAAATAAAGAACCTCAAACACCATAATGCAGAATCAAATCTTCTCTATGATGTTATGTTTACCATCCTAGGGATATAAATCAGATGATCCAATATTGTTATTTATAAAAGATGATCAACAATTATGTGTAATTTATAATATGGGTTTATACAGAGGACTGGTGTGAGGGGGAAATAGCCTATTAAGGTCTATGGTAAAAATTATTAGAACTAGGGGAAAAACAAATTTTTCACTGCTTCAAATCATTTGAGTTCGTTATTACTCAAATTTTTTTTTAATAAATCATTTTATTGGGGGCTCATACAACTCTTATCACAATCCTTACATCCATCATGTCAAGCACACTGTTATTGTTTTTAATGATTTCAGAAGCAAATATTGAAAACAGTTGGCCTTTTGAAGGAATTTTACATCAGTCAAAGAGGGCTGTTGGCATCGTGGGTCAGGCCTCGTGCTACTAACGAGACTCGCTGTTCAAACCCACTAGCCACTCCATGGGAGAAAGATAAGGTTATTGGCATCCATAAGATCTACAGTCTCAGAAATCCTATACACATTTGCTATCAAGTCAATTGGAATCAAGTCAACGGCAGTGGGTTTGGATTCTTTTGGTTTTACACCAGTCTCATGTCTCTGGTCCTACCTGTAAAGCATCTAATTCCATTCCTTCGTCTTATTTTAGAGCAGGACTGGTTTCATTCTTGTTCAAGGCCATGGCTCCCACCATGTGGCAACTACCAACAAGAACAATACTGGTAAGTATATTGAGAGATACACTTAAGACTCAAGTACAGGTTCCACATAAGCTGAGCAAAACACCCAGGGACTGTATCTCCCTCCATCTTCCCAGTGAAGAAGGGAGTGTTAGTGCTCCCCACTTCTACTTTTCTGGCTGGGGTTCCCTTTACTTAGAGAGCACACGCTGGTCAGGGCAGGGCCAGTGTGTGGTGAGCATGGCAGCCCAGCATGGCTGTCAGAACCAGAGACTGCTGCACTGGCCTCCTCGGGCAGCTGCATTACCAGAGTTCTCATTTCTTTCTCCTCAGAGACTGAAAATCAACCTGTCTGCTTCCTTTTCCACAGCCATACCCAGATGCCCTGACACGACTTCCTCTTCCTTTGCCTGTGGCCGCATCTAGAACCAAACTCATTTTGACATGCATGCCAGCATATGTTAACTGGGTGTTATCTATATTCCGTTTCCACTAAAACATGTAAAAGTCAGTGGTTTATTGAGCAGCTATCATTATAAGCCATGCTGTAAGTATATGAGCTCATTTTCACAGCAATCCTCTTCCCCTATGACAGAGGGGAAGGTGAGATACAAAGAGCCATCTGCCCTGCCAGCAAGTGGGAAGTCCAGGAGTGAAACCCGGGCAGGCTGAAGGTGGTGGCGCCGCTCAGAACCACTGGGCAATGCTGCTTCTTGAGCCCAGCTTCAAAGCCATGTTCCTCAGGAATAAAACTGAATGACTGTGATTGTGAGCCACCAAGAGGTCCAAGATTCCATTTACAGAGAGGCCCAATGTGTTTACTTCAATAGTGGATTGTCCAAGGGAATGTTGACATGGTTTCTATAGTGCCGAAATTCCATGAGTTCATGTTCATCCAGTTTTGGAGCGCTTCCAGAAAATCAGATTAATATATGGGGAAGAGAAAACATTCATTTTTCATTTAATATATGGAAACAGAGAGCCACTCGTGTATACACTTGTCAGTTCTGCCAAAGCGCAACCCCGTTCCTGTGAGAGCTTCTCACAAAGAGAATTATTAGTGCAGACTGAGCGCTCAACTCAGAAATAAATGGCATTTTTCAAATGTCAGAAGCTTCCCCATGGAAGAGCTCGGGTCCCCCACAACACTATTAGGCTGCTGTTATCAACTGAATCCGTAAGAAAAGGAGTTCACCTGCCTTGACAGGAATTGGAAGTGGGAATAAAAAGGCTGAAAGTCCTCATTACCCAACAGTTCCTGGTTTACCCTTCAAGGAATGAACGGAAGTGGCTCTTAAGCTTAGAATTCAGGGCTGTGGGACGCTCATCACTCCAGAGCACAAAGAAAGAAACAGACGGAGAGAAATGGCATTCTCAGAAATGTCTGTGTTCCGGGGAAATGAGAAGCTCTGACAGCTAAAGATGATGACAAGGAGTAAACACCCTTGAAGTAAAGATGATTCGTTCTGCTAAACATCACCTAGGTTACTTGATAACAGGAGTCACAAACATCACTCAGAAGCCGCTTCCCCAGAGCAACCCCAACAGCAGAACTCTGAAATACACGCTCTGGTGCCGAGGATCACCACAAATGGGCTCTTTCTCTAATATTTCCCCATGCCCTATTTATTTTCCCTCCACAAATGCAGGCAAATTCTAATCCAATGCCACAAAAGATCCCTGTTTTGAGTTTTACTCTTATTTTGTATTTTAACAATATTTAAAGCATCACTTTTGTAATCAGGCAAAACTGGTCCTGGAGGAGGGTGGGCCCAGTACATCCTCCACCTCCACTGACAATGGAGATACAGAGATCTGCGTTTGAGACCAGGGCGTTTTAAAAACGCAGGAAACCATAATGCATTGTTCAGCGTGCAGCTTTCCTGGGCTTACCGAGCAGCAGCTCTCAACTCTGTGATGTCGTGATTACATCTGGCTGCTAACCTCAGGGCCAGCTCCTCTGGAGAAAGAGGCGGCTTTCTATGTCCATACCAAGCTACCCTCCAGGAACCCCACCGGGGCAGCTCGATACGGTCCTACTGGGTTGCTATGAATCGGAACCGACTCAATGGCAGTGTTTATTTTTGTACCTGAGAAGCTTTCAAAATGCCAATGTCTAAACCCCTCTTTATTAGGTGTTATCCAGTTAATTTTGAGGACACACAGTGACTGCACGCGGTGGAGTAGAACTATCCCATAGGGTTTTCTAGGCTGTATCTTTACAGGTCTTTCTCCCATGAAGCTATTGGATGCATTCCAACCACTAATCTTTCCCCCTTTTTAAATGAAGTCCTTGGTAATAACTTCAATCTTTTCTGTTTATCATGTTTACTGTCTACTGGGCCACTTGGGAGGATTTTGTTTTCTCTATGCTGAAGTGTAATCCACACCAATATACCCCATCCATGGAAGTCCATGCTTAGGGCTTCTTTTAAATCCCATCCAAGACCTACAGAATCACAATTCTGAGTGGAGGAAGAGAACATTAGTGTGTTTTTGTTGTTGCTTTTAGCACCTCTGGGTGGCAGCATGTGCAGCAAGGACTGAGAACCACTGCTTAGAAGATCCTTAAGCAATATTGTGTTGGGCTCCTGAGGTAGTTAGTTTATTGTGCCAACCGGGCCAATAAATACACATGTGAGATTAATTGAAGGGTAGAGAGATAAATGGCTCAGCGAGCCTCACCTTTCTTGTCTCTTACTCTTTGATCATCAGACCAGTGTGCGGCTGCCTTGCTTGTTCTGTGCCTCAATTTGCAAGCTACACTACTTGTGGGACACCTGACCCGTGGACTGTGACGCTGTAATTTGAGGTTCCTTCAAGACCTGCTTCACCACACCAGTGGAATTTACATCGTGAGCTGGGGACTGTCGGATCCTGTCATCTGGCTGACTGTTGGTGACCTGCCTTGCTGTTTGCTGCCTGTGCCCGGATAGCCTGAATTGCTCTACAGAGGACTACCTGGCGGCCCTCAAGACTTAAAGGACTGCCAGTGTCTCACAACTGTCTCATGGGACTGAGTTGCACTGAGCCATTTGTACTGCTTTGTAATTTAATCAACTGTTTATTTCTTATCTGTGTAAGTATATATATAATTATTAGCATTCTGGTTTTTTTTCTCTAAAGAACCCTGTCTAACACAGTTCCTAACAGTAAAGTTAGCAGTTGAAACCCACCAGCCAATCTGGAGAAGAAAGATGAGACTACCTACTTCCCTAAAGATCTACAGTCACTATGAGTTAGAATCAACTCTATAGCTGTGTTTGTTTGTTTGTTTGTTTGTTTGTTTGTTTCCCAGAGTGAGGCAGAAACACCAAAGCCAACCTCTAGAGAGAATCGTTTTGCTCACTCTTTCTACCCCGCACCTTGAAAACACAGTGAAGGTTGGTCAATCAATCCCTCGATGTAGCATCACTCCCAAAGTCTGTCTTTGACCCATTCAATATTCTGGTTTAACAAGTAAAATTAGATTCATGAATAAACCAAAGGAAAATCACAGAGAGCAAGCTACAGAAGACCCTAAGTCAATGCACAGCTGGAACCAGTAAGCTATGAGGCCTCTCCATCAAAACAAACATCCTATTCTGCACCAGCTCAGAGACACATAATCCTGCAAGGGCCAGCGATACATCTACTTCAAGGGCCAAGAAACAGAAGTTCAAATACTCAGGTGCCCCAGAGTTTAGTTCCTGGAACTTCACCTCTTTAAACCTGTTTCATTATCTATGAAACATAATAAACACATAAAAATGCTACCCAAGACTTGGAGGGCTACTATGTGGATTAATAGAATAATGCAATGTACTGTGCTCAGCACAGTTACTTTGTACTAAATAAGTACGCACTACAGCTTTACTGGAAATTGCCAGAAAGAGCTGCTGGCAGCTTCTTGGAAAGAAATGAAGATAAGCTCAAGCAGTTACCAACATTCTTTGCCACTTAAAATGTGACCCATCAGGATACCAATTATGCATGTTAATGGTTTTAACAAGACCCCGAGAGGATCTGTATTAAAAGCATAGTTTGAGGAAAACAGCTGCTATCAATCAAATCAACTCCAATTCTTATGACTCCATGTGTTCAGAATGGAACTGTGCTCCACCCCATGGATGTTTTTCCCCAAGATCTCCAGGCCTTTCTTCTGAGATGCTACTCAGTAGCCTCAAATTGCCAAACGTTTGGTTAACAGCCAAACACATGACTTATTTGCACCACGCCAGGACAGCCAGGACACAGTTTAAGAAGTAACTTTGTTGCTCAAATTCCTGCTGACACTCACCTTTTCTCCTCTTACGCATCATTAAGATTTAGGAAATCAAGATGGTGTTTTGACCAGGTGTCATGCAATTCTCAATACTAACTGGGGTCATAACAAAAGATTGAAGAATACTGAGGAACAAATACTAGTTTCTATTTTGCAAATGTTAGCAGAGGAGAGAAAAAAGTCCTGGGGAAGGTTTCCTCACAAAGTCACATGGCTCAACTGTAGTGAGAAGCAGTTATCAGGAGACGGCAGAGCCCGGGTCCTCAGGAAAAGCTGGTGAGAACTCTGGCTTTACTTTTGCCCTGTAGAGCTCAGACTCGGTGCGAGCTCAGGAAATTGGCACCTTGGCATACCAACAAAAACATGCCCCAAAGCCCCAACAAAAGCCTACTCACTCTACCCAAGGGAACGGGAAAGGGGCAGCCTAGGAAGGCAGAAAACTCTTACCCAGTAACCGTCTGTGCCAGCCAAGCACTGCAGGAAAAACGCCGGTTTCACTCCCATCCACGCCACAGAGGCCAAGTGAGGAGCTCCAATGTCCACCGCACTACTGACAAGAGCCTTCCTTTGAATGAAG
>NW_022111373.1:32013216-32014363 GCF_000313985.2 Echinops telfairi | reverse complement strand
TTTTTTAAGACAATGCTATAACTGTAATAAATACCAAATCCATTGCCATAGAGTGGATCTCAATTCATAGCACGACTATTAAGCGTTTCCAAGACTGTGAATCTTAACAGGAACAATTCAGTTCCACTGATGGTGATGCTATGTACAACCGAATGAAACACTGCCCAATCCTTCACTAGTCTCCACTGTGTCAATAAACAGCCTCGTCTTTCTCCTGAGCCTGGCTGACTTTGATGTTAACAGCCCAATGCCTAATCCAAAGTGCCACCAGAGAGCCTTCAACTCTCACAGCAATCAAAACTTTGTGAGTGGTTACATAGTATTTATACCATGATTATATTGCGTATTGTATGCTGTATAGGTCAGGGGGAGTGGGGGAGCATATAGGAGTTGATGTCCGTGCAAGTATAGGTATGGTAGTGGGCATTTGTATATACATGTTTGTATGTGCTGCATATATTCATATGTAAGTAAGAAAATTAAAAATTGCTGCTAAAATTCAGTCACCTTTATTAGACAAAAATAGCAAAATGTTAAGCTATTACTTTGCAACATATCCTACATTTAGGCTTACACACTTCAGAAAGTGGTGATTCTTGCTCTTAAATGCTATCAAGTTAGATTTGACTGATAGCAATATAATGCACAACAGAACAAGACCAGGGACTGACAACCATACAGACCATAATTGCTCATACCCACATTCAAGTTGAAGCTAAAGAAAATTAAAACCTAGTTAATAATGGCTCAGAGAAACCACAGCCTCATCTAAGCTGAGACCAGAACTAGAGAGAGCCCAACTATCATTACCGATCTCTCTGATCAGGATATAATATGAGGTCCTGGTTAGAATGGACAAAAAATGTAGACCCAAAACTCAGATTCATAACAGAACGCCCAAACTCACTGACAGGGGCTGGAGGAACCACAGAAACGATCATCCTACGACACCTTTTTAAAAACCTGGAACTGAAGTCATTCCCAGAGGTGACCTTTCAGTCAAACAATAGATTAGCCTACAAAATGAACAATAACAAGCATAAAGGCTGAGATAGTTTATTGTGCCAGCCTGGCCGATAAACACAAGTGGGATTAACTGAAGGGCAGAGAGATAAATGGCTTGGTGAGTCTCGCCTTTCTTGTCGCT
>NW_022111373.1:32011156-32012797 GCF_000313985.2 Echinops telfairi | reverse complement strand
TGTAGTGCTTTATAATTTAACTATTTCTTTCTTGTATTATATATTTATCTGTATATGATTTAACAGTTCATTTCTTGTTATATATCTAATTATCTTTATAAATAAATATACTGAATTATCGGCAATTTAGTTTTATCTCTCTAGAGAACCCTGTCTAACACAAAGGCTGAGCACTTTAAAGCAATCAACTATCCGAGACCAAAAGAGCAACATTCAACCAAAAGCATAGACAAGAGGGAAGGAGAGGTAGAAAAAACCGAATGACAGAAACCGGGAAAACAGAAAGGCATGGTGGGAACGGGGAGCATACTGACACACTGCAGGGCTGGCAACCAACATTACAGAACAAACGGTATATAAATTGTGGAAAGGAAAAACCCACATTGCTGTGAAAATGTTCACCTTAAACACAGTAACATGCTTTAAAAAGCAAACGACTGCTATTGGTGCATGAGTCAGAAGAGGACTATTCTCCGACTGTTTTCTAAGGCTGTGACTTCTCCTAAGTCAGTAACCAGGTCTTTCTTCTGCTGTGCCGCTGGGTGGACTTAGCTTCTGTCCTTTCAGAGGCAGCCGAAAATGTTAACGGTTTGCACCACCCATGGACTCAAAATCATACACAATGACCAGACACACAAACGAAACAAAAACATAACCATCTCAACTTTCTGCTATGAATACAGTTCTTAAAATGTCTCCAGACATGAGTTCATGTATCACATCAACAGAGAAGCTAGTTCAACATGGAATGGTGAAAACGTTCCCCAAGACTGATAGCTCTCGCATTGCTATCGAGTCAATTAAAACTCAGTGACCCTCTGCAGAGTTTCCAGAGAGAAAGCTCAGAATCTAACCAAGATTCATTCTGATATTTCACTTCCCTTAAACATAGGATACATTACATTCTGAAAACTTGCATCTCAAGTTTCCTCTCATTAGCAAAAAACATGTGTGCTCACTTTCTGAAATTTTGTCTATTTCTAAGACCGCCAGGTCCCTGGGTCAGAGATCAGATCCTCTAGCCTCTGCATATACTGTAGTTGGTAAGTCTTTTATAACCATCATAATTCAGCAGCTGATATAATCTCAAAAGGTAAAATGATGCAGGACCACCATTATATACATTATACATCACCAATGCAGATTAGCAGTGGTCAGAAGCCATAAGGAATTGTCCAGGTATTGTTGCCTAGATAATCTAACAACGTCATTTATAAGGCAATGAAGTAATATCACAAAGGCGTTTAACTTATGCAAAATCAGCGACATCCACTTAAAAGAGTTGTAGGACAAGGACATTTCATCAGCCCTGCCTGTTTGCGTGATCTCAGTGCTTGGACGCCTCTCACTGGCTCATTTTGAGACTCTTGAGTCTGATCATGTTAGGTTCTAGGATGGTTTTCCCTGGTCCTTGCTTCCCAACACTGAAGGAATTAATGTGGAAGCACTGTGTAAATCCAAGTAACTTTTAAGAGGGAAAGGGAAGTTTTGGGTAATTGTATTAGTCTGGGTACTTTGGAGAAACAAATCCACAGCAACTCACGTTTAAGAGACAGTTTTATGTAAAGAAAATGTGCATCACGAAAACATCCCAACCCAATGCTACCCAAGCCCACAAGTCCAACATTAACCCATTAACCC
>NW_022111373.1:32007433-32009076 GCF_000313985.2 Echinops telfairi | reverse complement strand
GGGCTTAGTGGCTGAGTTTAGGTGCATATACGACAGTGTTGCTGGTTTCTAGTGTGCCCTAGGTTGACCTTCATCAGCATGCCTGGGTAACCTTCATCTGTGCCTAGGTGACCTTGGTCAGCGCATGTCCACCTTTGGATCTTCCCCCATAGGTTTCTGAACCCTTTTATTGTGACAAAGCCAACTAATTTTCGTTTAGCATACGCATTCATTGGAGACAACCCCTTTATGCCTAATCTTATCAATCCTAGTTCAAGTGCATTTTTGTACAACATGGTCTCTAAACACAACTTCCATCTTCACCTGATGTCCAGTTAAACACATGGTCACTGTTCGACAGCAAGAGAACCATGGACTTGGGGAGAGCTATTAATAGCTCGTATTTAAAGCTGAACTCTCTGTGGTAGAGTCTTTCTAATTCCATTCACTTTCACTGCCATCGAATCTCTCCTGATGAAGAGCCCACGATCCCAAAGGCTTTGTTAGGAGTTGCAAAAATCTAATTGTGACCAATGTATTCAAGTCTAAATTCTAAAGCTCTTGATGTGTGGCATGCTCCTGTCTCCAGTGGAAGTCCTGATTCCAATTTGAATCCTGACATTAATTCAGAGGACACTTGAGTTCTTCCTGACCAGGAAACCAGCAACATGGTGGGAAAATGGGAGAGGCAGTTGTAAACTTAAGGAAGAGTATGTTTGAAAGCAGATTACAACTCCTGGGTCAGCCTAGAAAGTAGCGTATTTGTCCTCAGACTTGCACTGAGAATTGGGAAACTTGCCTGGACATGTCCTTAATAACTTACCAAAAATAGTCACATGTTATCTAGTTGAATTTAAAAGTATGGGTCCTGTTGACTATGACTAAAGGTCACCTTGTCCTGAGTCACACCCCAACCAACATGTAGCCAGCAGGTCTACTTACCAGAAGCAACCCAATAAGCTATTTAAATCTTCAGTTATGTATAAATTCCAATCACAGAGCTTTCCCATTTCTGTAATCCTGCCTGAGATCTGCCACCAATCAAGATCAGGCTGTGATTTTGTCCCCTAAGCCTGTACAAGGAGCCCTAGGACTATGAATCAGCAGACTATATTTTGGCCTCTATACTGTATACATATGAATGGTTTCCTTCAATCTGGGATATTGTCTTTATTTTGCCTTTGTCCTATTCAAAGTTTAATACAGAGGTCTCTATAGAATATGTTTGAATATGGGATCATTTTTCCCCTAGCAAACTGTGACAGCTAAAATATTGTTGCAACTTGGCTGAGACAAAATTTTCTGTGGTTCTGAAATTAAAAGCTAACCCTGTGACCTGACCTAACAAAATACAATATCCTTACTCAGGTCACAGCTCTAATGTAACCAATTACCTTTGGAGTATAGGCTGCTTCCAATACAAGTGGATGCGATGGGAAAGCTGTTCACTCTTTGCTGAATCTGCACTGCCTGCATCTGGATTATCAACCTCCCGTTTTCTTGACTTGAGCCTATGACCTGGCATATACTGCCTGTCAATACTGAAGCCTTCACTGGCTTGCCATCTGACCTGTTGAACTTGGATTGGCTCCCCTCTGCAGTCCCAACTCTGACCTGCTAACCTTGGGTCCATCCACCTCTGTGGCCACCAGTCTCTGGTCTTC
>NW_022111373.1:32004616-32006374 GCF_000313985.2 Echinops telfairi | reverse complement strand
GTCTCAGAAGCTCACAGAGGGTCGCTATGAGTCAGCACTGACTTGAAGGCAGTGGATTTCTTTTGTTTTGTTTTTTTCTTTCTCCCCTCCAACAGGAAGAACAGATTTCACTGGCACTAAGTTGCATGAAAATACTATCTACTCTTAAATGAAACCCAGCCATTCTGAAAAGCTATGTCTAGCAACTACTATGCTCACAGAGACTCTGATTTCAGGCCCACCTTCCAGCACAATTCATCCACCAGCATTTAACATGAGAGTTGCCAAGATAATTGCTTAATGGATCTGTCCAAATCTGCAATCAATCACTTTTGGTCAAAATATGATTAGTGACTGTTGCTTATAAGATACAAGATAGGCAATTTGAGAGTGCCTTTTGCTCAAAGCACTGACCTAATCAAATTTAAAGCCAAAATTTGCTCAAAGCACTGATCTAATCAAATTTAAAGCCAAAATGTCTCGATTTTATGATCTTAAATAGCAGTGTAAAATCCTATCATGCATTTGGAGTCAAAATTGAATCTACTCTTGCAAGTAGGGACTAATCATCATTACCTGAAGGAGATGTGCTAGGTAATCAAAAGTCTCCTCCCTCAGGTCCTAGCTAACAATATAAGGCAATGGAAGGACATTAAAGCTATCTGGCTGGGAGAGGAGGAAGTGAAACTATCGCTAACTGCAGGCGACATGATTCTGTACATTGAAAATTCCAAAAGCTCCACAACAGGAGTACTGACAGTGATAGAGGGATATGGCAGAGAGGCAGGATACAAGGTCAACCAACAGATGTCTATTGGTTTGCTATTCACATCAGACAAGACCACGGAAGAGGAGATCAAAAGGCAATACCCTTCACAGCCAAGAACAAATTGAAATATCTAGGGATATATTTAACAAAACAAACAAACAAACAAAAAGACTTATACAAGGAAAACTATAGGAAACCAAAAGCAACCTCCACAAATGGAAAAGTACCCCATGATCATGGATCAGAATACTCAATATAGTAGAAATGTCAATCTTACCCAAGGCACTATATAAGTTTAACAATAACCCAATTCAAATACCAACAACCTTCTTCAAAGAATTGGAAAAACTGACCACCAATTTCATATGGAGAGGAAAGAAGCCCAGAGATCTCCTTAAGAAGAAGGACAAAGTCAAAGCACTAGCCTTACCTGATATTCACATCTACTACACAGCCACAGTGGTCAAAACAGCATGGGCCTCGAATAATCACAGATACTCAGACCAATGGAAGAAGAACAGAAAAGCCCAGAAATAATACCGTAAGCAAACAGATACTATATATACCCGGGTATAAGCCGAGTTTTTCAGCACATTTTTAATGCAGTTTTTGTGGTAACATTAGGTGCCTCTGCTGATATTTGAGTTGGCTTATACTCGAGAATATACGGTAACTGATCTTTGACAAGGGCCCAAAAAGCATTAAGAAGGAAGTGGATGTCTTCTTTAACAAATGGTGCTGGAAGCAATGGATATCCACTTGTAGAAAAATGAAACAAGACCCTTACCTCACCCTGTGCACAAGAACAAACTCAAGATGAATCACAGACCTAGAAATAAAACCCCAAACGATCAGGACCATCAACATAGGAATCAGGACAAACCTAAGAACCTTGGCTCAGGGAATATATAGTCTAACTGCAATAGGGAAGGGCACACACACAGGTGAACCTGAAATCGATAAGTGGAATATACTAAGGATAAAACACCTGTGTGCATCGAAAGACTTCA
>NW_022111373.1:31969454-31999768 GCF_000313985.2 Echinops telfairi | reverse complement strand
ACAATTGAAAATTTCAGGGTTCCAAACAGAAGTAGCTATGAGGACTCAACAGAAATCTTACAAGCAAATTTTTAGAAAAACCACTGATGATTAAGGAACCCTGGTGATGGTATCGGGTTAAGTGTAGATCCGCTGGCCATGAAGGTCAACTGTCCAAAACCACCAGTCATTCCCAAGGACAAAGATGAGGCCATCTTCCACTTCCAAGGCTGACTTCCCTGAAACCCTCAGGAACATCAGGTCACTATGAGTCAGAATTAACCCGATGGCAGTGGGAAAAGTGGCTAAAAGCAATTCGGTGTCAGAGAGCAGAGTGTCTTAGGGTACAACCCTGTCCCTATGTAAATAAAATGCTTCCCTCCACCCCGCCTTGTTCAATAAAACCGTAATTTTATAAAAAGAACATCCCTTTTAGTTAACATGAACTATCACTAGTTATCACTTTATTTAAATTTTCTGTTAAAGTAAGTACACAGCCAAATAGAAAATGAGCATTGTTAATGTTTTCTCATGATGCTACCTCTCAAAAATCCTCTTACCAATGCATAAATTTGTACAAAAATATTTGCATTTGTCAATTAGCAAGGGATATTTTCTTTCAGTTCCCAGAGGACAATCTCAAAGTGAAGTGAAAAAAAGACTACTTTTCAGCAGTGTTTGATGTGTACTCTTTCCAACTCTTGAAGAACAGGTATGTAACTATGATACAATCCAGGGGGTCGGACTGGCAGCCCCGCGCGCCACATACAGCCCCTGAGGTAATTTTTTGTGGCCCGCGATGCTCTGAAATGAAAGTAGAAAAATTGTTATGAAGAAAGTACCGCTTAGGGGAGATCGAGGCAATATTGTCCACACAATTCCCTCGTTAACCCTTTAAGTACTGAAGACAAGTATACACGTGGCCCGGTGCCTTTCCTGGGGGCCTGTGGGCGTGTATAAATGCGCTCAATTCCAGCGATAATTGGAAATGGTATGTCTGCCACTCTCAGTGTCACGTAATGCAAACAGATCCCAGTAGCGAAAAGGTGAAAAAGAGCAAAAGAGCACTCTGGATTGTGGGGCTGTGAATCATACCTCCATACCTCACCGCAGCGCTAGTTCACACTTTCAGAGGGAAGCCATCACATTTGTCAGCTGTCCAACATTTTGTGTTTTTTATTAGTTTTGTTATATTTTCTGGTCACAACATAAAAGGTAAGTGAAAACTAGTAGGAGGAAAGCGCTGGCAAGTTTTGGGTAAAAAAGAATAATTTTAGTTTTATAAATAGATTAAATAAAATAAATGTTTAAATAAAAGCAATTATATAGTTTTTTAATTATCCTATCCATATTCCTGAATCCCCAATTCAAAATATAAATTTTAACAAAATGTGTAATGTGATATGGCCCGCATGAATCTTGGCTGTTGCACCAAATGGCCCACGTTTTAATTGAGTTTGATACCCCTGATATAATCTATTACAAAGCACAGATAGATTGAAATGTTCCCAATTAATTTTATGATGCTAGCAAAACCCCAGTAACAAAGGGACGCGGCGGAGGTGGGGGCAGTGCATATCTCATTCACCTACCAATCAATAAAAAACAAACTCACGGCCATTGAGTCAATGCTAATTCACAGCAACACGACGGGACAGAGTAGAACTGTCCCTGTGAGTCTCCAGACTGCAACTCTTTACTGGAGTAGAAAGCCCTATCTTTCTCCTGAGGCACAGTTGGTGGTTTTGAACTGCTGACCTTGCAGAATGCAGCCTAATGCATAACAAATACATCACCAGAGCTTCACAATCACCTACAGCAGCGGTTCTCAACCTTCCTAATGCTGCGACCCTTTAATACAGTTCCTCATGTTGTGGTGACCCCAACCACAAAATTATTTTTGTTGCTACTTCCTAACTGTAATTTTGCTACTGTTATGAATCAGGCAACTCCTGTGAAACGGTCCTTCAACCCCCACAGGGGTCACAAGCACAGGTTGAAAACTGCTGAACTACAGGATGCCAATAAACATCTCCAGCTGATTCTGATGCTTCCCCTAGTTGGGAGCCGGCATACATCAACCTTTAGACATCCCTTGCTCTAAATCCATGATGCCAGATATGTTTCAGGCTTCAAAAACTTCAGATTTAAGAAAGACAGTACTGGACATAGCGCATACGTTATACACACCTTTAGAGAGTTGGGGAGCTGTGATGTTTCTGTAGAAAAAATAATACAGGCAAATTTACACTCACTATGATAAGACTATGAATTGCATTACATGAGAGCCTATTCTTTTTCTCAAATACATCTCATTGAGGTCAGGTTTTACATCAAATGAGCTATGAAATAAACCACAACCATTGCTGTCAGGTTGATTCGAACTCAAGTGACTAGAGGACAAATCCAACTTCCCATTCGGGTTTCCATCCATCTTTGCATGAGCAGGAGGCCACATCCTTCTCCCTTGGAGTGGCTAATGGAGCCACACCACAGACCTCTAGGTTGGCACTATTCTACGAAAGCAAACATAAAGGAACCCACTTTCATCAGGTCAAGGTGAGCTCATATAGACCCCATCCAGAGCTCCATGGCCGTGAAACTTGTGGATGGCTAATTGTCTGAAGAGACTCAATGATAGTGAGTTTTGCATTTGGGGAAGGAGGGGCTTGGGAGGGGGGTGGTTATATTTATTATATCTAAATGACGCTTGATACATAGTAGGTGTTCAATAAATATTTGTTGAACAAATGAATGGGAAAAATTGCTACATGTCAAATTGTGTTATACCATATTTTATCACAATAAACATTTTTTTAAAGAGACAAAAGAGAAGATATTTTTTAAAAATCAGTCTGTATCTTTGGATCTACTGAAATTACCCCTTCATTGAAATGAAGAGACTGAGTCGTATAGTCCGAGAGGGGAGGTGTCCCTAAAACCTGAAGATCTTTATGGAGACCCCGAGGAACACATAATCAGAAGGAGGGAAACACCGATGGTGGCACCCAATGGTATGCATAATTTCTAATGCACATTTCTATCTTTCACCTCACAAGCTCCTGGCAGGTGTTCCACTTCGTAGGAAGCTCCCGCCAAGGATGTGGCTAGTCTATATTGCCATTTTTCATTTTTCCCTCTAAGTGGTACTGCTTCAGAAAGAGTTAAAGTGGTGATCTCACTGCTCATTGGTTCCTTATTCTTAGTGACATTCATATAGAATTCAACCCAGTGTTTTATATTTTTAAGAGGTATAATAGAACACAGTCTTGCAGCCTTTCAGCCCATAGCTGCATCTTCCATAAACACAGCTGTTGCACTTGGACATAACCAAAGCACCATCACCCACCGCGGGAACGCCACGTGCTAAATCCAGACAACTTTCAGTGAAGAAACAAACAGCTTCTGAAGCACCGGCCTCATAAATCAAACCCATAAAATTGTGTACGTCTTAAGTAAAATAATGTTATAGAAAATTACTTCTGTCAGATGCTAAATTGTTTCCAATGGGCCATCAAAGCCTTCAGTAATAAATTTTATTAGCTTACAAAATTAAAAGCTGTATGCATCGAGAGTAATGATTTTAAGAGACAATCAGACTTCTGAGTTCACCTACAGGGTCCAACACTGATTAAAAAGTGATGTTCAGGGAATGAGGTTTTCTGAGTAATTGAATTTTCCAGTTGTTTAAATCCAAAACATGACAGTTGAATTGAATTTTCAGGTTCTGATGTGTAAAGAATATATGAGGTTTCTAGATGCAAGAAAGCATTAACTTCAGGACATATTATAGAAGTTTCCAAATAAATATCTTGCATCAACTTTCCTTTTCGTCCTTTTATTAGGATCATGAATATACAGCACATCCAAAACTTAGGTTTTGGAATCTAAATATACTCAACGGCCGTGAATTTGCTTAGGTTTTAAGGTGATTTGGTCTACTTGGATTGGATATTAGAATATGAGACCACTTCCTAACTTGCTTATTAGCGCTGTGTAAGGCTGTCAATTCCACACTGCCCTGCGAGCCCACCCTTGGGACATAAGTGATATTGCCATGGGGGTTAGAATTATCTATCTATCTATCTATCTTCTATCTATCCATCTCTCTATATATCTTTCACCTGTCTGTCTATCCATCAAATATTGCCCATAATGACCCTGCTCTTCCCTCTACGTTACTTTGGAGACCTTTCCTCCCAGGAAAGTATCCCACCACAGTAAGTGAATATCAGTTATAACCAAATCTGCCCATGAAAGATGTACTGAAAGGACAGTCACAATTTACAGTTGACCCTGGAACAAAAAAAAAAGTGCCCCTAGACCAACTTAAGCAGCATTTTAAAATGAAAGGCCTGACAAGCCATTTCATGGCCAAGAATCATAACCCCACCCCAAGACATATTCATAACCATTCTGCAAATCAGTTACCTATTTATAACCACCTCAATTTCCTTCCTGGTAGATACATGTATAAAACTGCAAATCCCCCCGCTTCACCCCCACTCCCAGCCCTTCCCCGTCGGGGAGCTTGCCTTAGTGACTCTAGACTTGATCAACTTGATCAACCAAAGTAAAGCTTTCCTTTCACACCCATCTCATCTCTCTTTGTTTCTCAGTCCAGACCTGGGTTGGTAACAAGTACCAGGAAAATATTATTCACACAGCATGGGAAGACTGGGTAGGTAGTGAGGCCTGATGGGAATGGGACATGATTATTCTACAAAAAAAGCAAAATTGGATTAAGATTAAAAAAATAATAAAGGCAGGGATAAGCGACCTTTTTGCTTGTGCTACCTACTTCACACTGACCTGGCTATCTCAGAGAATGCCTTCCAATAAGTACATCCCTGGCTTTAGGTAAAAAATAGACCAGAGAGAGGAAAATATATGAGATAAATGGGGGGGAAAAACGCACATGCAATGTCCTAGAGGGACCAGACTTGCCCAGAATGTACTGGCCTCATTGCTGACAAGGAAAACAAAGGGAAGAGCCAGCTCCCAAACCACTGCACTGGAACTATTGCAGGCAGAGCACGGCTGAGATTTCTCTAAGGAAGACAGCCCAGCAGGCCCTGAGGCGAGCAGGTACCCTGAGAGGAAACTTTCAGGCTGTACTTCAGCTTTGCCATGGGCAAGGGACCCATGGAAGGTACGGCACTACCTTGGGGTGCAGTTCTCTGCATGGAAGTGCCTGGCCTGACCTCTCCAAACTCTGCCTGATTACTAAGCCCACAAAGGCCCCTCATCTGACTCTCATGGCCACTCGTGCCAGCTTCCAGATCGAGCTTTGACCATGGACCGCGACAGCCATATGACTACCTTGAGCCTGGACACACCCAAGCCACCCAACGGGACAACCCAACACCCACCGCAGGTCCCAAACCCACCGGCCTTCACATCACTTTCAGTCCCTCAAAGGGCAACAACTGCCACCAAGAAATAAGTATGGAACTTTGCCTAGAATGGGTTATCCAAGGACTTTTCTACAAGTGTTAAATCCATTTGCAAATTATCATTTTTTGAAATGTTAAATAACTTACAAGTTGCTCACCAGATTTTTTAGCAACAACAAGAATCGTAAAGGAAGCAAAGGTAGTAGTGATAAAGTGTAAATGCAGCACCTGGACAGAGAGAGAGAGAAGCATTGAGACATTAGTCTCCAAAAAGGTTCTCTCTAAGGGGCTGAACCTCAGAGACGTCTCAGTTAGAAATTCAAGTGGCTTCAGCAGAAATTCACAGATCATTAAATTAAAGTCAAAGACCAATAGGGCAGCAAACTAACAATTTCCCCTTACAGTTGCTGGTGATAGCTGGCAAATTTTCACAAAAATAAATCTCTCTCCTTCCCACCATTTAGAAGAACAAGCAGTTTAAGGTCACAGTTCAAAAGTGCAGTGCAGGCCTTAAAGACCACAGATTGAAGAGATGCCCAGAAGATACAGGGTCAAGGGAATCAAGATTGGAGGAGGTTAAAGGAGCGCTAGGAAGGCTGCGCCCATCACTGGAAATCAGCTTGACTACGGGTCACTAGTCCTAAGCCACGCTGGGCATTTGAATCACCTGGCCAAGGTTTTAAAATGCATCTAAGCTCCAGGACTACTCAAGCCATTTGAATCAGAAACCCCAGTCGCTTTCAAAGTTCCACAGGCAACTATGATGGGCACCCAAGGCTCAGCACGCACCATGGTGGGAGAGGGAAAGGGCCATGGCAGAAAGGGAAAAGCAGGGTTACAAACAAACAGCCCGTGTACAAAGACCCTCATGTCCACAGGCTGCCCCACGAAGGAGCTCATTTCCCTCCTGTGCTGTACCACACTACTGTCAGTCAGTACAAAGACCAGCTGGCTTTAATCTTCAGAGTGTCAACATGGTAGACCCAGGAAAAGGGAGCCCTGAAATGTCTAACCCCTGCCAGCAACTAGGACTCAGCAGGGCAAGGAAACTGTCTCAGGTCTGGCAAAGTGGCTTCCAGGCCCATTACACTGCCTGCTAAGCCCCCTGCTATGAGTTCCAGACCTAAACACACACTTAAGGGTAAATTATTGGTTTGCGGGCCTCTGAAGCTGTTGGTTCTTAAGTTAATTTAATGAGCTGTGAACTTATACGCAAGCAACTTCTGATCCCAGAAGAGAAAACCTATTGTGGAAAGACCACTTGTGCACCACTTGTCTTAGGGGACTCGGGGGAGATTCTGGGGAAAATAGTGGGAAACAATAAATTAAAGAAATGATCATTTAGGCTATAAAGTACATTGGTTTTTTATTTATTCAACTGTTTAAATTTCCTAATACAAATCTATATTAAAAATTTGAGATATAAAAAATATTCATTTTAGGAGGTCCCAGTGGCAGGGTGTGTTAGAGTTGGACTGCTAACCACAAGGTCAGCTGTTTAAAACCACCAGACGATCCCAGGGAGAAAGATGAGGCCTTCTTCTCATGCAAGGAGTTACAGTCGAGCGGCAGAAACAGCAGTGTATCTGCATGCAGAACCAAACAGGGAAGCAGCAGCTAATTAAAGTGAAGATGCTGACCAGAAAGGAGATTGAAATTGACAGTGAGCCTTCAGACAAGATGGAGCAAATTAAGGAGTGTGTGGCAGACAACGAGGAATCCCCCCATCAATAGTACCTCAGCTACAAAGGCAAACATGAACAAGGAGAAGACAGCAGCTGTTCATAAGATCTTAGGTGGTTCAGTCCTCCACCTGGTGTTGGCTCTGATGGGCCCTACCTCCTTTTTACTGCCTTATCCTGTCCCGCATCACGAAGCCTCACATAGCCTCTCATTCTCGGCAGCCCCAGAGCCACCCTCCCTGGGATGCCGGCCTTGTGGTTCTGCTGGTGGAAGACTACGAGGGCCCCAGGATGCAGTGTTTCTGGCCCAAACCCTTGCTGGCTACTGGTTTTAGTTCGTGGTCCTGTGTGCTCCCCTCTGGCAGCTACGTTCTACCTTGTCAATAAAACATTTCCCGGCCTCCTCAAAAAAGAAAAATGTTTTAAGTTACAATCTTGGAAGCAGTTCTACTCTGTCCTATAGGGTAACTATGAGTTGGAATTGTCTCAATGGCAATGAGTTGAGTGTGCACATATATATGTATATGTAGCTATTCATTCATCCTTAAAACAATACTAGATTTAGTAGATGTTACTATGCCCTCTCTAAAAAAACACAAGATCAGAAGAATCTCAGAGACACTGAGTCCAACATCACAGAGTAGAGAGGAGGTGGGATCAAGATGTAAAACAAGATTTATCTGGCTCCAAATTTGCAAGAACTAAGTTTTATCAAGAAGATTCTATATAGATAAGTGGGCCAGGGTGATTCACTGGTAGGATTCTCACCTTCCACCCTGGAGACCTAGATAAGGTCGTTATACGTTTGAATCAACAGTGGCAGGGTATGCTGAGGATTTGAATTGGATTCCCAGGGGGTGCACCTCATATCCTTGTTGCTATGATGCTACACAGGTCGATCAGCAAAGCTTCCAGACTAAACTAGACCATGAGGAAAAGTAACCTGACCATCGCCACCTGAAAATCAGTCAATGCAAACCCTCTGGATCGCAGAGATGCAGCATTTTGTTCCAGGAAGTTTGTGCAGAAAGTCGTCATCGTGGTAGCTAACAACATCTCCAAATGTTTAAATAACTTGAGAGATTAGCACTGTTAGCAAGCCAGTTCACAAGTTTATTCAAAGCCTTTAAAGTACTTCAATAGGCAATTTCTTGCTGATGCACACACAATATTTTACCAGTCATATTGAGCTTTTATTTTACCTTTAAATAACAAAACAAAAAAACCATAAAAAATTAAAAATTCAACCTCCCCAGTAATTAAAAAAAAATTTTTTTAATACAAGAAGCGCAGCCATCTTTAGGAAGGAGCCTGAGGGTACAGCTGGGGTTCTAGGAGCAGACAGGTATAGAGGTGTGAGAAGAAAAACAAGAAATTGCCCGTCAACAGACACTGTCTTAATATTATCCTCCCCACCATGTACTCTCAAGCCCCACCCAGACCAAACTTTCCAAACCACCCAGTTTCCATCTACCTACTTCTCTAGAGACCCTCTCTCACTTACTTTCCATCATGGCAGCAGCTCTTTCATTTCTCCCCCAAATGCACCCCCGTCATGCTAGCTTGCTTGCTTTCTGCCCCAGGACCTTTGCACTAGCCATGCCCTCTACCCAGAACTTTTACCTCCACTTCAAGCCCCTTCAGTTCAAAGATCACTTTCCACCCTTTTCATCAGATTCCTCCTTGTACCTGCTCACAGCCACCAACCTTTGCTCCCTGCCTTTGGAAGGTCGCTGCCCTGTCCCTGAGCAGTGGTTAAGCTTCACTGCTGCAGAAAGGCAGTGAAGTGGTGGGCCCAGTGCCCAACATCCAAAAGGTTCTCAATATATATTTGTTCAATGCACAGCCATCCAAAACACCCTTACCACCCTCCCCTCCACGCTAGTCCACTGCCACTATCTAATCCCAGGTCCTATCAACACACAACAACCGTTTTCCCAGATTCCAGGTCCCACTCACTCCAATCCAGCCTCAAATCCATACCTGCCAGTTTAATTTCCTAAAATGCCATCAGGGCACCCCTCTGCTCTGACCTATGAAGCCAAGTCTTTACTCCTCTCCGTGATCCTCACACCAGCCCTTCCCTTATGGCTAAAACCAGCTCTAATTTGACTTTCCCTTTTGCCTCTAGGTTCAGGCAGCCCCCTAATTGTCCCAGGAGTTTTACTGAACCTAAGCTTTCTGTAAATAAAAGCCCATTTATTTTAAAAGCCGAATTCAAGATCCATTTCCCCAGGAGAGCTTCACACCTGACCCAGTCAGTATCACTTTTCCAGTCTCGGTCAGCATTTAGAAAGGAGTTGTCCTCTCATAATTCTCTGTGTGCTCCTTTTCTGTCCCGCCAACACTCTGACTCGTGCTACGAAGAGGAAAAGGGCTAACGCTGGCTGTGATGCTGACGTTAGACACCACATTCGCTACGAAATAGCTAGGTGCCTCATTCAGTACTGTTAACACTGCCATTAAATTGGCTTTTCCCTATGGAAAAACCATGGATCGAAAACTGTTCTACTCAATGAAGCAGCTTTATAGAAAATAAGAGGATCTAGAAACAAGAAAAGCAAAATATGAAGAATTATAAAATCAAAATGTTTCATTCTTTTGTCCACCAAACCAGTCATCCAAGTGGTCGGAACCAGGCACTGTAATGGGTGTTCTTGGACTCAGTGTGCACTATGCGGGGAAGGAAAGAGCCGCTGTAAGCCGTGAAGGCTGCGTCGCCGTGTAAAGCTGACTGTGGCTCCGGACTAGATAAATCACAGATGCTACCTGCACGCTCGAAAACTGGCACCTGCCACCCTTGCTGCCTTACACCCAGACCATCAGACCTTCAGAGCTGGAAGGGCCACCAAGCTGTCTGTCCCACTAGGCCAGCAGTTCTCAACCTGTGGGTCACGGCCCCTTTGGGGATCGAACAACCAACCCTTTCACAGGAGTCACCCAATTCATAACAGTAGCAAAATTACAGGTATGAAGTAGCAACGAAACTAATTTTATGGTTGGGGGTCACCACAACATGGGGAACTGTATTAAAGGGTCGCAGCATTGGAAGGTTGAGAACCACTGTACTATGTCCTTAATATATTAAACATAGTTATGTTTTGATGCAAGCATTTGAACATTATTCACTAGGTTTGTTTCATACATATAAATATGTTTAACGTATTCTCTACCCAGGGGTTGAGGGGCTTTTCCTCATTCTTTACCTTCATAAGAGAAAACTATTTTTCGGTCAACATTCTCTACTAATTTGGGAGATTTTTATTCTCTTTTTTAATGTTATCCCTGCACGCACTGACATGACCAGAAATACTAGGATCAGCAAATACCCGTGTGGTTCTCACGGACTTTCTTCTCCGTCCAAAGCTTCCCTTTATGGGGAAGTAGAAAACCTACTGGTAAGCACTAAAAACTACGGGTGTTCCTACAGGCTCTCGCTCTTTTGTCTGCCGAAACTAGGAATGTAACACACTCTGGAAGAAGCCTGCAGCCAAACTGACCCAAGCAGCAGGGCTTGGCCAATGGAAGCGGAACTCCAAAACATGCGTGCAGCCAGACCTCAGAACACACCAGTCAGCCTGGCAGCTTTTCTCATCATTCTTGTGAGAACACTTAGAAGAGTGGCAACGTGGCATGTCTAACAAGCCATAGCGTCCACTCAGAACCACAGAATATGTCAAATGGGGATGGGGGGGCACTGCCTTTTGTTGTCAGTTTGCTACTCCAACCTTAAAAGGAAAGGAAAAAATTATCTAGCCACATGAGGACAAAGAGATACTGGAAAAATCAAAGCACAGATGTGGCAGATGTCTGCTCTCTTGTGACAATCAAGTAGCTTTTGTTGAAAATATGGCTTTGGTCAAGTCAGCAGCTATTGCAGAAATAAACCCGCATGGGAGAAAGCACACGGACCACACATATTCTCTGATACCAGATGAGAAAGCATTAAGTCCTTGACAATGAACATTTCCAAAAGTTGCACATTTTTTAGTAAGCCCAAAATTAAAGCCCACTACCAGGGAGTCGGTTGTGAGTCACAGTGACTCTACATAAGGTTTCCAAGACTAAACTATCCCACAGCATCATCAAGCAAGGCATATTGCTGAACGTGCCCACCTTTTTTCAGTAGCCAGTTCTTCAACTGTAAGGGCACAGATGCTACTCCTCTCTTAAAATGAATATTTAGAAGAGAAATAGTTTGCTAAAGAGCAGCTTATTATACACTTATTCTTAAACTGACCCTAATATTAATATGGAATTTGAATGTTAGGTCAAATATTTTTCTCCCTCTAACACGGGCGAACACACACACACACACACACACACACACACACACACACACACACACACACACACAGTGTTCAGTATTTGCATGTAGGAGGAAAGGAAAATTCAAGGACTTTTAATCTTGAAAACAAGGAGCCCAAATGTTTCCCCCACCATTCACAAAGGAAATCAGTGACCTGACCGGATTGATCTGCGATCAGCTGGCTTCGTTTACAGCTCTTCTGTGGCTGTCACCATTATGCCTGTGTCAATACCGGTGTTTCTAGGACACTCTCACACCTCTATCTCCCCAGGATGTCTGAAAGACAGTCTACGGGGGAGTTCTTCAGGCTTTGTTGGACAAAGATTCTGGGAAAATAATGATTTGTCAAAATTGGCAGATCCTCAAAAAAAGGCAATTCAGATTCTTACAAAGGGTAAATAATAACTTAATTTCTTAGACCACTAAAATTAACATTAGAATTGCAAGTCTTCATTTTTTATTCACAATCTACTCCCTCAAGGAATATTAACTTGCAAATGTTGCCCAAATTTCCAAACCTAAGTTTCACTTTTGGAACACATCTTCAGCACAAGCAATTCCAGTCATGCACATTTAACTTCATACTTGAGCAGACAAGCTGGCCAGTCCATTCCTGACTACCAACTAAAACTTACCAGAAATGGAAAGGGACTTATATTCAGTTATGTCATTCAAAATTGGAAAAGCTTTCACCAAGGTCGCTATCATGAAGAAAGAGCTCTTTTCAAATGATCTTCTGCTCTGTCTGACTTGGAAAACCTATTTTTCTAGAAAAACAAATACAATGATGAAACGCCTTTTTTTAAAAAACATTTTATTAGGGGCTCATACAGCTGTTATCACAATCCATACACACATCAATTGTGTAAAGTGCCTTTGTACATCATTTCTCAAAACATTTTCTCTCCACTTAAACCCCCGACATTAGGTCCTCATTTTTCCCCTCCCTCCCCGCTCCCCCCTCCTTCATGAGCCCTTGATAGTTTATAAATGGGTATTTTGTCATATCTTGCCCTGTCGATGTCTCCCTTCACCCACTTTTCGGCTGTCTGTCCCCCAGGGAGGAGGTCACACACAGTTCCTTGTAATCGGTTCCCGATGAAACGCCTTTCAAGGAAAACGGAATCTTATCTTACTGCTTACAACTCTCTAAAAACATCTGAGGAGGTAGTGGATCAATAGGAGAACTCTGCCTCCTATGCGTGAGAGTCTGTTCTATTGCTGACCAATGAACCTCATGTACAGCCACCACCTCTGTCAGTGTTGCCTGGTGTGTGGCTCTGATGTTGACCAGGCATCATTGGCGCTTCCATCAAGCTCTGATGATTTCTCCAAGTCTAGTTCTAGATCTCTGTTCCTGAAGAGAAAAAAGAATCGAACTCAGCCTTTGATCTCTAGCACTAAGCACAGTTTGGCACACAGAAAACTAGTCAGCAGAGAGTTCCCCAGAAAACTCCTTGCCTTCCCCATACCACACTCACAAAGCCTTTGTCTAATGAAAATTCACAATCCTCTTTCCACTCTCACAAAGGATACGAAAACTGGAAATTTTTGTCTGAAGTTGGACATCAACTTAAGATGCAAGTCTACCTTCAAGCCAGGTCGCAATAATTCCCATGTCCCAGTATTCACCTCCTTATACACTAAGATTGATCAGTGTGAGCAACAGAATAATGTACCCCAAAGTGATGGGAAGCCACCTCCAAGAGGTCATTCTAAAAGACTGCAACTTCCATCTTAGGCACTGGTTCTCTCTCAGGCCCACTTGCTCTGGCCATGTTCCGAGGACATGTGGTCAGAACGGAGGTATTCTGTCACTTGAGTGAGCACAAAAGAGTTTCCATCCCCAGCTGACTGCAGTCCCAGTCACAACTTGACTGGTACCTCATGAGACCCTGAACTAGAATCATCCAGATAATCTCCTGGATTCCTGGCCCACAGAAACAATAGATGATAAATGCTTCTCCTTTTACACTGCTAAATTTGAGGAATCTGTCATATAGCAATAGACAACATATGCAGGTGTGAGCTATGTTATAAACTGGTGTAAGATTATTGGCAGTCTCTAGTTAACCATACTGGCTGTAAGTATCCAAATGCTGTTCTACAGAAGGAGCCCTGGGGCACAGTGGTTAAGTACTCGGCTGCCAACTGAAAAGGAGGCAGTTGGATCCCACCAGCTATTCCACAGAGAAAGATGTGGTAGTATTCTTCTGTGAGGATTTACAATCTTGGAGATCCTATTAGGCAGTTCTTTCTACTCTGTTCTAGAGGGACATTGAGAGTCAGAATTGGCTTGATTACATTGGGTTTTGCTTTGCTTTTTTTAGCTATAGAAGTTGTAACGGATAATGATTGGTCAGCAATGAAGAAAAAGCTCTCTCCTGAGCCCGGGAAGCTCTCCCCAGTCCTGCCTTCCCGGGGCTCTCTCTGGCTCCTGGGGGCCGGGGAGCACTCCCCGGTTCTCTGTCCCCAAGGCTGCTCCTGCTCTCATGGCCGGGTTCCCCCTACGAGGACCATCAAGCAGGGTTGAGGACCTATTTACTGAAAATCAAGATGCCTATTCTCGAAAACTTCATAGGATAGAACTTAAAAAGAGTGGAAATAATTATTTCTAAAAATCACATTTTTAAAAGAATATATGGAAAAAATTAAGCCAACTCTAAATACACTAAAGACCCCACCATAAAGAAGTCTATTTTGTGACCTTTGTGATGGAACCTAGAGTATGGTTTAGAAAGACAAAGATTTCCACATTGAAATGGCAGCTTTCCTTTAACCAGGAATCCCTAGTGTGTGAGCTAAAGAAATCAATCTGAGAGGTACGTAGTTGTGATTTTCCTAAATTAGATGTCAGAATATTTTGTTTGCAAGGAGAGCGCAGTTACCCAGTTAGGTGCCTTCTAGAAGTATTAAGGTAGGTTTGCAAACCAAGCAACACAAGGCAGCAGTTCATCCACGCGGAGCTTCCACAATTCAAGTCGGATTCTGAGGAGGAGAGAGCACAAAAGATACCATTGCTGACGCCGAGATGGATTGCGGCTCAAAGTCGAGGCTAGCAGAAAGATGCTTACTTCTGCTTTACCTACTCTACAGTCATCCGATAGTATGTATTATGACAAACTAGGGACCACATGGGAAGACTGGGAATTCCAGGAGCTTGCCCTGTGCTCACCAGGAACGTGCACACGGACCAAGAGGCAGTTGTGTGCCAAGGACCACGGAATACTGCATCATTTAAAATTAAAGAGAGCTGTGGGCCGCAGTTGTATCCCTTCGCAACACGTATTCAGTCGGTCTGCTGAGTAAATGACCAGAGAAGATGGATGATATGAAGAAGAATGAGGCATCAGGATTAGAAGAGGACTTATTAACAATCTCTGACATGCAGATGACACACCTTTGCTTGCTGAAAGTAAAGCCTTGCAGTATTTGCTGATGAAGATCAGGGACTGCAGCTTTCTTTCAGTATGGATTTCAACTTTATGTAAAGAAAATTCAAATCCTCCCCACTGGGCCAATAGTCAACATCATGAACTAGAGAAAAGATGGATATTGTTGGGGATTTATTTCATTTTGCTTGGACCCCGTCAAGCAGCAGTCAAGAAATCAAAGACACATTGCACTGGACAAATCTGCTGCACAAGACCTCTTTAAGGTGGTGAAGAACAAGGCTGTCACTGTGAGCACCTGCCCCAAGCCATGCCATTTTCAACTGCCTCAGACACATGTGACAGTTGGTCAACGAGGACAGAAGATTGAAGAGTAGTTGATGCATTTAAATTATGGCTTTGCTTCAGAGTATTGAAAAGTATTCTGTACTTCCAGAAGAAGAACAAAAATCTCTCTTGGACGAAGTAGAGCCAGAATGCTTGTAGAAATGAGGATGGTGAGACTTCATCTCACAACTTCGTACGTGTCTTCAGAGAGACCAATCCCCAATAAAGGGCATGCCTGGGAAAGTAAGGCAGGGGAAAAGAAGAAGACCTTCAATGAGATGGATTGACACAGTGGCTGCAACAGTGGGCTCAAACCCAAGTACAGTTGTGAGAATATTATAGGGCTGGGCAGTGTTTCTTTTTGTTACACATAGGGTTGTTATGTGTCCAAACCAATTCCATGGTGTGGTAGTTACATAATCTGGTGTCAATTTGAGGATTAAGAGTATAGGGGTAGTGTCTATCTTGTCAATCCAGAGATAGCCAATGAGGCTTCTGTGTGGGCATGGCTTTCTCTTGAGAATTCTGGGAAATCTGATGTTTCCTCCTTGGAGGCAGGAAAGACTCTTTGCTCACTCAGACATTGCAGCTAACAAGACACATGGAACTACATTAGTGCCCTAAGTTTGGAGAAGCCGCATGGACCTGCCTTGATGCAACAAGACCTCTGAAGCCGGAGCAACCATGTAGAGACCCCTGCCAGTGCTGAGATGCTTACAATGCCACTAGATCCAAAGCCTTTCTACCCACTAGCCTGTGATTGTCCTGTATTTGGCATCATTGCATGTGTTTTGTGAGTCTGAAGAGGACTTTATAGATTGTTATCGGACATATGGGCTAATATAGGACATATGTACTTGATCTGGACTGGGCTGGGATGTTTTCTCAATGTTCAATTCCTCTTTTTATAAATCTCTTTCCTATATATATAAAAAAAAAAAAAGAAGTTGTAACGTGCTTGCTTTATGAGCTGCCACCCACGCCTGGCTAGAGATGCTGCATAATGCATGGCATCCAGACCAAGGAAAAACCCGAAGTGGTATATGCTTTTAAACCCTGACTCTAAACACTATCTTACTGGAATTGAAAACAAATTTAGATCTTGAACCACATATGGCTCTAAGGGATTCAGATAAAGTTTCCTAATTAACCTCACCTCTAGTATATAAATAATATTCACTCTTCACTTATCAATATGCTCATTATACAAAAATCAGTGGTAAAGATTTTGCATCAACATAGCTGAGCCAGGATTCTCAGACATAATGATCCCTCACAATGTGATCTCCTGGGGAATATGCCCTGCTTTTAACATAAATGGACGTGGTAGAAAAGCTTACTTGCTTTTTGCTGGGTCTGGATCCTATATCATCTAATCTCCAGTTTGCAGACTTGAGCCAGCAGTCTGCTGTGTCGCCTGCCAATCCTGGGAGTCATCAACAGCCTGCCATCTGAGCCACCTACCTGGGGTTTACTCACCTCTCTAGCCAGAAGCCTGCTATTCTTTGGTTCATCAGCCTCTGCAGTTATCTGAGTCAGAAGAAGCCACCAGCCTGACATCTGACCTCACCAACTTGGAACTTACCCACCTCTACAAACGTATGAGCTGTTTCCTTGATAGAAGCCTTATACAAACATAAGCTTTATTGGTTTTGCTCCTCTAGAAAACATCCAAAAATTACGCAAAAGTGGAAAAAGACCACATCGGGTTAAAAAAAAGTGAAATATGACTACATCATTCCATAACTGTCAAAATACAAAATTACCTAATTGTCAAATCATTGAGAATCAAGGACCAGTCAAGTTGACACATAACCTAACCATCACAGCCAGCATCCCTTTCACCTGCCAGAGGTTATCATTCATGTACAAAACATTCAGATAGATGATTTTTACTATTTACCTTGTTGAATGTGAAATGTTGGATGAGTCGCTCAGAATAGGTGGATAAGAGACATAATTTTCAGAATTCCTGTCCATCTCAGCATCTTTTCAACATAACCTACCACCTGATTATAAATATTATTCTTAGTTATTTAATCAGTAAATGTTTATTACCCCATATGAAAATCAAACTTCTAATGGGCAAGAGTCATTTTCGAATTTCTACCTAATCCACCTCTGAAATCCTGGGCACTACAATTCTGAGTACACTCTTGTAGAATTAAGTTCACAAATACATATTTTACATCACAGACACATAGCAGTGGACCAGATCCCATATAACCATCACCCTCAAAAACTATTTATGTATTTCAGATAAATGCTCCAGAACAAGACATGAAAACAAGCCTAAAAGAAAAAGAAGTAGGCTTTGGGGGCAAATTGGGAAAATTTGCACATCCTTCAAGAGCCCTTGTAAACCCAGGAGAGGCACTGAAATAATCATTATCCAGGGAAAAGATCTATCAGCCGCCTGATGATTGGACCATTTGAAACCTTTCAAGGAAAGAGCAATTCACCTTTCTGCTTTCCTCTCTCACATCCTCCCTTGGGCAATAAGAAGGGTCACTAATCAGTTTTTAATTTTCTTTCCTGGAGAGATATTCAGAAGAGAGCTGTTAAGAACTCAGGGTAAAGGCTTTGCAAAATAAAGACCAAGGAAAATCTCTGAGTGGTACAAGCTTTAATACCCTGACACTAAATAAATTATTCTAGAACTTTTGGAGAAATACGCATTTTCTAAAAGGCTAAAAATAAAATTGTAAATAATCTTCTGAAGTTTTACATAATCTTTTATGCAAACGAGTCCACTGAATGGGCAGAATGTTTCCCTCCTATAACTAAACAAGGGTGATTTAAACAAATTCAAAAGCCAAGCCTATGACAGCATAAAGGTGGGGGGTATGTGAAAAAGGTGTTTGGGAGCAAGGGAGGAGGAGATGGAACTGGCAGTAAACCTAAATGATTGTCAATAAATGCTGACCTCTTCGCTATAATGTTTTCAGCCTTTCTATGTTCCAAAAGAACTGAGAGTGGTAGGTAGATGGGAGGTTGGTGAACACTGAAAAATAGGACCAAATGGGAAACCAAGAGACACAAGTGTTGGGCACAACTGCTGGCTCTGGCAAATCACCATCACTTGTTAGGTGTCTATTTTCTTACTTATAGAATGCAAAGACTGGATACGTTGATTCCTGATGCCCACTAGGAGATCAATGATGATACAGTAGAATCTTCATCTTCCTATGAGGGACACCCCAATTCAATGTCCACCCAATGAGCCCTACATGCACTCATCTGTCAGTGAACACTCACATGTGGATAAGACGCTGAACAGTTTTCAGCAGAGCTTCAAAACAGAGACGTGGAAGAAAGGCCTGGTGGGGGTGGGGTGGAGTTACTTCTGAAAATCACTCCTTGAAAATCCTACAGATCACAATGATTCAACCTCATTGTACATGGGGTCACAATGAGCTGGACCTACATGACAACAGCTAATGGGTATTACAGCAATGTCCACTACACTATTTTAAGTGAGATCCAGTCTGTTGTCATTTATCTCATCTCTCCCTGGTTGTGTGATGCATTTTCAGAGAGCTATATAGGGATGAATTAACTGAGGACATTGGCCACAAATTGCTTTGGTATAGAGAAGCAGACAGCTGAACCATCAAGCAAAGGCATGAATAGATGGCGGGGAAATGCAATGCAAGCAGAAAGGAGTGAATGTGAAAGACTGTGTCACGCTATGACATTATCTAGATTCTAGACACAGATTCTCCTCACAAAGGGGGCTGCTGCAGCCTATACTTCCATTAATATTTTTCAAGTGTATGAATGCTTTTAACTTTTAAACTGTATTCATTCAAGCAAGATTGTAAAGTTTATATTTACGCCACTTTCAAGACCACAAAGCTTTCCAGAATGGCCCTCGGTCACAGGGGATTTTACTTGAAGTCGATAAAGCTACAGCTGCTTAGCAGGCTTTACCTGCAATCTGGCGAAGGATCACCGTAGCTTAGAGTTAAAAGGAAATCACAAAACAGGGAAGGTGTGTCTGTCTTGGGAACTGTTCTTATGTTTATATTATTTTCTAGAAGAAAAACATATCACACTGCGGTGCTCATGAAAAAAAGGAAAAAATTTTCTTTCCAGGTGAAAAATGAAAACCATACATGTGGTGATCATTTTTCTAACTTACATCTTCACTGATTAAAAGTACAAAGTCATTCTTAAAACAAATACAAATACACTTCTTCATACCTACCACCAAGTGAATTACAGAAAGAGCCTGCCAATCCTTTAAAGAAGATCAAATGGCAACAAAGTTTGTACAGAAAGTTTTTGGTAATCTAAGTACTCCTGTGCAGTTTTACACACAAAAGCAATACAGGAGCAGCATAAACCAGTCCTTCAATCATTAATGGACTAATATGTTCTGCCAACATACCTAGCACTCTTCTGGGCTCTTAAGGGTTCAACAGTGTGGAAAGCGGAGTATTTCTCAAAGTATTAAATGTCATTTATTTAAGTGGGAGTGCTGATGACACAGACAGACAAACAATGAGCTGATAATCACAAGGCGAGCTGTTCAAATCCAGCAACTGCTCTGCAGGAGAAAAATGAGGCTATCTACTCCATAAAGATTCTATAGGATCACAATGAGGCAGAATCCACTCAATGGAAATGAGGTTTTGCCTTGAATGTTTTTAAGGAGTATTTCCTTTGCTAAATTACACATTTCTCCAAAGTACCTCAGAAGAAAGACCTATTGAAAAACCCATGGATCACAGTTTTACTGTGATTCATGTGGGTTACCACTGAGTCAAAATATCCTCAATGGCACTACTTATCTTACCAAAGAACCTGTGAAAACAAACAAGCAGTGTTAAGGACTAGGCATATGGATCAATGGAACAGAACTGAGAGTCCTGGAATAAACCCTCACTTTTATGGTCGATTGATTTTTTTTAAACAAGAATGCCAAGAAAATTCAATGGGAAAAGAATAATAGTCTTTCAAATAAATGGCGCTGGGACAATGGATAGCCACATGCAAAAGAATGAAGAGTGAATTATAGACTTAAACATATGAGCCAAAGCAACAAAGCTCTTAAAACACAGAAGTAAATCTCCAAGACGCTGAGTTAGGTAATGGGTTCCTTAGCTATGACAGCAAAAGCACAAGTGACGAAAGAAAAGGATAAACTCAATTTCATCAAAATCTAAAAATTGGTGCTACAAAACTTCAAATCAAATATCTGGTAAGCAGAAAGAATAGCTTCTGGGGTCTTAAAGGCTTATCTTTAAACAAGCAGCCACCTCAATGAGGCATCAACTACGTCAACATGGAAGAAGCACACCAGTCTGCGTGATCCAAGGATTATGAGTAATAAAACCCAAACCCACAGGAGGTAATGGTTTCAGAGCTTAAAATGTGAATACCCGTTTTGCAGATGGCAATGGGTAACAGCTTAAGTCCAAAATCCACCTGCGGGTCCACACATGGATTAAGCCTGTGGTGAATCTCCTCTGATCATAGTCTAGGGATGAAAACAGCCTTGCTACTGGACAGAGGGCATTGTAAAGTCGATTATAGCAGAGGTGGTTGGTTTAAAATGTAATATCATTTGATCTCCCTTTTGACCCCTTTTTAAAGTTGCTTCAGTTTTTAATATTTCTGAATTTTTTTGATACTTGGGTTTTTCTGTGTTTCGTTTAGTCATTCTTGTTAGTTTTGTTTTTGTTTTCTTGTCTGCTTTCTGTTTTTGTTTTGTATGACCTTCTGTATATGAAAGCCAGGCTATAGAAACAATAATTGGATTAATAATTACCTAGAGGACTGACAAGGGGAAAATGTGGAGCTAACAACAATGAGCATGAGAAGACAAGGTTCTGAAATTGATTCTGGTGATGATTATACAACTCTTCTTAATATGACTGAACGACTGAATTTATGATATGTGAAATACATGCAATGACTATTTTTAAAAATAAACAATTATCTGTTAAGGAACACGTATTCAACATAAGAAACTCATAACTCAATGATAAAAAGACAATCCAATTCAAAAATGAGTAAAAGATCTGAATAGCCCTATCTCCAAACAAGATATACAAAAAGCCAGTATATGCACATGAAAAAATGTTCATTCTTATTAACTGGGAAATGCACAATGAAATACCACTTCACAATCACTAAACCCACTGCCATGGACTTTACCCTAATGCATAGTGACCCTATGGGACAAAACAGAACATAGGGTCTCTGAGGCTGCAAACCTCATGGAAGCAGACTTTCTCCCATTGAGCAACTCGTGGCTCCTAACTGCATTAGTAACCCAACACAGTGCTACATCCACTAGGATAGGGCGACAATCATAAAGACTGATTATCAAGTATTGGAGAAACTGGACCCCTCATTCACTGCTCGTGAGAATGTACAGTGGTGTAGCCACTTTGAAAACCAGCTGAAAGTTCATCAAACTAAGAAACAGAGTTGCCTTATGATGCAGCAGTTCCATTTCTGAGTATATACCTATGAGAAATCAAAACACATCCTCACAGAACCTTGTAATGAAATCTTCAGACAAATTATACCAAAATAAAAGCCAAAAAGCAGAAACCGCCCAATGACCGTCAGCTGATGAATGGGAATAGCTGCCCGTGCAATTTTACTACTCCTACTCAGCAATAAAAATGACCGAAGTACTGGCACAGGCGACATGAGCTGAGCCTTGAAACCACCGCACCAAGTGAAGGAAGCTACTCCGAAAAGGCCAAGTTTTTAAGAGCTTATTTACAGATGCATAACGTGCAGAATATGCCAGGAATGTCCAGAATATCAATAGACATAAATATTCGTGGCTACCTAGGTTTAAAAAACAGAGACCCCTGATGGGGCTGTGGTAAAACACTCAGCTGCTACTCAAAGGTCGGTGATGAGAAACCACCAGCTGCTCCATGGGAGGAAGATGTGGCAGCTGGCTCCCATAAAGATTTACAGCCTTGCAAAAACTACGGGGCAATTCCAATCTGCCCGATGGAGTGGCTATAGGACACAATCAACTTCATGAAAATCTGTTTGGGGTTTGTGGGGAGAGGAAGTTTGAGGGAAATGAGGATTTCCTAATGGGTAAAATTTTCTTTTTTGAAGTGATGAAAATGTTCTAGAATTGTGGTGCTGTTTATACAACTCTGTGAATATTCTAAAAATTACTGATGTTATTAAGGGCTGTTGAGTCAGCTGCAGCTCACAACCACCATATGGACGAAGATAAACGAAACACGAGCTGACGTACAGCAACCCTATAGGACGGAGTAGAACTGTCAAGAGGTTCTGAGACTGTAAATCTTTATGGGAGGAGATAACCTCACCTTTCTCGCACAGAGCAGCTGGTAGAGTAGAACTGCTAACCTTTCAGTTAGCTGCCCAACACATAAACCAATAGAACAAAAAAACCCTGCTCGGTTCTGCATCACCCTCACACTAGTTATTTGAGTCCATTATTTCAATGACTGTGTCATTCTATCTCCCTAAGAGTCTTCCTCTATTTATTGCTACCCCTCTACTTTACCAAGCACGATGTCCTTATTCAAGGACTGGTCGGCCCTGGTAACATATCTGAGTACATGAGACAACGTCTTGCCATCCTTGCTTCAATCGTTCCTGGGGGTGTGGCAGCAGTGGTTGGAGGGGAAATGGAGCGCTAATAACAGTGAGTACAAGAAAGTGAACATTTTAAAATTGTAGTAATAATTGCACAATTCTTCTTGATAGGATTGAACTATTCAATTGTATGATGCGTGGTTTATGTGTCAATCAAACTGTTTAAAAGCAGCAGCACTCTGGCCATACTTCCTTCAAGAGAGATGTGTTTGCTGGATTCTGTGGCACTTCAATATTCTTTGCCAATAATTATGGAATTCAAATGCCTCGATTCTTCTTTGGTGTTCCTTATTCATTGTCTTAACTTTCACAAGCATATGAAGCCTGTGTTAGACAGGGTTCTCTAGAGAAACAAAACTAGGACACTAATAATTTTATATATATTTACATAGATAGATAGACAGACAGACAGATAGATAGGTAAACATAAGATATAAACAATCTGTAAATCAGTACAAATGGCTCAGTGCAACTCACTCCCGTGAGACAGTTGTGAGACACTGGCAGTCCTTCAAGTCTTGAGGGCCGCCGGGTAAGTCCTCTGTAGAGCAAGTCAGGCTCTCTGGGCAAGGGCAGCAAACAGCAAGGCAGGTCACCAACAGTCAGCTAGATGACAGGGTCCGACACTCTCCAGCTCAAGAGATATAAATTCCAATGATATGGCAAAGGAGGTCTTGAAGGAACCTCAAATTACAGCGACATAGTCCACAGTTTAGGTGTCCCACAGGTAGTGCAGCTTGCAAATGGAGGCACAGAACAAGCAAGGCAGCCGCACACTGATCCGATGATCAAAGAGCAAGAGAGGGAGGTGAGGCTTGCCAGCCATTTCTCTCTCTGCCCTTCAACTAATCTCACATGGCCATGTTGGCACAACAAACCTACCTATCACAAAGCCAGTGAAAGTACCTTAGTCCACAAAGTGACATCTTTACTCTTTTGGGGGGATGGGTGGGTAGGCACCTTTACTCTTAACACTTTTAGAGGGGCTTTTTCTACTTCTGGAAAGAGTGACAATCTCGGAAACTCACAGGGACAACTCTACCCTGTCCTATGAGTCGGCAACAACTTGATGGTAGTGAGTTTGCAACAGACTAGTCCAATGCACTATAGCATTTGATTTCCTGATGGCTGTTTCCATGTGTGTTGATTATGGACCCAAGTAAAACTAAATTCTGAAAATATCAATCTTTTCACTATTTATCATAATGTTGTCTGCTTGTCCGGTTGTGAGGATTTTTAAATAGTACTGAGTAATATACCTTAAATAGGTGAATTGTATAGAGTTATATTTCAATAATACTACTTTTCAAAATTAAATAAGGAGGAACTTGAGCCAAACAGGTATGCTATTCACCCAGGACACCTAGAAAATAAAGGAGAGAACAGTCGTCTTTCCCAGCTTCATGAGCAAAATTACGGTGGTGCATTTTCTTATTAAGATTAATTCAATCAGCCAACACTCATCCATTTGTACAACAGAGTAGAACTGCCCCTATGGGTTTACAAGGCTATAAAATCTTTAAGGGAGTAGAAAGCCTCCTAGGGATCAGCAGGGGGTTTCAAACTGCTGACTTTGTGGTTAGCAGAGCAACATGTAACCCACTATGCTATCAGTGCTCTCCATTGATAACTACTAGGAACTGATCCTAATCAGGAATCCCCCAAAAAAGATCTTGTCCCCTCTTGCAAAGCAATCCATCTCTAATAACAACAGCTACTATTCACTGGGGGCAAAGCAAAAGGTTTCTTGAACAGCATCACTGATACTGTCAAGAACCTTGACCTAATTTTACAGAAGGGAAAAGACACCCAAAGATATTAAGTAAGTTGGCCAGGTTCTCTTATCATCAAAGAAAAAGATTTAAAGTCAGATTTAAATGGCCAAGGCCGATGCCCTTTAATTTGTCCAGGAGTTAGTCTTGCTCAGATTCCACAATCAATGCACATGGAAACAGCAGTCACCAGATCAAAAGGCACGTGGCAATGTGTAAATCTGCGGCACGACACTTCTTTACAGTGCTGAAAAGCAAGGAGGTTACCTGAAGAACTACTGTGCACCTTACCCAAGCCATGGTACTTTCGGTTGCCTCACACGCAGGTGAAAGCTTGACATTGAAAAAAGAATCAATGACTTTGCATTACGGTTGCCAAAGTGTATTGCCAGTACCATGGACGGTCAAAAGAACAAACAAATCTGTCTTGGATGAAGTGCAGCCAAAATGCTCCTTAGAAGCTAGGACGGTGAGACTTCATCTCACTTACTTTGGACATGTTATCAGGAGAGACCAACCCCTGAAAAACAACATCCCACTTGGTAAAGGAGAGGGGCAGCGAAAGAGAGGGGCACCTTTGACCAGATGGACTGACCCGGTGGCTGCAACAAGAACAATTGTGGGGCTAGCACAGGGCCGGGCAGTTGTTTGTTTTGTTGCACACGGGGTCACTGTGAGTCAAAACCTCTTCAAGGGCACCTAACAACAGCAAAAACAACGTATGTCTCCCAGGATCAGGTGAGCAGAAACATCCAAATATTACTGCAATGAAATGCATGTCCTAGTAACTTGTCCCAAGAGTGAATGCTTCTCTATCACAATGTTCTGATCTTTGTCAGTCAGAGCTCCAAGCCCTCTTCTCTTTCAACTCGCAAGGTGACGTCCCTGCATATCACAGGCCATTAATGAGTTTTCCTCCCATCCCGAGGCCTCATTCTTCCTTTTAAAGCCTGGCTTCTTGGATGATTTGCTCAGCATACAGATTGAATAAGTGTGGTGAAAGGATACAACCCTGACGCACACCTTTCCATATTTTAAGCCAGGCAGTGTTCCCTTGTTTTATTCAAACAACTGCCTCTTGGTGTGTGCACATATCACGTATACCAATAAACAAAAAACCAGTTGACCGTAAGCCAGTTCCAACTGACGTGAGGCTCCGTGTGTGTCACAGTAAAACTGTGCTCGGCAGGGTTACCATCGGCTGGTTTTTCAGAATGACATCCCCAGGCCTTTTTTTCACGGTACCTCCGGGAGGAGTCACACTACCAGCATTTCAGTGAGCAGTGAAATGCATTAACCATTTTCACTACCCAGGGACCCCTACATACTAAAAACTACATTATTGGGTACCTTCTAAACTATGAGCCTCAAATTCTTTCTTCAAATGCTCACAATCACCCTATGAGGCAGTCAGTGTACAGATAAACCAGTGACTGGCTCCAAGGGGTCCCTCACCCTGTCACAAAGAAGTATGTGCAGAATCAGGATTTCAACACAAGTTCGGGAAAGGAAGGAGCAGAGGGTACACACGGGAGGCTGGCCACACGGCACCGTGTTAGGTGGCCAGGCGTGTGAAGGCCTGGGCAAAGGAATGTGTTGGGAAACCCATTTTGACAAGTGATGATTAAGGCAGGAGAGGCTCTAAAACTGGGTTCCCCAAACACCGTTCTACATGAAGGGCCCAGTGGGCCCAAAATTGTTTTAAAAAAGAAAAACTTAGCTAGTATCTCATGGGCTAGGTTAGGGACCTGGCTGAGCCTCAGGCAAACCAGTGTCTGTATGGACAATCGATGCCAAACCAAACACTTGCCAACCAACTCCTGAAACCCAGTCCCCACAGAGGAGTGAACCCTGGGCACTGGTCAGCATGCTTTCTCCTGCGCTCAGAATGTGTCATTTTCTAAACAACGCGCTGCTGGATGGAATCCCTCTTCAGTTTCGGTCTGCTGATTCTTCCCTTGCCATCTGACCTTTCGGTTTCTGTCAGTGCGCAGGAGTACTCAGCACCTCTCCATTTCCCTTGTCAGCGCGGCCATCTCTCCTGTTCTAACTTCCTCTTGGCAGGTCAACATCCTCCCCAGGAAAACAAACCCCTCACACGTTTGGAAGCGACTGCTGGGCTCTTCCAACTCACCAGTGGTTATCAGGGGAGTTTGTAGAGGAACCGTTCAGCCCTTGGGGAAATTCTTCACAGCAATCTTCAGTTACAGATAAAGGATTTACAAAAGGTAGCATTAAAGAGAAGTGATGGTTTCACTTAAAAAAAACACACACAACAACAAAACAGAAAATATATACAGGGCTCAGAAGGAAGGAATGCAGTCCACATGTTTTGGAGAATGGTATACTCTCCACACTGCAGTTCCAGGCTTTTCTGAATCACAAACTCAACTGACTGGTTCCTGACCTTAACACACCTATTCGATGTCTACAACATGTGATAACAGATACCTGATTTATCTTATTATACCAGACTTTAAAAGCAGAACTCATGGCACAGAAGCAAAGGGCAATTACTCACACAACCCAGAGCAGGAAAATTGAAGCACCCTCCCTGTAGTGCAGTGTTGGCAAGATGCACCAGGGACTGCTAAAAAGAAGGAACAAATCAGTCTCTGGGAGAATGAAAGTAATGCAACCAGATTGTTCCTTAAAAGTGAGCATGGCGATCAAAAGGGAGGGTGGGGGTAAAGGGGGAGTCAACACCAAAGGGTACCAGAAGGAAGAAAAAGGTCCCACAGTTGATTAAGGTGATGACTGCACAACCCTTCTTGATATGGTTTAACTACTGAATTGTTTAACGTGTCCATTATAACTCGATTTAAAACTTTTTTTTAAGAGAGGATGGCAAGACTCTCGTTTGATGACTTTGGACACACCGTCAGGAAAAACCAATCCTAAAGTTGAGGGCCAGGGTAAGTGAGCCAGCAGGACAGCTCTCCAGGAGGCTGCCATGAGATGGACTGACCCAATAGCCACAGCAGTGGGCAAGCATGCTAAGCAGCGAGAAGGTGGTGCGGCTTTTGTTCTCTTCGACCTAAAGTCAGCACGAGTCGGAGCGGACTCAAAGGCAGCTAACAATACCACCCCCATGTAGGAAGACCATGCTCTGCCAAAGAAATCAATCTCAGAGATTGGCAGGTCAGAGGGAATCTGATCTGACTCGTCACATTTATAAAAGGCCTGAAGATAAATATACTTGGTATGGGAATGAAAACCTTGCGGTGGTTCATGAAAACCAAACAGTGAGTTTACTGGTGCTGTCTTGTCATGAAGCTTTAGACGACTGGATGTCAGTTGCAGATGAGGCTTATGCAACTTATGAAATGGATGGTTCAGCAAGATTATAAGGCACACAAATTTCCCTGACCATATAAATCCACACTGCAAAACCAAGTGACGTACTCAAATTACAGAATAAGAGACAAGGAAGAAATGTAACCAAATTGTAAGAATGCATTTTCCATTACTGAAATATGCCATTCTTCCAACACTCTCTCCCGTCAGAGGGAAAGGTTATAATTTTAAAAAGAAAAGCGCATGAGGAAGACTAATAGTTACCTCTAGAGAACAGAAATGGTGTGTGCCATGTTTTCTGAAATAGCTGCTAATCAGCTCTTCAATGGGCAGTCCACTGCACCATCTCATTTTCTACCCATCACCAATGTAAAAATTAGAGTATCTTGGCAACAGATTTTTCACAGTAAGATTCACTTTATTCCATGGTCTTTTCTAGTAAAAATAAAATGGCAAAAGATCCTCATTATCCAGAAGATTTTTCCATGTGTCCTTTTTCAATTATAATACTCCATTCATTCACCTATTCAAATTATATTTAATAAGCATCTATTATATGAGCTGTACAGCTCCGGTGCTGGAATCACAGGTAGGGGCTCACCAGCTGCTGAAAGAGGTAAACTTGTCCAGGAAAACAAATCCTTGTATTGTGCTAAGTGCTGTAACAGAGGTGGGAGCCACGGGCAAGTTCTTAAGTCTGCCTGGGCAGACTGAGTCAAAGGGTCCCTAGCAGATGGGACACTTGATTCAAGTCTTGAAGGTTGGTTAGAGTGAGCAGGTGCTTAGTGAAAGGCCAAAGGGTACACCCATCAGTTACTATTCTCTACTACAGCAGTGGTTCTCAACTAAGGCAAAACCAGTAAGGGGTATTTGGCAATGTCTGGGGATAGTTTTTACCACCATGACTAGGAGAGTGTTACTGTCATCTGATGCACAAAAGTATCCTACCTACTAAGCATCCTGCAATGGAAGACAAAACCCTCCAAATAAAGAACTATCCGGCCCTGCTCCATGGGCCACAACCTGGCACAAACCACGGAAAAGATAGGAGGAGTTTCTCATCTTGTTTGTAAATGGATGAAAATAACAAACCACTGTTCATATGGATGATCAAAGGAGAATCTCAGCGTCTGTCCCTACAATTGAGATTTGACTTTATCACCAGTCATGCTCAAAAGCAATCAAGGCACTGCTTCAGTTCAACTTTACACACTGTTCGGGCTGAACCTCAGAAGATTCAAGAACAAGCACAGCAACTGAACTGCAAAGTGAGCTACCAGCAGCCAAGTATAAACACTTCAATCCCTTTAAATTGTTTTTAAATCACTTTTAAATCACAGATAATAAATAGTTTTAGTATTTTTCTTTAAAAAATTACTTGTAAAATTGAGGAGCATTTTTGCATACAAGTTCCTTTTATAACATAGGGATCCAATTTTTGTTTAGAAGTTTGGATACAAAGTGCAGAAGGGTATCAGTCGCACTTGATTTAGTAACTGACTAAAGAAATAGTAAAGTAAGAGTGTTTGTTTTATACTATGTTTATAGTATAAAGCTTGTTTTACACTATGCTTTATCCTGATTCTGGTATGTGATTAATACCACAAGATATAGATATTCAAACTTAGACTTAATATAATTTGTGAAGAAAAATTGCTTTTCTAATTTCTCAAATCCTGTTTTCTCTATCAATCCAAATTGCATGACAATGAAAATACTTGGTAAGTGGGATGTTTAAAACAATCCCCACCTTATACATAACTGTTTTTCTAGTATCTTAGGAAGTTGCTGACAAAAGCATTAAAACTAACTCACACTATTATTTCACAAACCTCAGGCTGACTAGGAGGCAACTTCGTTTAAGACATAAAAGTTGCTGGAGCTTCCATCTTCCTGCCATTAATTTAGTCAAATACATCTAAGGAGAAACGAGGACCTGTGTGTTCAGTATATTACCAGCCAGAGGACTAAAATCTTGCCTAAAGAGAAATGCTAATCGACTTCATGTCTGTGAAGCCTACATTTATTTACACTCAAACCTTGTGATTTCACTAATCAAATGACTTAGAAACCTCTAAAAGAGGTTCCCAACACATTCACATTTTGCTTCCTCATGAAAAGAAGAGATCCACAGACATCCCCAGCACAAGGCAAAGAGGACCTAAACCTGTGTCCTTGAACAGACATTACTCAAAAACTAAGAGACCAACCATAGCAGAGAGCCTTGCTTGAATGAACAACAGAGACAGCAGTACAGAACAAACAGTTAAATGCTATTGTAGAGCTCAACACCCAGCCAACAGCTTTCCATTAATGTAAACTTGGGTTTTAAAAAATTGGATAGGGCTCAAACTGCCTGAAAAATTCCCTGCTTGTCAAGGGGAAGTAACCTCTAAAACAACAATAGTTCAGAAATCATTTAAAATTTGTATGAGCACAAAATGAAAAATAGTTGCATCTTATTGTCCTCATTAAAAAAAATCATGTTCTTGGAGGCTCATACAACTCATATCACAATACATACATACTTCCATTGTGTCAAGCACATT
>NW_022111373.1:31963596-31968003 GCF_000313985.2 Echinops telfairi | reverse complement strand
GTGTCGGGAAGGTGAACATCATAGAATGCCACAAAGTGTTCTTGTGTTGAGGTAGTACTTGTCCATCTGCTACCTTAATGCTAAACCAATAAATATATGTACAAAGATCTATTTCCCCATCGTCATATATAAATATATTTACATGTGTACATACCTGTATTTAGACCTCTGTAAATGACCTTTGCCCCCTAGTTCTTTCCTCTGTTTCCTTTTACTTTCTTCTTGTCCCACTCTCATGCTCAGCCTTCATTTGGGTTTCAGTAATTTCTCTTGGTTACATTGCCCTTGATCAAGCCATACCAGACCTCCTACACCCTCCTTCCCCCAATGAATTTTAGATCACTTATCCCTGGATTTGTTAACACCCCTGCCTCCCAGAGCCATCGGTCCCGTTGTTTTCTCCTCCAGAATGTTTATCCTGCCTATCTTATCTTTGCTCTGTCTTGTTTTCTGTCCACATTTTTAAGTGAAAACCATTTTCCAGTTCAATGTTACCCATCCCTAACACAAAAAATGTGAAAGACTTTCTGTGGACACACATCTTCAGTTTTTGAAGTCAATGAAAAAACTTTTATCTAAATTGCAGAAAATCACTCTTTAACTAACATTGCAATCTGTAATTCGGTTTTTAGATAAATCCAAAAGGTTTTCAAAAATATTTGTATGCTATTTATAAGGAACACCATGTTAACATTTAAAAATAGCACACATGAAAATAATTTTTAACTGTCTCAACCTTCTGCCTTAATTTATTATAATTAACCTTTTTCAGTTCACCATGCATTATGAAACCAATGCAAGCACGTTCTTAATTATTTAAGAATCAGCAACATACCTCCAATTAAGGGATAAAATGTGTGAATGCTTTTAAAAAAAAATTAGCTATCTTCCTTGAACTGGGGATAGAATAGGAAAAGGGGTCACCTCAAAATAAACATTAGAAATATTCCTGAAAAATGGAAAAGTAATCAAAATGTTCCTATTTCAGTTCCGGGTGAAATATAAGCATAACTAAAGTCTCAAACTTAATTTTTACTTTAAGTAGCAATAACCAAAATTATCAAATGTACCATCCCAGGAGTAACACTATAATAATAGAAATAGGCTATTTGAAATAATTGTTCATTTCATTTACAAACTAAAACCAGAATCGAGTATATTCTAATTCAGAGTCACCCTAGGAGTTTCCAAGGGTACAAACCTTCATAAGAACAGATAACCTCATCTTTCTGTCAAGTAGCAGCTGGTGGGTTTGAACCACCGACCCTACAGCACCTCTGGAGCTCCTAGGTGTTAATTTCATCTAACTAATACAGTAGAAGAAACCCTGGTGGTGTACTGGGTGAAGCTTTGGTCAGGAGTTCAAAACCACCAGGACTCTGGAGGAGAAAGATGAAACTTTCTACTCCCAAAAAGAGTTACAGTCTTGGAAACGCACAGGGGCAGTTCATTGTCCTTCAGAGTCACTATGAGTTGGACTCAACTTGATGGCAGTGAGTTTGAGTTGAGAATGCAGTATAGGGTATTGCGTTAGTCCAGGTGGACTAGAGAAACAAATTCATAGACACACTCACATGTGTATAAGAAAGAGCTTTATATACAAGAACAATTGAATATTGTGAAAACATCCCAGCCCAGTCCAGATCAAGTCCATAAGTCCAATATGAGCCCATTTATGTCAGATACCAATCTATAAAGTCCTCTTCAGACTCAAGAAACACATGCAATGATGCCGAATGCAGGAAGATCATAAGCCAGTGGGTGGGAAGTCTTGTAGATCCTGTGTCTTTTTAAGTATCTCAGTGCTGGCAGGGGTCTCCACGTGGCTGTTCTAGCTCAGGGCACTAGCATAGTTCCACGTATCTTGTGAGTAGAGAGTATCTCCCGCCTTTCAAGAAGGAAATCCAGGAATTCCCAGAATCCTTAGGGGAAGACCATGCCCACGCAGAGGCCTCATTAGCTAGATCCTGATTGACAGCCTAGATTCCACCCCTACACTCAATCCTCAAACTGACACCAGATTATGTAACTACCACAGGTATCGTGCTTGGTAAAGAAGGGCATCAAAAATGAGAGAGACTCTCAATGAGATGGATTAGCACAGTGGCTATACTAAGGGGCCCAAACATAACAATTGTGAGGATGACACAGGACTGACTGATGTTTTATTCCATAAGGTCAAAATCACTGTGGCATGCTTTTGTGTCACGGAAAGAGGCCAAACCTGTTGCAAAATGATTGCTTCCAACAAAAGCCTGCTTAAATTATAGTTTAGCAATATGGCATATATCCAAAATAACAGTATTAGGAATTTGCTATTGACTGTGAATTACTCACTGATTTTCAACCTACTTGTAAAACAAGATAAGCACCAGTGAGTTTTAAAAAGTAATTATGGATCAGGATTTTTGATTCTTGTTTCTCTTGACAAGATTATTCCATTTGATCCCAAGTCTCGGCTGCTCTCTTGAAAGAATAATGTGACATTCTACAACTGACAGGGGCATGGCTTCATGATTAAGGAGGAAGCTCACACGCCAGATGACTTGCCACTCTGCACTTCAGGAAGATTTCTTTGTTGTTCCTGTATCAGGTCATCAGTCATGTTTTTTCTAACATTTCCACCCCCAAACAAACAAGCATGCTAGGCATTATCAAGAAGTTTGGACTCTTTTGTGATTGTCTTGCCTGTTTGATTCATACTACAGAATACTGCATCATTTTGAAAAGTAAGCTCTTTCCCCCCCATTTCTTTCTTTTTCTTTCTTTCTCTCATATTTTTTTGGTGTGTGACATGTTTTCTTTTGATATATGTATACACATACACATCAGTATATTATACCACAATACATGCAGAAGCACACACACCTCAAAAATTTCATGGATGATAATAAAATTTCAAAGTCCTCACATTATTTATATTTTAAAAAAACACTTGGAAATAAAATATAAACACCTTCCTGTTAATATTCTTGGCCTTGAAATGCTAAACGAGGCTCTGATTTACTTTTGATTCTTATAATAACTGAGGAAACAATATTCAAAATAATTTTGCAACAGGAGAGTATTGCTGTTGTAGCTGTAATTGATCATTCTTGCCCCTTCCTCTCCCTCAAAGAGACGACACCTCAGGAATTATAATTCTGTTCACTCACAACGGCATTATTAAAGCTAAAATATTTAGCCAGCAACAGTAACTTTAGTGTGCATAAAGCTTCATAAACGTGGTAATTATTCACTGATTCATACAGGGAGATGCCCTGGGCCTACCCCGTTACAAGAACTTCAGAGATGACAAGACTGAGAGGATACGTGAGGGCTTGTACTCGAATTCTCAGTCCTTTCAGACTCGGCTGCTTCATTATCTGAAATGCCTCAGTGATTTTAAAACGGAGGGGAAAAGAGAAACAATACAGCAAAATGATTCTGATCACCTTCCGGTTTGTTGCAAAAGGTAAAAAGGGGAACGAACAGTCGCTCTTCTGTCAGGTTATCAACTGTAAACATTAACCCCCTGTCATCGAGTGCATTCCAACTCCAGCGCTCACATTACAAGGTTACCGAGAACGAAAATCTTTACGGAGCGGGTAAGCCTCATCGCTCTCCTGCAGAGGGGCCAGTGGATTTGAACTGTTAACCTTTAGGTTTGGTTAGCAGGGAAGTAGACCTCTGCAAGCTCCCGCAGCCTTTTTGTTTGGGTTCTCAGGTTAATAGTAGTAATTGCATTTTAATGATGTACAAAAAGGAGCAAGATTATTACTGAGTCACTTTGAGCGACGCTTACTTAATGTGGGGATAAAGCCAGTTTACTTATGAAAGGGAAACTATTTTCCGCCCAAGGGAAGCATCACACACTTACAAAACCAGGCAACCTAATCGCTACAACCCAATGAAGGTGTGTCAGCAAGGAAACTAGTCTATTTCCCGAAGTCACCTATGCGGGGTGGTAAAAAAAGTCTACAAACCCGAGTCAGATCATGCCTTCCACACTGGGGTGGGGTACAGCATTAATACACAATCTGCGTCTCTGGGAAATGCAGGTGGAGAAGGAGATCGGGTGTTTTCCGCGGAGATGGGTGCCGGGAAGACTTGCCGGGTCCGAGCGGGCCGTCGCTTTGAACGTCCGACCTCCCTCTCCGAGGGGTTCAGCGTCACCCCGCTCCGCCGCGTCCACCGGCCGCCCGAGCGCGCGCCGCAGCCGCCGGCCCGCGCGCTGACAGTCCCCAAACAAAGCCGGGGAGTCGGCCGGCCGCCCCCCACCCCCGGAACGCGACCCCCGCCAGCGCCCGCCTACCTTGATGCCCTGCTGCTGGGTGGTGAGGGTTAACTTGGACTCGTCCAGGAGCAAAACTTCGCAGTAGAATTCCTCGGGCACCGCGCAGAAGCAGCCCATGTCTGCGGCGGCCG